>NC_080540.1:118355044-118660252 GCF_028640845.1 Ahaetulla prasina
GAATAGGGACTTTTCCCCAACATTCACTGCTAACTTTTATATTTTTGTATATCATAAGACTACCACATACATGCATGGTGACTGAATAAAAAAAACCTTGGCAAAATAGATGCTTCTCTCACTCTTTTGCAGTCTCTTCTCTCCCCAACTGACAACTAAGTTTTTTGAAGCAGCTGTAGATCAGCTTCTGCTAATCAAGCCAGTATAATGCCGAGATACACATTATGTTTTCATTTTATTTAAAATATTTATGCCAACTTTGGAGACAATTATCCCATTCCCCAAAATCACCTTCTTTGCAGAGGCCAAAATCTGCAATTTTCACAAAGCCTTCTGTGTCCAATAGTAAGTTATCCAGCTTCAGATCCCTGAAGGATAAGAAAACTTTTAAATAAAATAACTACTGTATTTTGCAGGAATTGTTACCTACTGCCACAATGGAGTTACCGTGTTTCCCCAAAAATAAGACCCTGTCTTATTTTTTTGAACCCCGAAATAGACGCTTGGCCTTATTTTTGGGGAGGTCTTATTATTTTGGGGCACATGGAGTAAGATGGGGCTCCTCTTACCGTCTTACCTGACTTCCTGCTCTGCGTTTAAATATTTTCGGGGGGGGGAGGCTTATTTTAGCACTTGCGCTCAAAAGCCCGATTGGGCTTATTATCAGGAGATGTCTTATTTTCAGGGAAACAGGGTACTAAGGCAAAGATTTCACACAGGAATCTTCCATTATAACCGTAGCTCTTTGTGGCAGAAACTAAAGACATTACTCCACTTCAAAAGTCATGCTTAGGAGAAATGGTATGAACAACACTTATCCTTGCTAAGTGAAAGTAGTTACTCAAATGAAAAGAGTTGGATATTAGTATGCAAACTGTTCTTCCTTACTGACTGCTCATTAAGTAACTAAAGTTATGACTGCATTGAAAAAGGAAACTTATGACAAGTCCTTATACTTGTAGCTGTCATAGTGTCTCCGGAAACATGTGACTGTAATTTGGGCACTTGACAATCAGTGCATATTTACAATGGTTACAGTGTCCTGGAATTATGTGATGGCCATTGATGACCTTCAAAATTAGCTTCCAAAAAGCAAGTCAATTTGGAAACCTGGAACAGGAAGTCACAAGTTAAACTAACATGACATCATGTTTAATAACCACAGGTGATTTGCTTAATGACTGCAGCTAGAACAGACATCGTAAGTGATTGCAGCCATAACATTTCACTATCCAACTCTGTCAGTAGCTATGGAGTTGCCAATCCCAACTGTGGTTGGTAAATGAGGACTATAATGTAATACTATGATGATGTGGAAGGATGCAGAAAAAAACTAGGAAAGAAACGGAATATATGGAATGGCTTTAATAGTGATACTTACCTATATACTATCTTGTGGTCATGAAGAAACTGCAGCCCCAGAACAACACAAGCAGCATAAAACCTGAAGGTGAGAAAATTCCCAGTTGGTTATGGACAATGGAAGTGATGATTCACCCTAACACTCTGGTAAAATGGTCAAGTACAATGAAATTATTGACAGCCAATGGAACCTAAAAAATAGGCAGGAATTGGAAGAACAGGGCATAATCATAGATTGGTGGCCTTATTTGCAACTTCAATCACAATACAAAAAAGATAAAGATGAGTATGGAATTGAGATAGTGCCGCAACAATTGGATAAATTATTGATTGGTCCAGATGAAAAATTGATAACAAAAATGTATAACTATTTATTAGAATTTGATAGCGTTGAAGATATAGTGAAGGGAGTTATGATAGCGTGGGCAAAAAACGTTGGACATAATATTGACTTGGAGAATTGGGGGAAAATTTGGAATAGAAACTATAAAATAACAATTGGCAAAATACAAAGAGAATCAGTATAAAATGTTCTATCGCTGGCACTTGGCACCCTCCAGACTAGTGAGGATATACCCAAATCTAAGCCTGAACTGTCAGAAATGTGGTCAAAAACAAGGTACCTTCTATCATACATGGTGGTTGTGCCCTGAAACGAAAAAATATTGGAAGAAAATACACAGGTGGCTACAGGAATTAACAGGACTTCCAATAGAATATACCCTGGAATTATTTCTCCTGGGGATAGTTAAAGGGAAATATGACAAAAGAATAATATATATCATTTTACATATAATAACTGCAGCAAGGATAACTTTCTTGCTGGAGAAATACAAGTATACCTTCTGAAGGTTTATTAATAAAAGTTTTTTTGATTGTGCAGAAGTGGATACAACTGACAAGTGAACTGAAAGGACAAATAGATTTGGACAATTAACGCAATATGGGAGAAGTGGTATGACTGGATTGAGAACAGAAAAATGGGAACGAAATAGACAAAATGGAAGTAGAATTAAAATGTATAGTAAAAATGTATAGAATATACTTGAATTGGAATGTTATGTTGTTGGAATGTACATGAACACAGTTATGCATAAGATGTGAGTAAGATTTGTTTAATTGTAAAAATGCAATAAAAAACCTGAAGGTGAGAACACATTGTGAAACCACTACAGCACAGGTAATGCCAGCTCTATTCTAGTAGCTAACAATGATTCCCATTGTAGGAGCTATAATCTAAGAGTGAACTATGATATAATAAATAAATAGGACTGAAAACCTAGATCTAAATCTGCTTTCAGTATATTGAAAGGATAGCAACATTTAAAATGGCACCCAACAAGATCCTTTCAGGAATACTTTAGCTGAATTTTTCTACTGTAAGGTCTGTCTTCTTCTCTCTGATGTGGCACTTACGTTGCACGTGGCTCTGAGAAAACATCGGTGTGTATGTGCATCATGAGGTCACCACCTGCTGTGTACTCCATGACAAAACAGACATGCTGGGGTGTCTGGAAACAGGCAAAAAGGTTCACTAGGAAAGGATGCCGTGCTTGGGTCACAATCTCAAAAATCCGCTTCTCACACATCAGGCTAGAAAGAAGGGGAAAACTATTATCAGGATGGGAGACAGTCATGTGCAATTCGATCCTCAGCCATGTGAACTATCACTTTCATAATTGCCATGGTGCACAACTACACATCATTCAAAAGAACAGACCTTGACAGACTTGCACATGTGAGCGGTTCTATACTATGATTATATATTTGTCTGGGCATTTACCTTTTCCATTTCTAACTCCCAGTTAACTCACCTCTCTACTTCGTCTCTTGCGACAATATCCCCTTTCTTTAATGCCTTAATAGCGAACAGTTCTTTTGTTCGGCGTAACTCAGATAACAACACCTATATTAAAGATGAACAGAAGCAAAGTCATTAGTTAAACTATTAATCGGTGACTAGAAATAGTGGTCAGAAAATGCAAAGGAGGATCACAGAGAAAAAAATATATATTTCAGCTCTGCATCAGGTTTGTTCCCAGCTTGATTGTTTTTTAGTATTCTGATTTTCAGCAGGCATATAAACAAAACATACGGTAAGTCCTACTGCAATAACTGATTTTGTTTTGGTAACACCAACATTATTATTAAAAAATGTCATCCTATTGTTCCAAGTTCATAACATATACGTTATGAAAGGATTCACTTAAAACAGATAAAATATGACTTAATTTTTGTTTTTAAATAAACATTCTAAAAACACAATGGTTGTTTTGGCTATATTTAAGGCATATATTTGTAGCCATATGACTGAACATGCTTCAGGGAAAAATAAAACACCTATAAAAAGTTGGAAAATAAAGTTTAGGAGCTTTTAAAACATATGCAAGAAAACCTACAATGGAACTGCATAAAGTATTATGCCTATTAAATTGGAACTTAACTCCTTTTATGCATTTGATACACAATATTCATTAAATGACAACAACCAAAGAGCATCAATTCTACCAGAGAATGTCCAGAACAAAGTATATGATTCTGATCTAATAAGCTGGGTTTTTTTTTTATACATTTAAGTTTGTAATACCGACTCAAAGGTTACACTGGAAGAAAGTATACAGAATTAGGTGGTTTATCTGGATCATCTTTGTAGCCTAGAGTACCTCTTGAAATAATTTTCAAAAAATATGAAAGTCTCATAATAAAATTCACTTTAAACTGACACTTTTATGACCTTTACAACAAAATGAGAATATACGTTTATGACCTTTGCAATATGAAGTGGCATGCTGACAGCTGAGTCATGGGCATAAAAATTCTCACCACTGCGAGTACTGGCTTCAAGCAGGGCGCAAAGTGGATGCTATTTCACAATACCAAATCTTCCTTAAAAGGGCCCCTCCTAATGCAGAGGTCTCCAACCATGGCCACTTTAAGACCTGTGAACTTCAACTCCCAGAATTTCCTGGCAAACATGGCTGGCAGGGGAATTCTGGGAGTTAATGTTCACAAATCTTAAAGTTGCCAAGGTTGGGGACCCCCGTCTCAAAGGATTGCAAGAGTAGCACCCACTTGCATGAGGTTGCCTCTGTAGGAAGACCACCCCTCTCACTGGCTGGTGTGTCTGTCAAAAGCTTCTGAAAAATGGAAAGGTTTTCCATCCAGTTGAGTGCTGGATGACTGGATGGAGAGCAGGGCAAAGTGTTTAGGGCAGTGGCAGCTCCATATGTGCCAGGAGCCCCAGGAGCCAGCCAAGGGTCCTGCACTGCTAGGAGGGAAGCAGGTCCAGGGCTATAGCAGCTTCATATGTCCCAGTAACCCCTGGAACTGGCCAAGGGCTCCACACATGGCTGGGTGGACAGCAGTTTGAAGACCTGCAGGAATGCAGTAGCTTTGCATGGATTGAGAAGCTCCATGGGGTGCCCAATTCCTCTTAGCCCATAGAAGGTTTCTGTGTGCCAATGGGCTTCCCAGAGCTTTCCCCATTCCTTGAGGTACCTCCACATTCTGTTTAACAACAGCAATTGGGTGAGATGGGATTGTGTTTGTTGAGCGAAGCAGTGACCTGAAGTGTCACTTAAGGACTGCTTCACTCAAATGATAGAGATTTTGGGCCCAACTGTGGTCTTCAGTCAAGGATTACCTATATTGGAGTTGCAAAGGAAACCTATTAAAGTTTCAAAAGACTTGGTGAAGAAGAATAAAGAAAAGACAAAGATGAAAAATCAGTATTACTTCAAGATCGCTATATATATACTTACTGTAGAGTTTGAAGAATTTCAAGCAGATTGATAAATTATTAGGAATGTTTTTATAAGAACCATCCATTAAATCTTCTTAATCTAAAAAAATTATCATATAATGATAGGGGCTTTAACTGTCCTGAATGTCAGCTTTATCAGTGTGTATATATATGTTGAGTTGCATTTCATTATGGAACCAAATTATTATCTGACTCTGTTTGACAGGATAGAAACGAGTGGTCCCTTTTTTAGTCAAAATTTTATTCAATTTCAATTATTAAAGTTTTAACAAAATGTTAGTCGTTTATCTAAGAAAAAGACTGTGCTGCCAACTTTAGTATCTAGTATTAGTTGTTTACTCTTGTTTAGGAATTTAATTCTTTTTTTGATATAATGGAAAGATTGATTAATATTTTTCTGTATGGTCAAGATTTAATGCTAAGTTTAAAAACTGAGTTGTTTCATTGTATACCATTCTATCTTTCTTTTATATTCTTTCTTAACAATAACATGTATTAACAATGAAAGGAACGAGGACTCCACCCTGTCTTTACTCTCACTTTGCTACTAATTGATGCTTCTGCATCCACCAAGATGGAGGCAGCTGTTTTGTACTGAGAGAGAGAGAGACTGGGGAAAACTGGGAGGAGGGTATGCAATACTCACTTTGCCAAAGTGTCCACGACCTAGCACAGCTACAAAATGGAAATCATCCATAGTGAGAGGTGTTTTTCTCAGATGGCTGCTACAAAATAAAAAAGCGAGTCAGGGATGGCTCCCTACCACCAGCTCTACCGTAACACACATACATAAATTCTTATACAGAAATAAAGTTGTTAAAGAAAGTCAATGGTTTAGAAAAATCAGCTCTGGGCATTTCTTTTTCCTATGAATAGGAAACCAAACTTTTCCCAACCCTCCCGATTTGTGGACTTTAGAATCCCTTAGCCATGATGGCCACTGAAGATAAATCTGCGAACTACATCTAAACAAGTTAAAAAGGAAGTTTGAGACAGGCATTATTCATCTACTAGATAAATAAGTAGGATTGAAATTAGCAAAAAAAACCCACCCCTATTTCTTTATACAGAGGCTTATCAAAATAATTGTATCTTGTACAAGCACATGAATAAAGGACTTATATGGGATAAATGTAGATGTAATTGATGGCATACCACCAGATTTAACAGGCATAATTTTATCAGTAAGCACATACGAGATGTAGGTCATGGAGAGGGAGCAAAAGCAAAGAAACATCTAAAGACAAGGAAATTATCTGGGTTTTGCCTAGAGATATATTAACTCAACTCCCGTTAGAATTCGCTGCTTGCAAAGTGAGCTGTGGACATTCTACCGTGATGGGGAATTAAATCATTTATTATCAAACATTATACTGGTTACATTTATATCCTTATTTCAGACATCACTATATGCATTAGTGTTTTTGAACCACTATGCAGTGTGCACTTTTAATGAAGCAAATCCCAGGTAGAAAAATCAAGGTATCAACAACTATGCATTTATTTGCAAAATAGACTGTTTATAATATGCTGACAGAACAAGGGGTTAGAGATATAAGTGACCCATTTTACTGGAAAGGGTAATTAATAGCAAGATAAAACAATTAAAGAGTCTATGATGGCAGAAAACGGGAGAAAGCTGTTACCTACCTGTGAAAAATACTTTCAGATCCTCTAGTCTCAACTCCTGAACCTAACTCCATATGAAAGACTTCCTCCCCAGCTTGTGAAGTCTGTAAAGAAATAGAAATATAAAAAAGAAGTAACTGCTGGAAAATAGCACCTTCACTGCTGACAAATTGAAAAAGAGACACTTACCAGTAAGACTTTCCCAGGAAGCTCAGCATCATCCTGGCCCAAATGCCCAATGTGAACTCTATCCCCATCCAAATTCAGCTTCTCAATGGCAATATCCCTGGATGGGGGGAAATGCCAATCTTAAGAATCACATGGAAAATTACTACAGAAACTACAATCTAAGGAGAAGTTGGGTTAATTCAGGTATTTACTCCAGAACATCAGGGTGTTGAGACACTGATGGCTTTCCAAATGTTTCTGAACTAAAAGCAGCCCTAGCCTTCATGGTCAACAGTACGGGATGTAATAAGCTAAACATGGGGACATATTTTACTTTAGGCCTATAATACTGAGGAGATTTAGCTGGACATCTTGTGGTCCAAGGAATTTTATATTCTCCCCTCAAATACAGGCAATTCGATGGCTCAGCAGTTAAGATGCTGGGCTTGTCAGTTCAAAGCCAAATGTCAGGGTTCCAAGGAACACCCAATGAAATAAAGCTCTAAGGCTTGAGGTTCCTCAAAGTTCCAATTTATTAGAGATGCCATGTTGGCACAGCTGGGAAAACCCAAAACTGAAAGCTTCCAGGTTTTCCACACCCAGTTGACAGTTCACAGCCCTGCCCCACACCCACAAGTTCATCACATTGTCCAATCAACTCTTCACACTCAATTGGATACAATCTTCAGGCAGTCTCCATCAGACGCAGGATGTCCTTGAATACAGAATGTTGTTATGACTAACTTTCTACCGCTCCAACAACAACCCTCTCTCAACTTCCCCAGCTAAAATATGTGGCAGTTAAGAAGCAAAAAAGAAAATTGCCTTCCAAAACTGACACCGACAGCCCGGGTTCAAGACATGAGCATTGCTCAATGAGGTGATTTCCTGTTTTGGCCTAGCTCCTGACAATCTAACAGTTTGAAAGCATGCAAGTGTGAATAGATAATTAGGTACCACTTTGGTGGAAAGGAGAGAGTGCTCCATGACGTCATGCTGGCCACATGACCACAAAAATATCTTTGGACAGCATTGGCTCAATGGCCCCTGGAACGGAGATGAGCCACCCCTTATAATCAGTTATGACTAGCAGAATAAAATCTGCAGGGACACTTTTTCTTTCCTCAAATATATGGATTCAGAAATATCCAAACTTTAGCTTTCTTTCATCAGCCAATAGCAACAAAATAAAAGAAGTATAATATGAAAAAAAGAAAACATGGTTTTTAAATGCCGCAGCAGCTAAGATTTTTAGCTGCTCATCCCCCACCTTCAAGTATAAGGAACACCTACCCAGAGCTCTGCCTACTTTCTGAGCCAGATGTTGGAGTCATCTGCGTTGAGGGGCTATAAGTGCCTGTAGTATTGGCAGTGGGGATGATGCGTCGCAGGAGACGTACCCATGTGGCAATATCAATGTTCATCTGACGAGCACGCAAGAAAGCTTTCCCTAGGGAAGAAACAGATGAAGAAGAACAGCTGGAATTTTGCATGTGATGGCAGGCATACACATTAAGATTCCTTGACTGATGGCATCTGCAGCATGCCCCTTCTGCCAGACCACTATTGTATATCCAATGTAAGCTATTATCTTTTTACCTCCAGTTCCATCCAACATGGACTAGGAAATCTGAAGGCCTCCAAATGTTATTGGACTCCAATCCTTATTAAACTCAGTCAACCTATCCCAAAGTATAGATTATAATAAAGCCTTTTATGGTAAAGGACCTTTTGTAGTACTCTTAATATTTAAACTATGCTATGTATGTTTCTAGATACCCATGCATGTGTATTTCTCTCATAAAAGATACAGGTATTTAACATTTAATGAAAGCAACTATTGAAGCCATTTTATGAAAATGATGTGTTCAACTTATGGAATGGAGTATTTAAATGCAGCAAAAAATAGCTGAGTATGTTACAAGACTAAATTTTATTGGGGAGGCCAATAAGTTACTTTTCTGCCCAAGCATCTAGCAGGAAATGCTTCCTTGGAGAAAAAAATATACTTTGGAGACACTCATCTTTGGCCTGCTCATCCTCACTCTTCCTCATTCACACAATGAGAATAATGTGAACAACCACGCATGATATGCAACAGCGGCCACAGATCTTCCAGAAGGAAAATATGCCAATGTGATACTCCAGCACCTTATTTCCAATGCCATTTCTCTCTCAAAGCTAACCAAGCTGGCAATCAATATGACCCAGTCCTTCAACATTGTAGACTAAGGAAGCGCCCAAGCAGACCAGGCAAAGCTGGCTGATCAAGATTCAAACTGTGGTCTGATTCCTTACCTTGCTGCTTGGAAAAGATCTTCTTCTGTCGCTGGAGCTTGGGTATGCGTTCAATGACAGGGTTAAAAAAGATAACCTGCAGCAAAAGAGTGTACTGTTAAGCCAAGCAAAGGTGCAGTGCATCCTGAGATACAGCTCCTGCTGCAACACTGCTGCAATGAAAAGCAGCCTTGAGGCTCTGAGACTGTTCAGCAAGTTAGATCGATCCAGATGCAAACAGCAATCTCTGGCTGATTGGGGCTAAGGAGCCTTCATCTAAAAGGAGGAATTCAGTCCTCCTCCTCCTCCTCCTCAGCCTCATCAGTACCTCATCAGCCCTCAGCCCGCAGAGTGCAAGCCTCCCACCCTCAGGTCTACTGCCCACTTTCTACAATAGGTGAAAGGTGAAATCCCCCAAACCAAATTTATAACCAGAAATCACAGGTATTTATTTATGAATATTTTCCTACTACTCTTTATCTTTAATACATTCATAGTGAATCACAACCTGGCTGAAATATAAAATAAACACAGTCCCAAAATGATTAAGGCCATAGGTTTAACAAATAAAGCAGAGAAAATTTTAAAAAAATAAATCTTGGAATAATACTAAATCTTAGCAGCATGTCTAAGAGTTCAAAGTGTGGGATCCAGCCCCATGCGAAAGCCTCGAGACTCTACAAGCAAGCATATCTAGTACAGCTTCTGGAGAGTCACAACTGGATAAGAACCTCTAACCCAATTAATGAAACACCACAAAACTAAAATATTTTTACTTCACTTAGCATCTCAAGGATAGTGTTAATTATAAGCCAATAATCTTGTAATGTGAATTGTTTGTGATGGCAAAAATTTTCAATAAAGTAAAAAGTTTCATTAGAAACTGACCAATATTAAAAGGATAAAATATTTATCGATTACAATCCATTATTTTGTAATGATTTGAAATTTAGCATCATGTAATAGGTAGGACATCAAAAAATAACAATGTTGTCCCAGACTATCTGACAATTTTGCTCAGTAATTCTACAGTTACACATTTTTTTTTGAAGGCTGAGCTTTTATTACAGGAATATTTCCACTTATCTGTTCCATAAACTGTAATAAATTATACATCGAGGTATTCCACAGATAATTCAAGTTTTAGTGCAATTTAGTTCCAATCTAGAGCTAAAATATTCCATCATCATCTACTGTTTTGATTGCTGAAAATTGCAGTATCATTTTTCAAAGATAATCAGGGAATATCTTATCCAATATTAAACATGGAAGATGCACATAAAGAAAAAAACTAGGTTGATTAAAATATGCTGAATTTTTGCAAACAGAAAGATGTGGGGTGGGAATAACTTTGCTGATTATTTGTCCCTTTTTTTAAATGGCAGTTTTACAAGTAGCATATTGCAATAGGGCTCAGTATCAAAATAATTGTTTAAAAGTAATAACATTATTTCAAAATGTATTTGTAAAACTGAATTTTCACAACAGGAAATAGTGGCATGTCTGATCGATGACACAAGAAAGAAAAGAAAAGAAAAGAAAAGAAAAGAAAGAAAGAAAGAAAGAAAGAAAGAAAGAAAGAAAGAAAGAAAGAAAGAAAATGTTTTGTCCTTCTTGAGTTACTGATGATAAACTGTGGGGATCTTACTACTAACACTGGTTAAGAGTTCCCCGAATACTATTTGCTCTCTCAAAGTACTTGGGATTTTAACACTCATGAAAAACTCCTGACTTCTGGGAATAAGATGAATCCCTTGGAATTGGGCAGCTAATGAATTCAAATAAATAAAGCTTTGTCAGTTTCTTTTCACCTGACTCCCGCTCCCTTTCATTGCTGATATGGCATGATGTGAACAAACTGAAGAATCTCACACCACAGTTTTTATATAAAGAATTTATATAGAGAAACTCTGATACAGGGCAGTATCAATACCAGATAAGGGATAGACTTTCTCGCCAGACTGAATAAACTAAGTAGCAAATGCCTGATTCTATAATGAAGAGGCTGAGTAGAGATTGGATCCTAGGATCCATAAGATATTGCTCTCTACTATAGCTCCATTATGCTTGGTCCTTGGCCAGACTTCTGGGAGTCCAATGACATGTAATGGCCCACATGTCTTCCCCACTCCACTCTCTTTGGGGTGGGGGGGAGGAAAACTCATGTAATTGATTTATAGCTAAGTATGTGGTGTTGCAAAAATACAGCACACATGGATTAATGTTAAAATTATCACACGCAAAAATTGGAAACAGGAAAATAAGATGCCTGAATATTTTTTCAGTAGCATGTAGATAATAATGCTCTCCCTTCATTCTCCCCACAACTATAACATGTACAGATAACACTCTATATATAAAAGCCGTTACTGTTTAAATCCATTCACTGTATAAAAGTATTGCAGGACAATATTTGGGACATGTTGTTGCTACCATGCTCTTTTTGGATTTCAACAATTTCTATCCCCTCACTCAATTAAAATAATCTGAGTATTAAAATTCGGTTGCTCCCCATCCAGCTTGATGCCAATTTTTGTTTTGTTTTGTTACCTCTGCTAACAGAGTGCCCTGTGGCTCCAGTTCCAGGTGAATTTCATGGCGTTCATTATCAAGAAAATCTTCCAGCTTGAGGTATTTCAGGGCACAGAGACTGCGGTAGTCACGCCAATAAACACCAATCTCCAGCTCTCTTGACTGATATGGAGAGAAGGGACCCATTAAAAAGATCAGCAGCAGATAGTCACTGTCTCCACAACATATCCATCACTCCAAATCGTTTCCTAACAATCAGTTAATAGGCACTTCACCATATTTATCTATATGAAGAATGGTGATCTCAAAGACTACACAGAAGTACTGACATCATTATGAATAGATGCATTTTAATAAATATGAAATACATTAATTAGAATGCAAAATGAAATAATTGCTATAATAACTCCTCTCCCAGCAGTTATTACTCATGTGACCATGGCATGAAATTGGAGGAGTAATGTGACTTTTTTGCCACAGGGATATGAGCAGAGAGACGTTTATACAGCACAGACCTGGATCTGAAGCCCATTCAAAAGGCACCATCTTTGCACGTACCCTTTCTAATTCCACTGTGAAAACCTGGTTCCAAGCTTGTAGGCCAATGGATTTCCAAGCGGTCTGTCCCACAACTCCATTATCCAGCTTCAATACAGCACTTACTTCATCTATGAGAGGAAAAATTGGAATGTTGAGAAAGAGCAAATAAGATTGAGAGCTGAATATAAGGATTTCATTTCATGCTGATTGAACTGCATTAACACCAATGCAGCACTAGAACGTATCATCATCCCTCTTATTCTCATTCTCATTTTAGTGCCGATTGCCCTTGGGACTACTTACTGCTGGTATCTTCCGATTTGATGGTGGTCCTGCCACTTACACTACCACTGCGATTATACAGCCCTCGTCCGCTGCGGCTCATGAACGAAGGTCGTGCTTCACCAGGACTGTTGCAAGGCAGGCAGACAGTGGAGCCATGGGTACGTCCTGGGACAACCTCCAGCAATCCACTGCAGCCCAACAACTGAACTTCCAGAGTCCCTGCCAATAAGAAACTGCTAAGAACCAAAGTCTGGAAAGTTTGAAACAAAAACAACGGTACTTTCTTTGAGCCTTAAGAGAGTGAGCAAGAGATTGGGGCGGGGGGGGGGGGGAAATCCTATTATCTCACTTGTGCATGAAAAAAGAAGGTACATTAAGAATGGATTAGAAAGTAGATAAAACAACTACTGTATGAAATGGGGGAAATTGACTAAGTGGGATGTCCTGATTGTTGCTGTTATTAACAGTTACGATTACAATTTCATTTCTATATCACCTTCTTAAAGGGCTCAGGTTGAATTAAGCACAGTCAAAAACTAAACTGAAACATTCTGGCAATAGATTGACCCGACCTATGCCCACGGGGAGAGGGAGTGCAGTCACCTGTGAGTGGAGATGGCTTTGATAGGGTATTATACTGGTTATGCTGGTAGGAAGTGGTATTGCGGGCACTGAAGGCAGGAGAAGAGGCCAAGATGAGTTCCTCCTTGATGATGCAGGCCTTTGGATGATCTTCAGGCAGTTCAGCCAGACGTTGCTCCAGAGAATATCGCAAAAGATCCAACTTCTGGTTTGATTCGTTCAGCTTGGTCTGTGCCTACAGCAAAGGCTCAGATCATCAGGTACAAATTTGGCTCAGCCTAGCAATGACCCGTATTATATTCTCCTTCCATTTCCACACGGCTTCCAAACCAAGGCAGTCTGCCTGACATATTAACAATGATATAGACTCAACACCCTGTGGCATACAATCCTTAATTCTTCAGCAAGTGGGCTGTTGGATCCCAGGTCATATCTCAGCTACAGAGCTTGTAAGTAGGAAATCAAAGTGCAGTATTCCCCATGCCCACAGTACAGGGGACCGTGTAATTTAATATAAATTATAGGAAATTTATAAGAGCAGAACATGTGATGGGATGGTCTTGTTTTTTAACTCTTCTCCAACAATTATTAGAATTTCGGTGTATATGTTCTGACAATGAATAAACCTGTCACAACTTCTTTGAAAAAAACTGATTGCTTTTTTTTTCTTTGAGGGATTTAATTGACCAGGGGCATACAATGTGAGGCTTTAGATCAACAGTGGCCTCCAAAAATGTCAACTGTGACCCACTTCAAATGTTTGTTTTTTATTGTATTTCTAGACTTCCCATCTTCCAGGACAGACACAAATGTTGTCTTTGAACTATAATTTTTAATATACCAGAAAGTCATATTAATTTAATCAAATGCAACTTTCGTCTAAATTGTGATTTTTAAGATTCCATCCAAAAGTCCGACACAGTGCTTAGTCTAAAGATGACTGAGCCTATCTAGCACAGGAAGTTGTGTTTAGACAATATGCACACCGACTGAGAATGCTTACTTGTAATGCCAAAAACATCTAGAAACACCAGTCTGGGAACAGTTGATGCAAAAGTTGCAAATGGCATAATTGGAAAAAGAAGTTTAGGTTATTTTAAACTCACATAATTTACAGCAGCGCTGAATTGTTTACTGCTTCATTTCTTCATTCATTTTATGTATCTTTCTTATATAATACCAACCAAG
Organism: Ahaetulla prasina; assembly: GCF_028640845.1. Lineage (NCBI taxonomy): Eukaryota > Metazoa > Chordata > Lepidosauria > Squamata > Colubridae > Ahaetulla > Ahaetulla prasina. The sequence goes on from NC_080540.1 coordinate 118,369,371, forward strand.
GAAAATGCACCTTTACCTCAGAAATAGCATGACGATCCTGAACTTTGCTGGAGCTCAGAAGACGCAGTGCGTTTTTGGCACCCTCAGATATAGCATATTCTACTTGGAAATGATGGCGAAGCTCCTCAATTCTCAATTCTATGGCGCTTAGATCTGTGTTCCCTGCAAGGAACATTAAAAAGTCAGTCTATCTCCATTTGCATGCTTAGCACCAGGGCCCTGACATGGCACCCACAATTTCGCTAGTTCAGTGTCAGCCTTAACTATGTATTTCCCAGAATATCCTCAACCCCTTATAAATTCAAGAGGCATTCTTAGGAATTAAACATGATGGAAGAATATAGTCCAGTGCTCTTGGAAGTAAAACAATTTGCCTACAAATAACAGCAAAGGAACATCCAAGGCTGGAGGAAACTGGAAGAAATATAGAGAACAGCCTCGCTGACAGCATATAAGCATAAATGGATGTATTGTGATGTCCACCTATTACAGCAGCCATTTTGTCCCTTTGATATGCTCTTAAATTTTATCCAAAAAGGGTAATATTGTGCCTAATATGTATCTAACTCCAGAGGGAACCCAAAGACTTCTATCCAGACCCAGATACAGGGGTTTCACATCAGGTGGGGAAAAGACGGGATTTTAAACCGTTCCAAAAATCATTTCCTGGTCCCTGAAGAAGGGTTTGAGAGGGCAAAAGGGACTTTGGCCTTTCTGAAGCGACAGCCTGGTTATAGCATAAACAGAGCTTGCAGCAAACAGGGGTTCTCTCCTTCACCTTGCCCATCTTCCATAGTCAGCTGCACCTCGTCAGCTTGCACAGCCTTGCGAATCTGCATGCGGATAATATTTATCTTGGTTTTGCTATCTTGTAGCATTTGCTGGGCTGTCTGCAGCAACTTCCGGTCCTAGATGGAAGACCAAAGGGGTAGATTGAATTCTCTCCAATAGAAGAAAAATACTGAAAATCACAGCAAAACCAATGTAGCTGGCAATAGGTTTAAGTCAATCAGTCAGTCAGTCAGTCAGACAGACAGACAGAAATAAGCTATAAGAATACACACAGAACAAACTGCCTTCCTAAATATTAACAATTATTATCTCCAATAATTATCTCTCATTAACTCTGCCCATCCAGCAAGAGTTAGGCAGTCTTCCAAAATGTAATCAATCAATCTGGCTGGACCCAGGAGATATGCCTTATCTTTTGTTGCTCTTGCCCATTGGAACAGCATTCTCACTGAGATCTAGCCGACCTTGACCCTGCCTGCCTTTGAGAAGGCATTAAAGAACCTGGTTTTTCCCCCCTTCAGCATTGGGTCTGCGACCAGTATGACCCACTGGAAGATGTTTTTCTCCCGGCACTTTATTTGTCTACAGTATATAACGTATTCTGGGGTTTTTTGTCTGTTTTATTACATGGTTTTATTGAATGCATCATTGTTCTTTAATGATGTACATCATCCTAAGTCATGTGACAAGTAGATGGCTATATGAATTGGACTATATGGCTTAGGACCAGGATATTTACGAGACCGCCTTCTGCCACCGTTTGCCTCCCACAGAGCAGGCCTCCTCAGGGTGCCGTCAACCAAACAATGTAGGTTGGCGGCCCCCAGGGGGAGGGCCTTCTCTGTGGCAGCACCAGCTCTATGGAACGAGCTACCTCCGGGGTTACGACAACTTCCCGATCTCCGGGCCTTCAAGCGTGAACTTATTATTTCATCGAGCGGGACTAGCCTAAAGTATATTTTTAAATGGAATTTTAAATGGTTTTAAAGCGGTCTTTGGCCGTTTTTAGTGATTGGGCCATTACTCTATTTGGTTTTAATTGTTTTTAATATTGTTATTTATTATTTTGTATTTATCGTATATTTTAAATATGGCTGTTAACCGCCCTGAGTCCTTCGGGAGATGGTGCGGAATAGAAATTTAATAATAAATAAATAAATAAATAAAAATTGGATAAATAAATAAATAAATAAATACTCATTTCCCAAACCTGGGGACTCAAACTGTTATCCTCTATATGTTGCTAGTGGAGTGGGAATACAGGAATTCTATTGGGTTTTCAGTTATTTACAAGAACTGTCTACTTTTCCAGCCAAAATTGTTTCCAAAATAGTTCTTTTTTTAAAGAACACTCCAAAATTCAAAGGCAGGTTCTCAAATTGTGAGAAACTGTAACTGCAAAATGCAAATATATATATTGTATTCCTGACGCCAAAGCAACTAAAACAGGATTCACAGAAGAATTGGCGTCTGTCAAAGTTTGTGGATGCCAAAATGCAGCACTGAGATCAATTTGCCTTCTGGATCATAAGGATCAGCATAAGGGATAAGATTAATTATATGTGATATTTAGACTGCTAAGTCATGGGCCACACCATTTCATTTGATGTTTTAAAGAAGAATTTTTCCAGATTTTTTGAATTGAGGGTGGTTTACAGGAGGGAGTTGACCTGCTAAGCTTCTTCCAGCTAAACCATAGAGGGTTAACTCCCAAATGAACTTAATCCCAAAAGAGTTTCTTTTTCTCTTCCCCAAGAAAATGTTGCACTGTTTTTGTTTCTATTTGCAAAGCAAGGGAATGTACTTCTTCAAGGTAACTTGAACCCCTAGAAGTAGCAGTTATCAGAAGCTGCTTGTTCTTGTGCAATAAATTGTTTAAACATTTTAGAACAGTATATTCCAAAGGTTTCTAATAGGAGATATGTTGAGCATCAACATAGTGATAATTCTGTGATTATCTAAGAAACTTTGGAAATCAGCACATTGGTTTGTTACTTTGCAGGGGGGAAAAATGTAAAGGGAACCAGGAATGCTGATATGAATTCTTATTTAAACATTTCTTGGTTACTTCAGTTTGGGGGAAAAAACTTAATATTTAGAGAATAGGCCTACCAAAAGGCAACACTGACTTAGATAGGTAATCAAATTCTTTATCAGGCTGAGGGCAGTGATACAGATATTTCTTTTGTATGGGCAGAAATATTGCGTGAGAATATATAAAGTGGCAAAAAATGCCTTTGCTTAGAGAAGAAGGACAGTGGAGAGGAAAACAAACATACTTTGGCAGCACCATTGGCATACATCTGGATCATGTTCTCTGCTCCCTGCTTCACCTTCAACTCAATGTTGAGCTGCTTTTCCAGACCAGCAATACGACTTTTGGTAGCTGTTGATCGGCTCAAGCTGCCTGGTGATTGTGGGGCATCTAAAAAGGGATCAATGATAGACATTAATATTAGCAGGATGCACATCCTAAAAAAGAACCATCTGGATTTCTGAACAGAAAGTAAGGGGAGGGTGTCACAAGTCTAGAAGAATGGAAGGTTCTCTTTGTCAGGGACACTTGAGATATGGGAAAGAAACATATTTCTCCGATTCTCTTCCATATTCTGGAGGGGGGGGGATCCACCAATGTCAGCAATATACATTGACCAAAAAACCCCACAGAAAAGTGCTCAGCATTTTTATATTATATTGAACAGGTCTTGGGTAGCCTCAGGGTCCTTATACAAATTTCCTTCTGTGTTAATCCATCACCAAATATTGGCGAGAGAGTAATTATTTCAATTTATTATCAAAAACCAGCCAATGTAGAGTAGTTAAAGAATCTCCCTCTTCTTAGTTGCATTTTGTGAACAGGGACTAAATCTTGATTACTTCATTAACATAACTGCTTCTGTCAGATAGGAGAGAAGCTCCCGCTTTTGAACTAAACTTTCTTCTCATTCCTTCTTTTTTCTCCTTTCCCCATTAACACTTTCTAGTTGATCTCTTACTTGATTACCCTTTCTTTCCTCCCCAATATTCTGGCTTTTGGTCTCTTGGATTTGAATGTCAGAATGCCCACCAAGGAATGGTTTATAGCCTCTGCAAAGTTTTAGGTAGGTCAATCACTCAGCTAGGTAGGAAAGGAATGTAAGTAAACACGATAACACACGTCTACCCAATTTATTTGGATAAATAATTTAATATATTTTGAAAATACTCTAGTCTCTTGCTTACTTATTTATTATTTTATAACCTGCCTTTATTATTTTTATGAATAACTCACCATGCCTAATACAGGTAGTATTAGTAATCCAATTTTCAAATGTTCTCCTGAAGACTACTCAATAGATGTCTGATATAAGCAAATTTTAAAATGATTTTATGTCTAAAATGTAAAAAGTGTTTTATATGTTCTTTCACAGCCATAGAATTAAATGTGTAGGATTACAATGCTATCATTCCTCAGCCACTATAGATAATAAAAGCGGTAGTTAACCAATCTGGTTGGGAACACTAGTTTAGTAAAACAGATTTTGGTACTCTATTTTTTCATTTATTTTTACTGCTAATTGTTGTTTTATGCCTTATTTTTCAAATATTACTTTAAGTTGTATTTTTAGAAACCTTGATAACCTTCTGAATTATAAGGCATAAAGTTAAAATATGTGTGAAGGACATAGGGAGCAGCCTTGAAAAACAGAAGGAAGATCTGCTACGAACAATGGTCAGATTTCTTACTATGGTCTACCTTGCGACTAACAATATCACCTATAAAAGGATTTTGTGTTTCTGTGCCTGGAGTCAGTCTGAATGAACAAGTCCATGCAATATTATTGGCAACATTTTCAGAAGTGGTTTGATGCTGTCTTCCTCCTAGGGCTGAAAGTGAAAAATTGGCCCAAAACCATCCCACTGACTTCCTGCCTTAGGGAGGACTAGAACTCATAAGTCTCCTGCTTTCTAGCTTGGTATATTTAACTGCTACGCCAAACTGGCTGTCATAAAAGCAAATATCCTGGTTTAAATCATAGGCCTTCGTAAACATAATTCCATAAAACAGGTAATGCCGGTTACAAAGCAGCTGCATCTTGTTAGTGCAGAGAAACAGCCCTATCTGAATGAAAAGGACTTAATGCAAGACCTATTTTACTTGAAAATGATGAACTGAGAGATAAACGGAACATGGTATTATTTCATTAAGTGTAAAAGGTTAAACAATGGAAATATGTCAAATCTAGCAATAGGATTTATCACATTATTTTCTCAACTGAAGAACACATTTCCAATGAGGCCACAAGAGAAAATGGTAAGATTCAATCAACCTAGGGTTTTTGTTTTTTTTTGGTTTACTGGAATTTTCAGTTTTTACTCTGTCTGCCATACAGAGTTTCTCGGACAGATAGGTAGCAATATAAATTGGATTAATAAATAAGTAATAAATAAAAACATGAAGGAAGGTTTTTTATAAAAAGCTGCGGTGTGGCTCAGGCTGTAAGAAGCCTGTTATTAAAACACAGCTGCCTGCAATTACTGCAGGTTCAAGCCCGGCCCAAGGTTGACTCAGCCTTCCATCCTTTATAAGGTAGGTAAAATGAGGACCCAGATTGTTGGGGGGGCAATAAGTTGACTTTGTAAATATACAAATAGAATGAGACTATTGCCTTATACACTGTAAGCCGCCCTGAGTCTTCGGAGAAGGGCGGGATATAAATGTAAACAACAACAACAACAACAATAATAATAATAATACTGTACATATATTATCTACATTCTGTGGATACTGCTACTCTATTAGAGCATTTATATCATGTATATTCTATCTCTGTACATGTTGGGTCCTAGACGATATTTTGTGGATTTGGCATTAGACAGTAGTAAGGTCATAAATCTCGGAACTAGTGCTTTCTGTTCTTTTGATTTTCTGAGGCAAAGATCTAACTATGAAATTAGATGCTTATTCTTAAGAAAGACTGGCAGAATGGCTTGGTATTTACTGCTTGGTAGTTAGGGTACTTGCTGTACAGAAGCCAACTAGAACAAAACTTTTAAAGAAAAGCAGCTTCCTGTTACAGGCATTAGAGGAAAAGAATCATGGTAGACTCTGGTAGAAAAAAAATCAAAAAGAATCTGGTAGTGAATTTTCCAATTAACACATTTTATTAAATGGTGTAAATGTGGTATAATTGTTAAGGTGCTGGCTAGAAACTAGGAGATTGTGAATTCTAATCCTGCTTTAGGCATAAAAGCCAGCTGAATGACTTTGGGCCAGTCTCTGTCTCTCAGCCCAATCCAACTCTCAGGGTTGTTGTTGTTGTTGTGGGAAAAATAGGAAGCAGTACAGTATTATGCATGTTCACCACCCTGAGTTACTTATAAAGTAATAAGAGCAGGAGAAAAATATTTTTTAAAAGGGCTTTTGGGGAATATAGCTCATTTCATCAGTAAAGTGCAGCTGTTGATGTGAACTGTAGCTCCCAAAAGCTTATGACTTTCAACAACATGTGTTACTCAAAAAAGTGCCACCAGAGTCTTGATTAAAGAAAAGGAACAACTCATATTTTTTAAGCCAAGTGCACCATGGGGTGACTCTAGAATGGGTAATCCCACAGAATATGCACAGTATTGTCAACAACATCATACCAAAATTTGTGGGACTAAATGGAGTCAGGGTCAAGCATTCATCTAGTTAGGATTCTCTCAACAGTAACGGCTGTAGGTGCATAGCATATACCACAGCAGCATTTCCCCAAAGGTTATAAAGCTCAGTGGAGTGTTTCTTGTTTTTGTTTGCAGGAGTTCTGAGTTTTGGGCCCAAAATCATTACTATTTTTCCACCAGTGAAGAGGAAATTGCCACACCCATGTACCAAACTCTTTCTACTCCAGCTGTTTACTCTGTGAACTTCTCTCCTCCTCCATTTTGTGGCATGTATTTTAGAGTGGAGTCAGGTACAATAGCAGCCACTTCCTCTTTGATAAAGTCTCAGCAGCTTCTACATATGATGCAGTCCTACAGCACAGTTCTTGCCTTGCTGAACCCTCTACTAAAAGACAAGATGCAGAGCAGGATTCCACAAGAAAGATAAGAGCAAAAATACAGGCAGGTCTACTCAAATAACTCAGGGGCACCATCTTGATTTTGCTTAATCTCTACAACTTCAAGAGGAGATGGCATATTCTTTCTGCTGTTTTTTGTCCCATAAAGTTAATTCCTGTCTGAGGAGATCAAGAGTTTATCTTTCTGTTACCCGCATCTCTGAAACGGCTGGAATAAAAACTGGACAATGAAATAGTAGGGCCACGATCTGTGATGATCTGTGATCAGATGATCACCAGATTGCAGTTAGACTATTCTGTCTCACTGTGCTACTATCCAAATCTGGTGTTTCACATCCCAGATTGGGTAGCCATAAGCAAGGGAGGAAAAAAACATTCAAGTTTGCTGCCCTTCTGAACTCTCAGGTTTCACTTGCCAACAAACTGGAGTGCAGATTTATACAAAGAGCTTTTAGAAACAATCCTTGGCAACTAAACAACTTCTATTAAAGTTTCATAATACTAACTATAACATAAGGAAACTATTTGGTTTTGATACTGTGTGTCATCTCTAACAGATGAAGCAAACTGAAACTGAATTAATAACATTAATTCTTTTCATATGCTTTCCTAAAATATAGAACCAGGAGGAAAATATATAAAAATCTGATATTACATCTGAGTTTGGCACAATCTAAGTGATCTTTTTACTCAGTAAATAAATGGTTGTTAATACTTTGCATTTCTTTAAAATGCTAAAAATGGCTGATAGATCTCATTCAATAGAAATATAAACGTGAAAACTAACAAAAACATAAAAATGCATGCATAATAATAGAAGTATATTGATTTTGAGATAGATGATGGATGAATGGATGGGTGTTATAAGGAGTCAACTATGTATGAGTTGGGTGGCTATTTAAATTTGTTTTATATATAATAATAAATAAAAATAAATTGATTCTGACAGTAATATGTTGATCTTTTAACAGCTATTACTCCTGGATTGTCAGGCTACAATCCTCATAATCTACCATATAAAATGAGCCATTGTCACAGTCCAGAATAACTAATAAGAAATGAAGACGAGAAAACTAATCAGCCCAAAATTTCAGAAGGAAGACAGATGCTGTAGATTGGAGCAGAGGGTTGGAAAGCATTTTGAATATTTTTTAATCTATATGCATGTATTTTAAGGATTTTTTTCTTCTGCTAGCTGTTTTGATTATCTGAATGGTCAGAAACACTGGACCTCAAGTTCCAAGTCATGAAAGCTCAAGAAAGCTTTGGGGCAGATGTGTGTTGAAGTCCATACATCTTCAAACTCCAAATGTTAAGAAACACTGGCCCAATCTATGTCAAAGGGAGGTTGCTATTGTGGCGAAAAACCAGAATATATATATATATCATTTGTTGCTCTTGAAGGAAAGGCAGGATATAAATCTAAAAAGTAAGCTAAAATGAATGAATACACCAATAAATAAATAATAGGCTAGACACATCAACCTTTCTGTAACTAAATTCAATTTGTTAAATAACTTGAACAATAATTCAAATGATTTATTACTCACGCAGGGAGAATTTATTATATATGAGACATATATTACAAATAGGAGCTGCACTCTTATCAACCTCAAAGTATTTGGTTTTAAGTAAATGCCTTTACTTTAAGTTTCAATGTTGGAAAGTCCAGAGAGATAAGATAAATTATCGGGCTCCATATACAGTACTCATGCACACACAGGAACTACCATTTTTTTTTTCTTCCTAGTGTTTCACCACAACTTCTACTTTTGGGGGGAGGGGGATTAATACTTGGTTGCAACAAGAATTGACTGATTGGCTTTTTTGTCTGAGCCTGACATTGTGGGTTGAGAAGGAGGACTGGGCCAAAATCACCCAGCCAACATTTATGCAGGCCTAGAAGTCACAGTCTTGTTCTAGCTTGGTACCTTAACCACTAGACCAAACTAGCTCTCACACATACAGTATACTACACACACGAAAAATGTACTACGAAATCCCTGGATAGTATCTGGAGATGCTATCAGATCCCATTAAATAAATAATACACAGTTTTTGACAAAGTAATTGCTTCCTTTGACGTGCCAGCCGTTATATCAGAGACAATTACCAGGGTATTGCCTAATTTCTCTATCAGCCAGAAGAGTTTTCCAAAAGGTGCAGCTGCTGGTTGTTTCTTTCCTAAGCAAAAAAACCACCAAAAACTCAAATTAAGAATGCTTTTCTATTGCCATAAACCTCTTCCAGGGAAATTTATTGTGCCTATTCTACCGAGAGCTGACAACAATTTGTGCAATTTTCTTTTAGTTCCTTTTCCATATCACTGCTATTCTCTGCACCCTGTAATATCTAATCCATGTTTTCCCACCCCCAAAATTTAGCACACTCACCCCCCAGCTCTTCAGGGTCCTTGACGACAATATGTGCATTGAGATCCTGAAGCTGGTGATGCAACGTCTCCAGTTTGCGGTTGGAGTTCTTGAGCAAGTTTTCCACATTGGAGAGATTCTTACGGTCTGTGGTAGCCTTGCGCAAATTTTCTGCTCCCTCCTTTATTTTCAATTCTTTGCGGATCTCACGTTTAATTTTCTCTTTCTCTTCATCCAATTTCTGTTGCACGCTGGTGTCTGAAAAATCTGAGCTCTGGTCCAGACCCAGGTGCTCCAGGACTGACCAGTTGCCTGGGTCACTCTGCAAAGCAAGCATGGCAAAAAAGTTATATGCCCAGTCATTAGACTACTAACATTAATCTTTGTCTCTGTCCCCTTGATTCCTTTCTGAAATCGTAAAAGCCTTGAAAATATCCTAGTGCTGTAAACTAGGCAAAAAGAAAAAAAATTAAACACCTTCAACAATTTTACCCCTTCCCTAAATATATTATAGTTTCAATAATCAGAATAGCACAAATGTCTCTAAAATAAACAGCAACTATAATGCAATATAGGTAGTCTTCAACTTACAATCACAATTTCAGTTGCTAAGCAATGTGGTCATTAAACAAGTTATCATGCAACAAGCCTGATTTTCATCACAGATGTTAAACGAATCATCATGGTTGTTAATGTGTCACACGGCCATTAAACAAACCCAGCTTCCCCAATTGACTTTGTTTGTCAAATTTTGGCTCAATTGTGGTTTTAAGTCAAGGACTACCTGCAGTTCGTTTAAATCAGAGGTGTCAAACTCGCGTTGTCACGTGACGTATCGTGACTTTTCCCCCCTAAACCAGGTGTGGCCGTAGCCAGCAGGTCTGGCCCATGGGCCACCAGTTTGACAGCCCTGATTTAAATGTATAAACTTTTCTTTTAAAACAGCCTCTTGGTTGTTGAAAACTAAATCTAAATCTAATCCAAATTTGCAAAAGTTAGCATTTAATTTTTATTAAACTAAATCATTAATATTTACAGAAACATAAGACTAATGAGGATATATTATTAAGTGTATCTAAATGGCCTTTATATGCATGTATTCCTCTTACTCCTCCCATATTCTGCTATTTATCAAAAGCAGGAAGTTGGCAAATTATATGGTTTACTGAAGCACACTAAATTCAAGTAATAGTATGATGCAGGCCCTCCCTTAAAGAACCTCTGTCAAGATTAATCACAGGTAGGGTTTGGCTGTAACAATCATTCTAATTTCCCAGCAGTCAGGCCTGGAGGAAACAAGGAGAATTCATGAGCCAAATTCAGTTACATATCATATCTATCTATCTATCTAACTCAGGGGTGTCCAAACTTGGCTCTTTGGAGAGTGGTGGACTTCAACTCCCAGAATTCTCCAACTAGCAACTTGCTTAAATTTATAGCTCATGCTGGCTGGGGAATTCTGGGAGTTGAAGTCCACCACTCTCCAAAGGGCCAAGTTTGGACACCCCTGATCTAACTATATCTATCTATCTATCTATCTATCTATCTATCTATCTATCTATCTATCTATCTATCTATCTATCTATCTATCTATCTACACTCCAAATAATATATTAACATATATTGTGTTGTATTAATAGTGAATTCCTGCTAGGAAAATAAGAAACAGGAGAGAAACAGATATAAAATTGCATTAGCTGCAGGACTGGAAAAGAAAAATGGACCGAGGACAACATTTGACTCTATTTAATCCCTATTCCATTTTTATTATAACCTCATTTTCTCCTCAGAACTAGAATCTAATTTCAGGCCCATGCCAACTACATTCCCTCTCATCACCCTTTCAATCTAAAAATAAAACCCAGAAATCTCGGTTTCTGTCTTTTTTTTTTTTTTTTGCATCCAAACATACCTTCCTTCCCAGATGCACTACAGCTCTGTCCTGGATATCTTTTCATGGTGATGTTGACAACTGCTGCAAACTTCTCTGAACTGCAATCTTATTAAGGATCTTGTTTCACTTGGCAAACAAAGTCAATAATTCCCCTGCTGAGACTCACAGATTAGAGCTACAGAACTCCTAATGGATATTTTGGAGATCTGGTAGATCTGTGATACTTGCAAACACTGTAGGGCAGGGCTGTCAAACTCATGGCCCGCGGGCCGGATGCATCACACACTGGCCACACCCACACCCAGTTTAGCAAAGAGGGAAAAATTCATGATATGTCACATGACACCGTGAGTGTGACACCCCTGCTGTAGGGTATCAAAAACAAAAACAGTTGCATAAAACAAGTTAGCCTGTATTGAAATCTTAGCTGATCAATGTGGTATTTTAATTATCCTGGAATAGGAATTACCTCGAGATTTATGTCTTTACAAATCTATTTGTGAATATAAGTACTTAATGGGGATGGTAACATTTTTGTATTTCTTCTTAAGATTCCAAATACATTTATATTTTGTTTGCTTTTGTGTAGTTTCTTTTCTTCTTTTTTCCCACTTTGTTCCAATGCTGTTTTATTTGTTTTACCTTCAGTGTTTCATTAGTCACTGTATTTAAAATACTGTTTTTAAAGATGGTGGAAACCTTGTGATTTCCCCCGCCCCCAATAACACAAGGTTTCTACCATCTGTTCACTGAGATAAGAAGTATTACTATCACTCTTCCTCTTAAAAGAGCTTAGAGCAATCTACAAAACAATAAACAAGTGCAATAAACAGCAGTTTGTATTTTGCACATATACCTGTAGTTGACTCTGAGAAATATTGTATTTGATACATGAAGATATTATTTAAAATGTATGTACCTTTTTGCTACATCATGTTTCTTTTATTTATCAAAACTTTCCCTCTCTTTCTTCATCACAGCCACAAATTTGAACACTTTCATTTCCAATTCTAGTTAACCACAACTTGTCGTATCATTCAACTCCCTAACTGTGCTTAATATTTAGTAGGTTTTATTATAAAACGAAAACTTTTTATATCAAACAATACTTCATAATAATCAAATTCTTTTAGATTCTGTCAATATACTGTAGTTACTTTTTATTTTTATTTATTTAAAAGATTAATAAAATCACTCATATAGTAACCACAAACAAAAACAGAAAAAAGCCTATTAAGTGTAATAAAAACACATGTCATGTTAAGGGGCCGGAATAGCTCAGGCTGTTACGAAGCCTGTTATTAGAACACAGTAGCCTGCAATTACTGCAGGTTCAAGCCCGGCCCAAGGTTGACTCAGCCTTCCATCCTTTATAAGGTAGGTAAAATGAGGACCCAGATTGTTGGGGGGGCAATAAGTTGACTTTGAAAAAAATATACAAATAGAATGAGACTATTGCCTTATACACTATAAGCCGCCCTGAGTCTTCGGAGAAGGGCGGGATATAAATATCGTTCAGCTTCGGGACGGATTGGATCAAAATTGGGTAGATCCAGGCGAGGGTTCTGAGGCCCGTCTTGTTGAGATGGTTTGGGATGACTTTGATCCTGTGACTCCCGAGGACATGGACAGGTTGCTGGGTAGGCTGAACGCCACCACATGTTTACTGGATCCGTGCCCCTCCTGGTTAGTACTGGCTACTCAGGAGGTGACACGAGGCTGGCTCCAGGGGATTACAAATGCTTCTCTGCGGGAGGGGGTCTTTCCCGCGGCCTTGAAAGAGGCGGTGGTGAGACCCCTCCTCAAGAAGCCTTCCCTGGACCCAGCTGTTTTAGGGAACTACCGGCCAGTCTCCAATCTTTGCTTCACGGCGAAGGTTGTAGAGAGTGTGGTGGCATGTCAGCTACCCCAGTACCTGGATGAGGCTGTCAAGCTAGACCCGTCGCAGTCCGGCTTCCGGCCCGGATACAGCACTGAGACAGCTTTGGTCGCACTGGTGGATGATCTCTGGAGGGCCAGGGATAGGGGTTACTCCTCTGCCCTGGTCCTATTAGACCTCTCAGCGGCTTTTGATACCATCGACCATGGTATCCTGCTGCGCCGGTTGGACGGGTTGGGAGTGGGAGGCACCATTTATCGGTCGTTCTCCTCCTACCTCTCTGACGGACGCAGGCAGTGTTGACAGGGGCCCAGAGATCGACTCCAAGGTGCCTCATGTGTGGGGTGCCGCAGGGGTCGATTCTCTCACCCCTCCTGTTCAACATCTATATGAAGCCGCTGGGTGAGATCATCAGTGGCTTTGGGGTGAGATACCAACTGTACGCTGATGATACTCAGCTGTACTTATCACCCCGGGCCACCCCAGTGAAGCTGTCGAAGTGCTGTCCCGGTGTCTGGAAGCCGTACGGGTCTGGATGGGGAGGAACAGGCTCAGACTTAATCCCTCCAAGACAGAGTGGCTGTGGATGCCGGCACCTCGGTACAGTCAGCTGCAGATGTGGCTGTCTGTCGGGGGTGAATCATTGGCCCCGATGGAGAAGGTACGCAACTTGGGCGTGCTCCTGGATGGTCGGTTGTCCTTTGAAGACCATCTGACGACCGTCTCCAGGAGAGCTTTTTATCAGGTTCGCCTGATCCACCAGTTGCGTCCCTTCCTGGACCGGGATGCCTTATGCACAGTCACTCATGCTCTCGTTACCTCTCGCCTGGACTACTGCAATGCTCTCTACATGGGGCTCCCCTTGAAGAGCACCCGGAGACTTCAGCTAGTTCAGAACGCTGCCGCGCTGGTTATTGAGGAGCGGTTCGAGCTCCCACATAACACCTATCCTCGCAGACTGCACTGGCTACCTGTTGTTTTCGGGTGCGCTTCAAGGTATTGGTTACCACCTTTAAAGCGCTCCATGGCTTAGGACCGGGCTATCTACGGGACCGTCTACTGCCGGCTTCTATCTCCCATCGTCCGATGCGTTCCCACAGAGAGGACTCCTCAGGGTGCCGTCAGCCAAACAGTGTCGACTGGCGGCCCCAGGGAGGGCCTTCTCTGTGGGGGCTCCGACCCTGTGGAACGAACTTCCCCTCGGACTTCGACAATTACCTGACCTTAGGACCTTTTGCCGCGAACTTAAAACTTATTTATTTCGTATGGCTGGACTAGCCTGATTTTTATCTTTATTTGATGGGTTTTTAAAGTTTTGTGATTTTATGGGGGAGTATGTTATTTTAACATTTGGGCATTTAAATTAGTTTTTTAAGGGATGTTTTAAATTATTGTGTGTATTTGTATTTTATCTGCCTGTTCACTGCCCTGAGTCCTTCGGGAGAAGGGCGGTATATAAATTAAAATATTATTATTATTACTATTATTATTATTAAATGTAAACAAAAAAAAAAGGCAATATTCTCCCACACATCAATATATCCTCTTGTTAGGCTCCAGCCTCATCCTACCCCAATATCCGTGGAAAAGTCAGGTTTTCAAGCCCTTCCAGAAGGCAAGAAAGAATTAGAATTAGAATTAGAATTAGAATTAGAATTAGAATTAGAATTAGAATAGAACAGAACAGAACAGAACAGAACAGAATAATTTATTGGCCAAATATGATTGGACACACAAGGAATTTGTCTTTGGTGCATAAACTCTCAGTGTACATAAAAGCTATAAGTGATAAATCATGATCATAGGCATCATAAAAATACATTCATCATAAATCAAAAGATACACTATCACTTAGTGATAAGTCAGCTGAATGCCTGCTGAATCTCTGGGGTCCTAGGTCCCATTAGATGACAGCATTTAACAATGTGAATCACTGCAGTTGATAAGTTAGTAACCTGGCTGTTAAGTGAATCTGGCTTCCCCATTGACTTTCTTGTCAGAAGGAAATCACCTGACCCTGGGATGCTGCAATGAAGTATGAACCAGTTGCCAAGCATCTGAATTTTGATCACACGATCATGGGGATGCTGCAAAGGTTATAACTCTGAAAAACAGTCGTAAGTCACTTTTTCCAATGCTGTTGTAACTTTGAACGGTCACTAAATAAACTGTTATAAGTTGAGGACTACCTGTAACTGGATGTGATGGACAGATAAACGCAAGGAGAGACAGCCTCCCAAGTAACCTGGACCCATGCTATCCATGGCTTCAAGGGCAATAGCCACCACCTTGAATTGTACCTCTCCCAACAAAACCCCTGGGACTCAGAGAAGCTCATACACAGTGATGTAACATGAGCAAAATATAGATGCCCAAAACTGCCCCCAGTTGCTGCATTTTGGATCAGTTGTAATTTCCAGATGGACCTGAAGAATCCTTACAGAGGAAATCACACTAATCCAGCTAGGAAGTGATCAGGGCATGACTACTGCGTAATATCTCCTGGTTCAGTAATAGGTGTAACCCGCACACCCAATGCCTCTAAATAAAATCTGCCTAGCTTTGCTGTGTCATAAGCCATACGCTCCTTAGGCAGAAGCCACAAGTCCAGGAAGACCTCCAAGTCAAAATTAAGGGTAGGAACTGAGTAAATATTAAAAGTCACTAATAATGGACAAATTGGTGCCAACCTGGAATGGGAAATATTTTGGTCCCAGAAGTCAAAAGTAAGTACAGTATTCCAACTACAGACTACAAATCCAAAATAATCAGTTGTGTAGTCAAATGATATTCACGCAGCTCATTCAATAACATAATCAACATGTGAGAAACCTCCTGAAAGAAATTTAAGAAGTGGGCTAGAAAACACAACAGGCAGTCTCATGTTTCTCACAAAACAAGGAACAATGCTCCAAACATTGGGAGGGGAGAGGTTTTTCTTCCTATGTATTAATTGTCATTTTCCAAAATAGGGTAAACCTAAAGAATCAGAGAAGATAGTATTGGAAATAACTAAAATATTACACTGAAGTGAATGGGAAGGGGGAAAGAGAGCCAGTGCTTTAAAGGTTTGAAGCAAGGCATGATGCAGACGGATCTCTCTAAATGAACAAAAAGCTGCATAGATTTGCTCTCTGATAAGACTAATATTTTAAATAAATAATTCTAGCCAATATATATAGACTTTAAGATATCAAATATATTGTGCAGTAAAATTTTGTAGTCTTTCTCTTTCTTATTTGTGTTCCTCTCAACAAACTCATAACTCTATTGCTCCTGTTTGCCATTATTCCTGCTTCTTAAACTCCAAGCATGGTCCTCAATATTATTCTGTAATCCACTGAGATCACCAAACACACCACTCTTACCACCACTCCTGAACAATTTACACAAAGTGATTATAAGAAAGTGTGTGTGTGTGTGTGTGTGTGTGTGTGTGTGTGTGTGCGTGCGTGTGTACATTGTCCTCACATGGTGAGGGATTTGGCCTGATTAAATCTGTGGATATGCAGCCCCTCACCCAGTCTTGCATTAGGCTCTCCATCCATATAAAATTATGCTTGTTTAAGTCTTTATATTCTGTAATATTCAGAGATATTTTAGATCAGTCACCAATGCGGAACAGATTAAGAATTCAAACTTCCAGATCATTTGTGGGTAAATCACCATGGTTCTCAAACCAGAAACACACTTTATGATACAGGATACACACCCATGTCATATACACATTCATGCTACAATGTTTCTCTATCTTAATTCCTCACTTAATCTGAAATTCCTCCTCCCATTTAACTTCCGTATTCATACTATTATAAAGTTGGCACAACAGCCTCCCTCTCTGGTTATTAAACGATGCAAGAAAAAAGGAGAGGAATGTGCAAGTGATTTCCCAACCACCTCAAGCTCCCTTTCAAAAGCTAGTACCTCCAGGTCATGCTCAGAGCTTGTATCTGGTTCCGAAAAGGACATCCGAGAGCCAGGAGATAAAAACAGCAGGCCACTGGTTTGCTTGCTACTGTGTGCTGACTGCACCCTCACTTCCTGCATGTTGATTCAAACAGTTCTTCCAGCCTGTGTGCAAATAAACCACTTCCTAATACAGTTCCTGCATTTGCTAGTAACACCAAAACAGAGACCAACTGGAAGAATGAAAATGAGGCTCACATATCCTCCTCCTGTCTTCTCATATTCATTCTCTTTATGAGTTAATTTCACATAAATACATATCTACCTCGTTATTCTCTTTGCAGTTAAGCAGTTACAACATGAAGCGGGGGGGACGGGGACAGGACTAAAATAAGCAAAATAAATTTAAGATAGAAGAGAAAAGGAAAAAAATTATAAATAAATATTATATTATAAATATAAACAAATCTGGTTTACGTTATGACCATGCCCTATATCCACTTCATATCTTTCCAATTTTGCAAACTGCCTTCCTTCCATCATATCCATACCCAATTTCAAATACTGTCTTTTGTTCTTTAAATTTCTCATCTCACTCCAGTGGTGGGTTGCTCCCAGTTCGGTCTGGTTCTATAGAACCAGTAGTAAAACCAGTGGAATGCTCTGCCCACCCGACACAATGTCATCATGGGTGATCTGTGCATGCACAGAAGCTTCTACGCATATGCAGAAGTGCGTGGGCACGGTCCCATTGCGAACTGGTAGTCAAGGTAAGTAGAATCCAACCCTGCCTCGCTCTTTATATCTCTTTTTCAATCCTGTCTAACCCTTTCTCTCAATTCATTCACTTCTCCTTCATATTATTTCAGAGTGAATTTTCAAAAGGGGAGGTAGATTCCAAAATTACAGCTAGGGTCACTTCTTTATATGGACCAATTAAAATTGCACATCTACTTGGTTTTTTAATAAAATTATACAGCTGCCCTATTCACACATAGGTGACAAAATAGTGAGGAAGTTTTTACATTCTTCAGCAGTTTTCTTCAAACTAAGAAAAACAGCAGACAGAAAAAAGCATGGAGGCTGAGAGGTAAATCACAGAATGGAATGCAAAAGGTGATAGACTGATCTAAACAAATTAAGGCTATTTTGGATGCAAAGTAATTTCAATGTGTACTAAAGGCTGCTGTGAAGAGCAAACTAACAGGTAATAGCTATTTTCTCACCTTTTGAAATTATATTATCTTTATATAATGATAATTATATTGGTTTGCTTCCATATGGACTAGAACAGGAGTCTCCAACCTTGGCAACTTTAAGCCTGAAGGACTTCAAGTCCCAGAATTGGACTAGAATGCAAGTAAAGAGAACAAAGATTGTTGTACTTTTTCTACTAGCTACAAAGCTAATAATTAAAATAATAAATAATAATTAGGTCATTATATCATTCCAAACTCAATGATCAGTAAAAAAAAAATCAATATATCAAAAAAATCTATCAGTTCTTAATTGGTATATCAGAAACAAAACAAATCTACTATGAAAGGTACATCCTTCTAACATTGATCAGATAAAACAAGTGCAATTATGCAGGAGTAATTTATATCTCAGAAATGCCATTGAGGGCTCATTATTTCAGCACAGAAATGTGTTGGCTTTTCAAAAAATGTTCTTTCATGTGGTCTGTAAGGGCTTTTTTTTTTTACATGAAGTAACTTATTTAGTGTGACTTTTCTTTAACGCTTTTGTTACGTTTCTCCATTTTATCAGTCTGGGATTAGAAAATATTCCATCAATTCAAAATATAGTTTGTGAATTTACATCAGTCCCAGTGGCTATGATTCACAAAACTAATAAATCGTTTTGCATAAAAATGCAATATTGTTTGTACTGAGGAAGCAAGCAGCCAGAAGGAACAAAGCACATATTACAGAGCAAGTTACACGAAAGTATAGCTCATGTGGCCAAGGACTTCTGGAAGATCACTGTCCTGTGAGGTTGTGAAAACAAAAGGAATCTGATAGTGTGGGTGTGATAGTGATAGTGTGGATGAAACTCATCGAAATGCAGGCTTAGACTGAATTTCTTGAAGTTTGGGACATGTGTGTCTTGCTGGCTCTCTCTCAGCCCTGAGTGGGACTCAGGCCAAGTCACGCTCTGAACATCCTCTGTGCTTGCTCTGGAACCTTCTGATGCAATGCAGGAAATGAAGTTGCTGCTGACTCACCACACTTCCTTCAGAATCAGAGCTGACCTTAACACAGCGTAGCAGACACTGCAATGCAAAGGTCAAGGCAAGAGGGAGGAAAGCTCTTTAGCTAATGTTAGGACAGCAAAGCTAAGGCCAACATGATTCTATATGGAAGAGGACAAAGCTCCATTTACTTTTTGAACGTTTTCTTCCATTCTGGACACAGGAGGCAAAGCTGCGCAAGTATGGGAAAAGTTCAAAAGTCATGTATGTCAAAAGTGAGGTGCAAATATATCTAATGGAAGTCAAATAAA
This sequence comes from Ahaetulla prasina, assembly GCF_028640845.1. Classification (NCBI taxonomy): domain Eukaryota; kingdom Metazoa; phylum Chordata; class Lepidosauria; order Squamata; family Colubridae; genus Ahaetulla; species Ahaetulla prasina. The sequence continues at coordinate 118,388,763 of NC_080540.1, forward strand.
CAAGCTCTTCCACGTCTACCACACATTTCCTACAAGATTTATCTTAAAGATCTGAGACTGAATTCTTCAGAGTAAAAATAGAACATGAAGCTTATACAGGGATACTTCCAAATATATATAAATATAAATGAGTTTGCATAATAGGAAATACAGCCTGGAATGATACATTGGACTTACCATGAAAGCTCTCTTAGGATACAGGAAATTTTACAGAATCTCTTTATCACTCCCAAGTCAATGTTAGCCTAGAAAGAGTTCTGATGCAGCTTCCTGTGGGAGGAGACAGTTCCTTTTTGCAATTTCAGAATGACAAACCAGAAAGAAAGCCCACAAAAGAAGACTTCAGAAAATTAGGAATAAAGGAGACATGGTTAAGCTATATACTGTACACTGGTTCCACATATTGATGCTAATATGTATTTTTCCCTATTTTGTACTACAGTAATATCTTTGAGGGTTGGATATACCATCTCCTTTGTGAAAAGAGAACTTTCATGGTTCAATCCCATGTAGTATTTTCCACCATCTGAGGGAAGACATTCTATACAATAATGCAATGTGCTATAGCAGCGGTTCTCAACCTGTGGGTCGCGACCCCATTGGGGGTCGAATGACAATTTGCCAGGGGTTGCCTAAGACCATCAGAAATATGGGAAGTATACTTGTGAGTCGAAGAATTGCGAATTCGGCTTCAGGCGCGATGAATTAAAAAAGAGAGAAATCTTTGCTCTGATGTTCTCCCTCTCAAGCCAGCTGCAATCACTCCCAATCACTAGCCTAATCTGGCTTCAGGCGCGATAAACTTAATAGGGGAGGAGTCTCCACTTTAATACCTCCGTCCTCAAGGCAATCGCAAGCAGTTCAGATCGCTAGCCAATATGGCTTCAGGTGTGATAAATTCAAAAAAACAATTTGCCGCTTTCCCCCCCCCTTCTACGGCAGCTGAGGCACGCTGAGATCGCTGCCTAAAAAACAATAATTTTATGGTTGGGGTCGCCACATCGTGGGGAATTGTATTAAAGGGGTCACAGCACTATAAAGGTTGAGAACCACTATGCTATAGCCATTTTTAGAGAGAACCTTCAGACAGGGGGCAACACTAGAAATGCCTTTGTAAATGTCAAAGGTGATGAAGATAGTTGCATTCCTAGAGAAGAGGGTCAGAATTCTCAATGAGGAGACTTTATTCTGAGTCTTGTAGCCTAATTTGAAAACTTCATTTGTGGGAAGATCACATTCAATAAAACTTGGTTTGTACCAGTTCTTCTCTAGTTTTGTTTTGAGGTGGGGGCAGAAAGTAGAACGAATCACTTCCTAATTCTTGTGAAAGACTGAATTTATCTTGGTTATGAAGGCTGTATCTAGGCACAAAGTGATAGCACTCTCTGGATGATATAGAACTTCTTTTTGGCAGAAAGCTCACCTATTTTTGATGTATACCCAACAAAGGTTATATATCAAGTGCAGGAAATCACAAGTCAAGGCAGTTCAAATTAATACACATTTATGGCATGCTAACATTCTCTACAAGAATCTGAACTGCTATTGGTCAAGGCAAATTGGCGATAGATAAGAATCAATGGAATTCAAGATGTGCTGGACTTAGATCTCTTGTGGATACAAAGGGACTCAAGACTGGTGACATGCTTGACCTCTCTCTCAGGCTCAGCCTAGTCATCTACATTATAGCTACCTTCCATTAAGCATAATTTGTACAAGGGCTGAATGAGGCTCAGATTAGATGTTTAATATTACCTAAAGGGCCATGATAAAAACTAATGGGTATTGGTTGGTCTTAATAAGGAAGTCAATTTAAGAGTCTTTTAATGTGTACCAGATGGTGCTTATTTATTTTTCAGTTTGAGGGCTGAGAAGGGATGTTTGGTTGCAGATGGCCTGTGCATAAGGAAAGTAAGGGTTGTGGGCTGAGTATTAGTGAAATTCCCTTTCTTTGGTTCATCTGCAGTGCAACCCTATCCCTCCCTCAGCAGCAGAAGCACTGGTTGGTAGTCAAACAATGAAGTGTACTGTTATTCTATCTGGGAGCATGCCCTTAGCTCAGTCCCAGCCATTGCGATCTGTGACTCTGCTGGCCATGCATCTGAGTTACTAAACTGAAAACTAAGGGGGTAAAAGGAAACAAAGAAAGAAGTAAATATGAAGAGGGAGTCTGCATTTCATGAATGGTTTCTGTAGCCAGCTGGCTCATATCCTCTCTGGAGCAAGGCTGGGCAGGAATTGAGAAAAGAGCTATCATTTCCTATGAAAATCTACATTAGAATTCCCTCTAGCCCTGTGTCTGGAGTGAATGGAACGATGATACCCAGTAGAGGATGTTCTGTCTCTGCTGTAGGAATAAGGTAAATGTTATTAACTAAAACAAGCAAGAAAACTTCAGCTCAATGTATTACGATGTCCAATGCTCAACACCATAAGATGGGAAGTGTTAACCATTTTTACAACTGTAGAAAACCTATGCCCAAAAGACATCTGATCCTGCACCATTTAAAGTCAGCCAACAGGCCTCAAAAACCTGATTCATGTACAGCTTGCCTTTTGACCCATCAAGCAGGGTTATTTTGCTCCCTTCATGCCAGTCAACTTATCTTGCTTATGTTGTTGAAGATTACAAAGTTTTTCTCAAGAAAAGAGGGCATATAATTATGCTGTGTGTATGCATATAATCCAGATGACAGAGAAATGAGATAAGTAATTTTAGACGTGCAGATGCTTAGAACTCTCAACCAAGCTTATGTCATGAGCCAGCTGTCAGGAAAAGACAATGGGCTGTATAGATAATTCAAGCTAGCATTTGATATTGTGGCATAGGGAATAGCAAAAGATACCCTGCTCCAATGAAATATGCAAGCTACTCACTGCATTCAGCATTAGAAGGAATTAAAAATAATTGTGCAACGTTATAATGTATATATATCCACTTTATATCTAAAGGTGAAGCAGCTGATTCCCAGCTATAATTTATTCTCTTGAAATACATTCAATCATACACTAGCATACAAAAACAAAACAAAATAGATCTAGAATTACATCTGTGATGCATTTGTTAGATATTAATATGTACTATTCTACATACTAATTTTACTGGTATTTCTTATTACGTTGCACCATGGACACTAGTACAGCTTGTGAAATTGTGTATGCTTTCCTCTTTCCAGTATTTATTCCAGATTTGCTAATTATAAATCCTTTGCATACACTTGAACCTGGATTCTGTCTACACTAATAACATGTTTAATACAGATATTAGGTGGAGAATCAAACACAGATTCAATAACCTTCTGAGGATTATTTTTAAGTTTAATCTATAGACTGACTATATTTTCTAGGAGATACATTCTGGCTTAATAAATTACACACACAGTATGCTCTCAGATGTATATTTTTCATCTATTGAAACAAATTCTATTGTTTTTGCTTTATACAGGTCACTTAACACTGATATCAGATGAGTAAGCAATTCTGAATAATTATACTTTCTGTTTGTCCTCAGAAAAAGGATATACTGATTCCAAAGAATTGTACCAACTATGTTTCACCTCCAGGTAAGACAGTTTCAATTCAGTTGTATGAAATATCAGATTTTATGTTATCTATTTTGCTCTAGCTTATTGATCAACTTATGTTATTTTCTTAGCATTTTAAGAGAGTAAATACTCAGAATATTTTAATTAAAAATGTTTTAAGAGTTTGTAGCTGGTCTCTCAAATGCTGGTCTCTGCTTGGTATAATTTTGATGACAATTAAATATAATATCTGATATGGCTTAAATTCTTTGTTTGGGTAGGGCTGCAAAACAATCTGAGCTTGAAACTTTCAAAACTCATAAAAAATGTTTTAAATATTCCCAGATGGTTTCTTCTTATATTATTCTGAGATTCCCAAAGTCCCTTTAAAAAAAATCCACCAGACAACCATAGAGAGTTGCAAAGGACACATTACCAAATAAAGCATGCATTACATGTTCCATCTCTATTACCATTGGCTGGAATCATTTGGAAGGACTCAGTGAGGATGAGGGAGCATCAGTAAAGCACATGTTCCAAGTCTCAGAAACTCCATTTCAGACCCAAGAAAAACAATGCTGCCTGCCTACTATGAAAATTCAGCAGTGCTTTTAAAATTGTTGGTATCAGGATTCAGATCAGGAACTCTATCCCTTACCCTGGAATTTCTGGATTGAGATGTTGTTTCCCCTCCATGTCTTTTCTTTTCTTTTCTTTCATAGATTACCAAATGCAGACTATATACTGTGCATAAACCTCAACCCAATAGCTAAAGAAATGTATTTATGCAATTATATTGTTTATGGGTTGTGTTGCTTAACTGGTTCTATTATTGTTAATTCTTTGCTGAGTTCATTTCTTTGGCTGATTTAGCAAGTCAGATTCAGCCTTCAAAAACAGTGCTTAACATTTACTATCATTGCGCTTTGCATTTCTAACACAGGTACATCCAGTGTCTGTGTGAGTATATTCCAAGAAAAAAGTCAGCTGCTTCTCTTCTAACTCACTGCAGAAACATAGATTGGCTTCACAGATACCAATCATAATGGTTAACCAACATGTAAATAAGCACAGAGTATGGCTTTTTATATAGTGTAGTTGTTAGGATCTGAAGCATAACAGGTGTTTTGGATCAGGGGTGAGCACAGTGGGCTGTATCTGTTGGGAACTACTCAAAAGAAGGCACACTTTTCTTGGGCCTTCATCTGTGGTGTCAGGAAAATATGTTTAAGAAAGTGTTAAAGAGTTGGTTACAAGGTATATCCGCGTATGACCACGTTTATTCAAATGCAGCCCTTCCCAGGCCTAGTGCACCTACCATTCAAGCCCAGGAAAAGATGTGATTCTGTTAAGGAACTGGAGTATTGGGAGCATGGCCATGCTAGATTCAAAGCACCTTTGCTGCTTCAAATCTGAGTAACTGTACATCACTGCAAAATGAAAGAGAAGAGCAAAGGAACAGACTTTCCTGGATAATTTGTGGGGTAAAATATTTTTATCTGTAACACAATGGATTAAGACTCAAATCTGTTACAGAGCTCTCCTCAGTCTCAAAAAGCTACCTTAAATCTAAACTTGAGAGAAGTCTGGGATTCTATAGAGAATATGATGCTCTGCTCCAGTTTTACTCAGTGATAGGGGCCCCCTTGGGACCAGCACTCAGCACAGCTATAAAAGGAAAGCAACTATTTCTGCACAAAATAGCTTGAAGAAAGCCCTGAAGGCCTAAGAAATCTAGGCAGCAGGAATAAAATTTAAAAAAAGATATTTTTTTCTGGTCTTTTAGACTGACTATGGCTTTCACAGAGGATGAGAGGAAACATGGAGATAATATCCCCCCTTGTTCTTTTTCAATAGATGCCAGAAGCTGCCACAAAATTATGTTTTGCCCCTGCAGCAATTAGATTTGCCTTTTTTGTTCATTTTATTTTGTTTTAAATCAGACTCAAGAATCCTTTTTTCACTGGGGCCTAAGACAGAACAACTTCTCTCTTCTAACTTTTCATGAATTAAAATGGCAATATGTATAATGGGTACAAGTCATTAGTATCACATGATTTATTTTAAAAACTCATAATAATCAAGGATTAGACTATCCTGCTAACTGAAGTGTACATGACACTGAGGGGCTCTGCAGTCACAATTCTGACAGATGTTACTAAATAGGTGCAATATCCAACCATTACATGCCCATATATCAGAAAGTAATTTTTTTTAAAGAAAAAAGTTTTTTATTAGTAATTCAAATTAAAAAACAATGGACATGTTTTAACATCTCTGGTTTTAAACATAGTCAAATTTAAGCTAATAAATAATATACTTCTTTATCTTTGTACAAATTTACATTACTCCTTATATTGAGTATGGATGTAGCTGTTTAGAAGGAATTAACCTATAAACTTGACATGTAAGAAAATAAATTGTTACGGTTACTAATCTTCTCAATCTGGTAGCCATCTTCTCAAAGCCACCAGAATCATCTTACCCTCAACCACTTTTTCTTTTTTTTTACTGGGCAGGTGGGTACAGTTCAAAGAAAGCTCTGGGCTATATATCTACTTACTGTTTTTATTTTCTAACAATTCTAATGGGATTTTGTGTGACTCAAGAGATATGCTTATTTTGAAGGAGACTTGACTTTCAACTTGAGTTCTGGGTACTTATAATAAATCATTCATGGACATGCCACAATATCCAAAATGTGCTGGTTTACCTCAGTTTTACCTCCTTCTTATGCCATATTGTCATATATTGACAGTCTAATTAATGACAAACCAAGATGATTCAGAAAATATGAGCAAATGGTAGGTTTGCTGCCACATTTCAACAGTATAATCTGGAGGTTTTCTGAGACCCAGAATTGCTCATTCCCAATATAATAAGACTATAACAGATCTGAGCTTGCAATCAATCTTTCTTATGCATATAGTGTTAAAAGGTGTCTATAGATTCATAAAACATAAAATTACACTTTTTATTATCATAGTAAATGAAATATCCCTTGTGTAAGCAACTACTTTTCATAGAGTTTTGTCATTTGGCAGAAATGTCCAATGATTTTCTACCATCCACTTGATGAAGAAACTACTATTGGGTTATTGCATATTGTACACTTTCAAATCAAATATAAGCAGATGCACAGATGGGGTTTTTTTTCAGGCAAAGAGAATACCTGGGGATTTTTACTAGTGCTGTGAACATCCAGATTTCTACTAAGTGGCAACAAAGATACATTTTCTTCCTTTCACCCTTCCTGTCCATCTTAAATCATGAGTATAGCCCTGCAGGTGAATAAACACAGTAATTAGGCTGAAGGAAAACATTTGCCTTATGTGCAGAGCTTGCATTAACCTTCTCCAAACCCATCAAGCAAAGAGAATCAGCAACAGTGAGGTGACTGAGTTAAAGGAAAATGTACCTCAAGTAGCCTAATTCTTTACTTGCGGCCTTCAAAGCTGAAAGAGCATAGTCTTCATAAAACATCAGAGAACTGAGCTCTACAGAAGTGTATTGAAATAAATTAGTTTCTCCCTTGATGTAGATTATGTGTTTCATTCAGCCTATAATATTTCCATTTCTGATATTGGTTGCTGGTATCCTGCTCTCAATTCTCAAAATTTACTGATTGTAGCATGACTATGTAATCCTTATCCCTGGCAGGATGAATACAGTATATAATCAATACATTTGTAATGTTCGTGTCTTCTTCCAAGGGGATACACATATTTTAGGCAGATCAATCATGTGTGGAACCAACTTGACAAGAAACATGACAAAATAAGATAGCAAGTACTTATGTACCATCACTGAAGAAAGCATAAAAACTGAGTAAAAGAATTTCCAATTATTAATGAAGTGCTACATTTTATTTCATGAAGCAGAATTCTGAGAGTCTCAGTAGTCAACAAGCTTTCTCTCAAAGAATGTAAGACCAGAATAACCTTTGTGATTTCAGGGTTATTCTTAGGAAGAATGCAAGGTTGGTGTGATTGCACGACCGTCTCAAGAAAGGATACTAAATGGTTGCTTTAAGATTTACATTAAATTTATGTAAAATATAAGTGATAAATCACAGAATATCTCTTAAGAAAGTTGTTTTTTATAATTTGAAATTTTAAAGTAATATTGTCATTTATGATTTGCAACTGTATGGAATAATGTTTTTTGGAGGCAGAGGAAGACTGTAAGAATTGAATAGTCTTTGTGATTTCAGGGCTATTTTTATGTAGTTTGACAGGTTGGTGTGATTGCACGACCGCTTCAAGAAAGGATGCTAACTGGCTGCTTTCGGATTTACATTAATGGTGTTAATAGACAATTATACTCATGTAAGAATTTAAGTGATAATGTGGAATTTAAGAAGCTAAATTTAAACAAAGGGACTAGACTTTATTTAAATTTAAATGGTATGGAATATAACATATACTAGAGATGTGTAAAAATTATTAATTTGAATGAAGAAGAAGGAAATACATTGTATAGAATATAACGAGGGATGAAATTTGAAATTGTTTTAAACATGTACCTGACCGACAATCTGTTCACAATGATGTTTTTTACTATGTTTATAAAAAAATAAATTTTTTTTGCAAAAAAACAAAAACAAAAACGAGCTTTCTCTCACTGTCCTAGTATACACACATTTGAACTGCCACAGCTCAGATGTCAAAGTCAGCACAACCACCAGATGGCAGCAAAGGCTCCAAAATGTCTAATCCTGCTGCCAACTAGTGGTCACAAATACCCACGTACTTTTTTTTTAATAAAACAGTTTTGAACTTTAAATAGCAGAGGTACTGAAAAAAAAATTAAAGGCTGCAATGCAATGAGTCGTGTAACCTTGACATAACAAAGATTTCCAGAAATACTATTGCTGCATAATAATATTTTTTAGAAACTCATTAGCTGGATGAATGGATACCAATGGTAAACCAACCACTGAGAAAATACTTCTAATTCATATGTAGGATACAAAACAAAAACTCAAAATAAACAAAACAAAAATCCAAAACTAATGAAACAAAAACCAGGAATTTAAAGGATTACAAGCAGGAAACAGCTGAACAAGAATTGGACTTAAGCCATCAAAGAGCCAGCAGGTTTCAGACATGCTTTTTATTTTAAAAGGGAAGTGACTGGAGAAACTGCTCTGATTGGAAACTAAGCCTTACAGTGAACATGTGCAATGCAGCTTAATATGTCCAGTGTTGGCATGACATAAACCCTTTGAAGCAAATGAACAGTTGACCATTTGTTTGGAGAAGCCAACGAGTTACCTCAGGGGCAGACAGTACATAGTTCATAAGGTCCCCGGCATAATAACACCATACTACCAAATTGTAGTCCATGTTTGATATCCCAGCTTAAAATAAAGGTTGGAATGGGAGTGGCATTTCCGCCCTTAAACAGCACTCTCCCAGGACCCAAATCACACAAGTGATATTTGACAATTTTCCAACTGAATTTGATTCTGAAAAGTATTTGCAGTATTGGAAAACTGTTTCTGTATTTTCCAAAAATATCACATATCACCACCTGCCTGTAGCTTTCCAGTTACTTGGAAGACTAAACTGCATAATCCAGGAAACCATCCCAGCCTCAGCTTTAAGTAGCTACTCCTGAAAGCCTGGACAGCAAAACTCCATGGGAAAAAAATCTGTTATTCTTTCTTTGGTTTGATACTCTGATATGATATTTCCAACGAATTTGGAGAATCTTGTGAAGCAGCAAGCATTTTAGGTCCTGTGGAGATATAAAACACTCTTTTTTTTCTAATTTCATTAAAAATAACATTCCTGAATTTTCATATTTTGCCACTAAATTTGATAGCATAATCTGACAAATTTAAAGAAGTCATAAAGTCATATAGCCACTACTGCTCTAAATTAATTCCTTGTAAGCTGACTCTAAAGAAACGAATACTGTGCCCTTTGGGGTAGCTTCTGGATGAATTTGGAAACCTATATTGCTACACATATAAAGAAATAACCTCAAAATTTCCTTTCACTGAATTGCTTCAATGTACAGTATTCTGATGTGATGCTTCGTTCACATTTCTTGAAATAGTGGTATGGTGGGCAGAAGATTCGAAAATTATTCACAATCAGAAGCTGTTTTTGTCTTCTTTACAAAGACACTCAGCGAAGGAAAAAAAGTGTGCGCCTGATTTAGATTTTAAGCTTTCCACTGAGTCCTTTAAGTAGTACAGCTGAAAGGACAATTATTTGCTTCTGCAGCTTTGGAAACTATACCACACTGGCATGCCAGCTTAAAATATTATCCATCAATAATGATTTTAATCATCTAATACTGGTAAACAAAGCTAGTTTTATATTGTTACTTCAAGTTCCGGTTCACTGATATCCAATGAAGCAGACAAATTCTTAGGAGAGGTTTGACAAATTGTTTATCCTTTTCCCAGTTTGGCTTCTTGATGATGATGTTATCGGTTCAGTTGAATCCAACTCTTGGCGATTCTATGGAACAGATTTCTCCACATTTTCCAACCTTGCACTATTTCTTTGAGTTTTTCTATGTTCTGGTTGGTACCAGCTTTGATAGTGTCCAGCCACTGTGTTCTTGGATGGTCTGGTTTCCTTTTACCACTAACTCTTCCAACATAATTGCTTTCTCTAATAAATTCCCCCGCATGACATGGCCAAAGTAAGTGAGGTACAGTTTCATGATTTTGCCTTCTAGTGACATGTTGGTGTTATATGTTCCAATACTTGATTACTAGTCACCTCTGATGTCCAAGGAATACATAGGAGCCTTCTCCAGCATCATGGCTCAAACAAGTCTTCCTGTCTTGCTTTTTAAGGTCCAACTTTCACAACCATACACAGCTACCGGGAGCACAATAGAGCAAAATAATTTACATTTAGTTGCCAGATTGATGTCCTTGCTTTTCCATATTCGGTTCATGTTCATCTTTGCTGTGAGACCCAGTGAAAACTGATATTTTATTTCGGTGCTGCATTTATCGCTTTGAGCTATCTGAGATTCTAGGAAAATGAATTTTTCCACACAGTCCTCTTTTCACCATTAATTACTAGTTTGATGATTCTCTTTCTTGTAGTGGTTATGAGATTGGTCATTTTGAGATTCAGGAAGAGACTAAAATTCTCACTTTCTTCTTTGATTTTCTTGATGTTCCAGGTCTTCTTTGGTTTCTGACAGGAGAATTGTATTGTCAGCATATCAAAGATTGTTGATGTTTCTTCCACCAATTTTTATCTCAGTTTTTGACTTTACATGATCTAGCTTCTTCATTATAATTTTGGCATACAGATTGAATAAGAAAGGGAGAGAATGCAACCTTGTTGCACTCCTTTCTCTATCTTAAACCAATCTGTGTCTCCATATAGTGTTTGCACAGTGGATTCCTGATTTGTGTACAATGATTGTACCAAGATGTGCTGGTATCCCCAGATCTTGTAGGGTTCTTCACATCTTTTCATGATCAACACAATTGAAGGCTTTCTTGTAATCAGTGAAACATATGAAAATGATCCTTTGATATTCATTAGATTTTTCCATGATCCAGGGCAGATTTGCAATATGATCATAGGTGCCATGACTCCTTTGGAAGCCAGCTTGGACATTTCAAAATTCCCTTTTGATGGTTGGTAGTAGATATTGTTGTATAATGTTAAGCAGAACCTTGCTAATGTGAGGGATGAGAGCAATTGTACAATAATTGGAGCAATTTTTAGAGTCATCCTTTTCAGGCAGTGGAATGAACACTGAGTGTTTTCAATCCTGCGGTCATGTGTTAGCTTCCCAGATTTTCTGGCACAGGTCTTTAATTACTTTGGGTGGTGCAGGTCTCAGTAATTCTGTAGGGATAGTGTCAACACCTGGAATCTTGTTGTTTGGCAGTTGGTCCATTGCCCATATGATCTCTTCCTCAAGGATGGTCGGTTCTATTTCTACTTCTCTTTCCTCATCATCCTGAGGCTGGGCTCCTTTTTACCTGCTTACAGCTCTTCTGTATATTCTTGCCATATGTTCTTGATGCCTTGTTAGTCAGACAATTCTTTGCCTTGTTTTTAATGATACCTTTACAAGCAATAAATGGCATTCTGCTCTTTCTGGTTTGCATAAATACATTCCTGGTGTGACCCTTCATGTAGGCCGCTTCAAGCTGTTTGTATTGCTTATCCCAGCGAACTTCATTACCCTTCCTTGCTGCCCTCTGGAAAGCTGCATTCAGCTTTCTTCTTTAATTAATTTAATTATTTAATTATTAATTAATTAATTTGGCTTCTTAACATATGATAAGAAAAGAAGAGACAGCTAATTGTAGGAATGTACGATGCCTCCTTGAGTGGAGCACTAATGACACTCCTGAAAAAAAATCTAATTTAGGCTTAGAAGTAGGCAACTCTAGGCCGTTTGTTTACATATCTTTCTTATACAATATAAGATGTTTGAGCAAATGGTTGGTGACCAACTCCAGGATTGTCCAAAGTATATTATTTACTAGATCCATTTCTACCTGAGTTTGGTCAAAAAACTCTTCATCACCCAGAGGGATTATCTTTGGCTAGGGAGAGAAACCGGAACAATTCTGCTGGCTGATTAGAGATTTCCATAGTTAAAAATTATACTAGTAAATTATTAAAATGTGAAATGCCAACAATAAGAGTTTTAATCTCAAAACTAAAATATCTGTTAATATTTATTTCAAAATAACTAAGTGACTACAAATATTACTGCTGGTAGTGCTGGAAAGATTTTACCACAGGCTTAGTTCAATTGTGTTTCAGAATGCAGTTGTTCACAGATGAGTTCAATCAACTTCAACTGTTGCTTGCTTTGGCTTCTTAGCAACTCATAAGATGGAGATTAATTGGCAGTGGCAGATAAGTTTATTTCAGGCAATCCACAAAGAACAGACTCTTGTTTATTCTGCCACAAGAGAACTTTTAATGCAGCTACAGTATTAACAAAACAAGGCAAAAATTCCTCTGTTACAAGGCAATAGATTTAACCTTGTTCTTAATAAACAGCTTTGTTTTAGGATAGAAGCTTTGTGCACTGAAGGCCCCAGTATCAATTCCTAGAAGTTTGAATTAAAAAAGATTAAGTTGCAGGTGATCACAAATACCTTTGTTCTGAAAGCTTGAAACACAGAGTAGGCAATAGCAGTTTAGACCAGTGGTCACCGACTGTGGTCCGTGGACTACTGGTGGTCTGTGAGAAAACTTTGGTGGTCCGCAGAAAAATTATTTGCATTTTTTATATTGCACTAAATCAGGGGTCCTCGAACTATGGTCCCTGGGCTGGATACATACAATGAATGGTTGTTAGAGAGTCTCTCCCTTTGGGGTCTTTTTGTGTGGGTCGGAGGGGGGCAGAAATTCCTACTGAAGGGGGGCTAGAATGAAGTGCTGCTGGTGGTGAAGAGCCAGAGGGCCTTGTTCCAGTAGGACTGCCTCATGGCCTGGAACTGCTGACCATCTCAGCCCGCTGAGCCTCCAGGTGCCGGTACCTGGCCTTGCACTCCCATAGGTCTTTCTTCTGCTTGGAAAGCCTATGCTCGTGGTCCTCAGTGTGGTGCTTCTGCTAAGTCTCCTTCTTGGTCAGATCCAATTTGAACTGAGCCAGCTGTTTTGCCAACTCTTTCTCATGGTGGCTGCTTAGCTCCAACAACTGTTTCCTGTTGGGGCCCTAAGGAGCCTAGGGAGGCAAGGAGTGTCTGGGAGGGGTGGGGCGAGTAGAAGCTGGTGAGGCACTCCTCCACATGAGTGACATCGAGTTGGCCAGCCCACCCAGTCACATGACAACCTAGCCACCCCCATCCAGCCGGTCATTAGGCAGATCATATTAGTGGTCCGCAGGATTTAAAATTATGAATTTAGTGGTCCCTGAGGTCCCTGGTTTAGACTGTTTGAAGTAAAGCAGCGTTTTTTATTGTTTTTAAGGCTTAAGTGAAGAATTTTTTAACAGATCATCCTCTTTAGTCATTTATCAGAAAACATATATGGCTGTCCATCTTATATGCTATTGCTAAGTACTATATACCGTAATTCTGGACAATTTAAAGCAGAGATGGCAAACTTTTCCAGACCTTTTCCAGACGCATGTGCACACACCTGAACCCCCAAAATGCAATGCACGCACGAGCCCCACACATGAGCCCTGCCCCTCCACACATGTGTGCATGCCCCCCCCCCGGTGAAATTATCTTGTCATATTACTGCTTTGCTTCCAAAGCAAAAAGGAAACCAGCGCTCATGGTACTTGGCTACAAAGTCCAGCCAATGAACCAAAAGGACTGGACATTCAAAGAATACTACTAATTTTCAACATTCTTTTCCCCACAAATACCAATTATCCTCCAACATCACAAATATCTTATAACAACAGTGGTTGAACTTGTTATTATAGTACTGGATGATTTTGCAGAATTTTAGAACAGGATATAAAAAAATACCGTACTGTTCAGCATTCCCTTAGTGTATCTCAGTTTTTGAGACACTGGGACACTGGCAATTTTCTAATGTATCCTGCAGGGCATTAACCAAGTGCCGATACAGCAGCGTAATAAATAATTCATGCAACTTGGCAAACAGACGACACAAAGCAATGGGCATAAAGATCTTAACTTTACTGCCAGGACTTTTGTGCATTCAGCAACTGGAGTAATGGGGAGGAAGAGGAAGAATTCCTGCTACAGTTAGCATCATCTATTAAAGACTTTATGGTTAGCATCCACCATTAGGGAGTGTCCAATTTTTCAACTTTTAATTTCCAAACATTTGAGGTGCTCAAAATTGATATGCCTTAGGGATTGTAAAGATATTTTGGTTACTTTAATATAATATTAAAGTAACCAAAGTATTATTAAAGTATTATAATATTAATATAATATTAATATAATATTAATATAATTACGGTAAATGTGCTTGGTAAGTAACTCATAAATATCATAACTTTTTAACATTTTGTTTCATTTACTATAAGGATAAATGCTGGGCTCAAACACACCAGAACAACACATACATATCTTGACATGTGCCATGATTCACAGCTTTCTGCATTTCATTTCACCATACTGGAAGCATTCGCACCAGTCAGGGTAATAAATTTCTCCACTCTGGAAATTAAATTCTGCATTTCAGTAGCTAGCTAACAGAATGAGCTTCTCAAACTTAACTTATGGCTAGATAAGTTATTGCCAGCAAAGAATTATATACACACAGAGAGAAAATCAACCTGCTGCATAAAGGAGTTAAACTGCATACGAGGGAAGGGAAGAGGAAGAATCTCAGGACTTTTTCCTCTTTTTTGAGCCAAAAGATATTTGGCCATTCTTTTCTGAACCTTGAGAGTCAGAGCATCTGTTCTATATTTACACAGCAATTCTTTCTGGCCTAAGAACTACTGGTTTCCCCCTTGCCAGTTTCACCCTTCATATAAGCTAATGCTGTGGTTCTAAATGCAGGGAAATGCTTAATGCCATGATACAGCACAAGGTAAACTTTACTACTTACCTTTTCTTTTTATATCCTGCACTTACGCTAGATCGATAAAAAAGCACAGCTGCAGTCCTCAATTTAAAGACAAAATAAGAAAAATGTTGGAGGGGAAAATGAAAAGATAAGGGGTCCATTTTTAATGTGGTAAGGATTTTTGTTTTTCCCTCTGGCAAAGGAGCTATTGAATGACGGTCGCAAATCAAGTGAAACCTGGTAAATTTAGTTTTCTTCTTGGCCTTCCTTTCTTACTGTTACCGAACAATAAAATATCTGATAACTAATTGTTACAAAAAAGACAAAGCCCAAAGCATACCAGATTACAGAAAATAGGAGGGGAAAGGATTTTAAGAAAATGCTAGTCTATGAAGCAGTCGTGGGTTCCTACTGGTTCTGCCCAGTTCTGTCGAATAGGTAGTAACTTTAGGGACTAGTTTTCCAAACCGGTAGTAAGCTTTCCCCTAAGCGCTGCGGACAGCAGAGGGAAACAGGAGCTTTTCTCTGCACAGAGCTTTTCGGATGAGATTTGGAGGAAAGCACGGCTCATGGCTGTTAAATTTCGCTGTGCTGCACCAAACGCTTTCCCATAAAGAGTAACGAAGGAGAGAAACAGCCGCTGACCTGGAGAACACGTGGACTGGAGCAGCTCTGTGCTCTCCACTGGCTGTCTCTTCCTCTACACTTGTCCAGCACAGCGAAATATAGCAGCCATGAGCTGCGCTTTCCTCCAAGTCAAATCCGGAACGATCTGGCTGGGGAGGGGTGCCTCCGTCCACCGGCTCAGGGCAGAGGACTCAGGTGCAGCCCAGATGAGCTGAGGAACTGTGGGGAGCCTCCCATGTGTTGCACCCCCCCAGCCTTCGCCCGCAGCTCCCTGCTGCCAGCGTCTCCCAAAGCCGCCGCTGTTTGAGCTGTGACAGGGATGACGACAGCCCAGTAAGCTGGGTGCCTGAAAATGGAGCGGGTGAAGGCTGGGAGGGGGGAGTGCAACATACAGGAGGCTCCCTGCAGTTCCTTAGCTCGTCTGGGCTGCAGCTGAGCCGGCGGAGGCCGTGCAGGGCACGGCTGGGAGTGTGCTAACCTTGCCCTCCCCAAGTACCAGACTCTGCCGTTGCCATCACCCCTGGCCTGCCCGCTCCGGCTACAACCACGGGGAAGGCCCATCAGAGGCAAGAAGGGGCGCTTTTCGGCCAGGAAGGGCAACGGAGGGAAAGCTGAGATGACCACTCCACTGCATCCCGCCCTGGATATGGGACCGGGTTGTCAAAAAAAAAGTGTCAAAAAGTCCCAAATTTTTTGCCACCGTTTCGGTGGGCGTGACTTGGTGGTAGGGTCATGTGACTGAGTGCATGAGTGACGTCAAGTTGGCCATGCCCACTCAATCATCTCTTCCCCTAGCCACACCCACAGAACCGGTAGTAAAATTTTTTAGAACCCACCCCTGCTATGAAGGTTGTTTTCTTGCTTTCTTGTAAACTGAATGCCAACTACATTGTACATGTTAAAATTATCAAAACGTTTATCCATTCTACATCTATTATTTTTTGTTTTTAGAAACTATTTTATAATTACTGTTTCTCAGACAACTCCTTTGCAAACACCAATAAACATACTGCTTATTACAATCTGTTTAAGATCCCAGGTGTAACATGCATTTAAAAGAAATTTGAGAAGGCAGGAAAAATAAATTACGCCAATATCTTTGTCTTCAAAATCCCAGATAAATACATTCTTTACAGGATTCTTCCTATTCAAAAACAGTAACTTTCCTATTGCAAAGAATGGAAAAATGTGTCCTCTATTTTCCAGTGATGAAAAACAAGCAAAACTGCACCTCTCCATCCACTTCCACCTGCTTTTGCTTTTCCTATGAATATTTTGTTTACAAAAATAAAACTTTCAATTATACCTGGTTTTTTTAAACAAGATTTTTATGTGAAATTAGAAGAGAATTTCTTCCCCAGGATATCTCCCTTGCAAGGCACCCCCATCCCATCCTCACATGCAACACTAACCATCACTACAGGGAGCAGAATTTCTAAATCACCTATGGAAAATTACTAGAAAATCCCCTGCCGTTCATAGCTCAGGTGCTGTGATGGTAGGGAAAGTATTAAAGACAGCTGCTACTTGGCGAGACAGTTTTTATTCTTAACTGATCATTTATTTGATCATTTTTACACAGAATTCTGATTAGAGGGCCTGATATGTTTGTTAACAACAAATGGAGGAATTGGGACCTTTTTCTTATCTTAGCACACATATCCTCTTTTTCAGGGGCCTTTAGATTTGGCCTGCCAGTCTAGATTCTCTCAGAGAACCAACCTTATTCAGCAGACTCTCAAAGATTGCTACAGGACAATACAAACCAAACTTAGAATGTTACATCCATCTTCTGCCTTGGTAGTTTTTCATGTTTGGTTGCTGTAGGGATAGACAATTTCTTTCTTTCTTTCTCTATATCTGAATTCTCTTTCCTCCTTTAAAGTATTTCAGGCATACAAAGAACAGACTGAAGCACTATCCAAAGTATAAATTTATTCTTTTTCAGAGAAGCTTTGGGGAGAGCATTTGTTAGAGAACTTGGAAGCTTGGCACATTGTCAATATATGGCTGAATGCCGGTATCAGGCTTTGCAAATCCAGGCCAGTTTCCCCATTAACCATTCTCAGGGCCAAGGAAGCATAAGAACCTCTCTGTTTGACCCACCTGGCTCCTCTATAAAAGCTCCCTGTTAGCTTGCTTTTTGCTGATAATTCAGGTGAGGTAACATATGGGGCTATAAGGAACCCAAACTATTTGCTGAAAAAGACACAGAGATGCAGATCAAAGCCAAAACCATCCCATGTGGTGAAGGACAAGTGGCTAGAGAAGGTTCTGCCCTACTAACACAGTGGGATTTAGAAGTTTAGCAAAGGTGTGATGGCAACTAAGTCATCCAATTTCCTGCCAGCAAGCTCCCCTTGTGTAGGTCACTAGAGTTTAGTAGGGATTATGAGAAACTTCGCAGGAAGACATTGTTTCTGTTACTATCCATAGGCAAAATGGGGGAGGGGAGAAAGGATGGTGCTTGAACAAAAACTGCCTTGATTTTGAAAAGCAAGAAATGTCATTTGCCTGAGCAAATTCATTTTAAGTTAATGAAGCAGGCTGTGCTTTCTTCCACCCCTCTTTCCAACTCTTGTCTTGGACAAAAGCCAGATGAAGGAAACTGACTCAGATGCTGGGAACCAGGGGAATTTGTTGCCTTTTGTCCAAAGGGACCTTCAAAAGATTTGCAACTGTGTAGGAGAAGAGAACTGGTCATACAGTTGATTCATCCCTCCCAAGAACCCACGCCAAAATATCAGCAACTAAACTGGCACATTACAACATTACAGGCTAATGAAGCAGGCTGTGTCCATGTTACAATCAGATAAGCATGAAGTGAGAAAATTTTCCACTAGGCCAACTCAACCCACCCATTTAGTGAACTGATTATAGTGAGATGCATTTAGTACCACTTAGTGGAACTAGAATTACATCTATCAATGGTTGGAACAGGGATTAGTGCATTCGTTAAGTGAGAGCAAGCATCACAGTTTACAATGCCTGGTATTACCTCTCAGATTAGAGATTCTGCACATTTCATCATCCTCTCTAGGGAATCCTGATAGATGATATTATTAATTTCTAAATGAATGATCAGCACTCTTGCCGAACTACAATTCCTAGGTTTCTTGGGGAGGAGGAAGTAAGACAATTATATGTGGCACAAAAAGTTTATAATACAGGGCTGTCTGGAATATCTGATGCAAGACAATGTTCCTGGAACAGTACTATGAGCAGGTGATCTGTGGAATATGTTGTGTCAACTAGTGATTACAACATGAATGAGGGGTTTGGTTTCTTTTGTTCTGCCTTCATGGAGGAAGGGGGAAAACAAAGAAAAATTAACAGGCAAAATGGCTTTTTTGTACATGATTTGATTGCACTTTAGCTTATTATTCCCTTTGGTTGTTTTACAGAAATTATAGCAATCTCCATTATTCAATCCCCAATATGATACTATATTCAAATATAATAATTTGAATTCTGGAACATAGGATGCACACCCAATAATTATCAGCAGTTACAACTGTGAATGGTGGGTGATAGAAAGAGCTTTTCCTCCACAAACAATGGAAGATAATTAGCTGATTTTTAACTCATCCTTAAATTATCTAATTATGGAGGACTAGAAAGTTGATGGAGTTTATTGACACTACCAAATTATTGAGTGAGGTTTAAGATGGAAAAGGATGATGAAGAACTTTAAATGGATTTCTCCAAACAAGAGGATCAGGCATAAGGAGCTCAACTCTCTTCTGCTGGGCGTGTTCGAGCAGAGGCTTAATAATAATGTATCAGGAGTGCTTTAATGTAGATTTCTGCACCCAGCAGGAGATTAGCTTGATGGTTCCTTCCAACTCTAGATAAGGCTCACAGTAGTGACAGTACTGAATAATGCACATTATAGCATAGTAACAATAATTTTTAATTTTTAAAAGCCCAAATTCATACGTATATTAATAGGAAATAGTCTAGGAGAAACCGACTAGGAAAGAGATCTTGGGGTAGGGATGGAAGTTTGATGAAAACTTTAATTAGGCTATTCTGGTAAACACACTTTTCATCTTGAGAATCATTAGGAAATATTTCTTTTAAAAAATGTCACAATGAGTCATATTTGGAATACTATGGGCAGTTCTGTTCAACAAGCAAAAATAAAATAGTGAAGTCATTTTCCCATGGGAAAAAAATTGCCAAATTTAAGCTTCTTTGCTTAGAAAAGAAAGAGGTATAAAATTGAACAAGTCATTGAAAAAATAAAAATAAATTCTTCTTCCCATCATTAGATCAGAACTTTACAGCATATAAGTGAATGGGAACATATGGTACTTGTCCAGAAACCATCATACTTGGGAGTTCTGCTTGTCAGGTGTTGCGAGATATCTGCTCTATGAAAAAGAGTAACAATATCCTGTCAATCAGTGACGTATAGTGATTTCTCTTGACTATAAGTCTACCCTAATATGTGTTGTCCTCCCTAGAGAAAAACTATTTCACAAAGTAGGCCATGTGAACATACTCAATTTTGCAACCCTACTTTGTATTTAATTAAACCCTGTGTGGCCGTTTTTTTCAGTACTGTATCAGTTTTCTAACAGAAAGGGTAGGAAAATATATGAATCCTGACCTGGATTTCTGTTTAAACAGTTTAGCAATTTTTTACATCTATAAACATACTGTCTCGCTCAGTGTGTGTTTACCCTAGGCCGACAAGTGCGGGTAACCCATTGAATCCCATTCGTGATGAGAATTGGGGATTGCAATTATTCCCCATGTACGAGTAGTTATGCGACCCCGAGCAGTCAGCATCCAACTTCTTAGAGGGGCAAGTGGCATTCAGCCACCTGAGTTTGAGTAATAACAGGTCTGTGATTGCACTGTATTGAATTCTGTTAGGCCAAACAGGGCTGGCTTCTGCCAAGGACACCTCTGAGTTTTCAGCATTAATGGATGGCATCTCTTGAATGCAATCTGATTTAGCCACAGAAGGAGAAATACTCCAGTCACTCATTCTAAACTAAGAGCCAGAAGCCTAAAGAAAAGAATCATGAGAAGGCTCTTTGTAAATCACTTAGTCTTCTGAAGTAAAAGTGGTCTAAAAATTCATAAAAAAATAGAACAAGCTTAAGCATGCACTACTGCTTTGCTAAGGAAGACGTATGGAAAACAACCTGCGATTTAGAACTGCTTGACACAGCAGCAAGGAAACCATTGTTTAATCAAAACATAGCTAAGGCCATGAAGTGTCTGAGATAACAAAGAGAGAAACAAGGAACCCTTCATCACTGCCCTTCACTGTTCCCAGCTGCAGCAGCAGCTTGGAATTTACATCACTGTTGCACTTGAGTGGCATTGATAGTAGCTATGAGGTAAAAATAAATTTAAAGTTATTTTATCAAGTCTGCTTCCTGACCTAATATAAGTGTCAAAAATCAAATGTAATCTGTGAAAATATGAACAACTGCTGCATTTTTAGAAAGTGATGTTGAAAATGAACATCACATGACGATGGCAGCAGCAACCAGTAGCAATGAAGCAGCATCAACTTTCCCAAATATCATCCCTTGGGAGTTATGGATCCCAGACACATGGACGCATTCTGTAAATCAGCCCATTTGAGGTACCTTGGTTCAAAAATTGTGTGTATGATTTCATCCAGTTAAAGGTCATGGTAAGATTTTCAGTAGTATCTAGATGTGCCCTAAAATTCTAAACAGCACATTAAAGCAAAGTTAAGGAAATCATACCAGTGTTTCTATGGACAAATTATAAAGCATTTGCTAATTAATTGAAAACTAATTTACATTCAATCATCCTGCTTAAATTCCCTCCTATCACATCCAAATTAAATAACAGCAGCCAAGGGAATTTAAATAGACTCTTTGTTCCTGTTTTAGCAAAGGGTAAGGATTAAACAGATGAAGGTAGCTTTTCAAAAAAATCAGTCAGCTTGTTTGCTGTTGGGACCTAAAATTGGAACTTGCGCAGCAAATTGTATGCTGTTATGTCTTGTGTTTCTTTTGTATGAAGTAAAAGAGCAGGCAATGACCTCGGTGGCAATCAGGAGAACAGAAGCCTTTGAAATGTGAATTTACAAAAGATAACTTAAAATATCATAACTGGAATGAGTCCTTCAAAGAAACAGAAGAGATTGGGAAATTGCAAATGTCATCAAGGAAATGAAATTGGAATATTTTAGAATACATATATAATGAGAAGTATTTCCTACCTCAATTAATTACACAAGAAAAGATTAAAGAGAAATACAGGTCTAGCTTAAAGAAAATTGTACAGTACATGAATTGTCAAAAATACAAGGTTCTAGTTTTGGACAGTAACATCAAAGATATTGATAATTATTGATATCTGTACACAAAGAAACAGCTTTGCTTAATGCACTCCACAAACGTTTGCTTCCATTCTCAAAATGGAAGATCACGCCATTCTAAGACATATATAATGAATTTTAAGACACACTTTTCAATCAATTTTTCATTAGGAAGCCACAAATGTTGGCTGACCTTACTAGCTAACCAACCTAATTTTATTTATGAACAACACTGATTTCTTCTTTGCCCCTTCCTCCTCTTTGTAGGAGTCATAAGCCTGAATCCACAAAGCATTTTACAGGAACCGGTATTTTGATTATAGTACAACGAAATATAATACGAAGCCAGAGATAAGAAGGAATTATTGTTCAGGGAAAGATGATTAAATATATCAACCTTTCTTCAAATTATGAAAGATTTCTATTCTTAAATTAGCTATTGAAAGATAGCATACATGAACTAGATTTCCAAACAGTCTTTTTTATTTGTAAAAGTACTTGGTTTTTGCTCAGTTTTCTAATCCATTGCTTTTAGAATCCATGTACTTTTGATTTAGTTTGAAAATGTTTGCTCAGTGTTGGAATCAGGCCTCACAACTGATTTATTACATTATGATAACCAAGAATATCAAAGTTGTACCTCCAGGATTGTTCACTGTTTCATTGTTCTTTAATACTATAACAGCTATCCTTGAAATAGAACATGTCTCTAATTATTTGGTACTATTCTGAAATAGTATTTCCTGTATGTGTACAGACAAATCCAAATCCAAGGACCAAGGCCTATAATCATACTGTTTTGTTCCAACTGGCATCCCTAAAAGAGTAATGGAAAACGGTGGATTCCCCATACCACCCAATACATCATTCACTTGTAGCTACTTAAACACGAAGAGTTGCAGGAATGGACAACTTATGAAAATAAAGCTCTGATTAACACATTGTCAACATTAGCCAATTGCCAGTCAGAGCCAATATATCGCAAACATATTAGAAGAAATGAGTATCCATAGCAAAATGCCTGCTTACACAACAACAGCCATTCAGAAAAGTTGTAGCTTTGTTTTGCAGTGAAGCCACCAGAACAGCTTCTCAAATTCAAAAGCAGGCAGTAGTAGTTATTAGAGGCACTTTGTATTCAAAGAAGAATCTCATTCTCTCTCTCTCTCTCTCTCTCTCACACACACACACACACACACACACACAGAAATACACATGCATACACCCACTAAGAACCCAATTGCTTCTCTCACCTCCATCACAAAAAGGATTCAAAGCTTTGAGCATTGAGAGGTATGAGCAGTTCTTCTATGTTCTTCCAGAAAATATTCTGTATCTAAGATGAATATGGAAATAGTAAACAGGCACACAAGAGCCTTGGCAGACACATGAGCTCTCATTCTCGCTACTAAAGCACCCAATACGAAGCCCTTTTTTTGTCCTCCTCCCCTCCCAAAGCAATATAGCGTTACAGGGCATCAGTTTCTGGTTTCACTTCCATTTTGTGAAAAGCAGGCAAGAGGCTGAAAAGGTTTATACTGCAAAGCCAGACAGCCTACATTTCTGAATTGCAACTCCCAATAGCTGTACAAATCATGAAGGATGCCTTGAATTCTAGTTCAAAAACATATGGAATACTACCCTGTTTCCCCGAAAACAAGACATCCCCTGATAATAAGCCCGATCGGGCTTTTGAGCACATGCGCTAAAATAAGCCTCCCCCTGAAAATAAGCCTACCCAGAAAATATTTAAATGAAAAGCTGGAAATACGGTAAGATGGCAAGAGGAGGCCCATCTTGCACCACGTGTTGCAAAATAATAAGACCTCCCTAAAAATAAGGCCAAGTGCTTATTTCGGGGTTCAAAAAATATAAGTCAGGGTCTTATTTTTAGGGAAACACGGTACAGGTCACCTTTCTCTATTCTACAGCTATATTAAACTTTCATGGCCCCACAATTTCAAGCCAATACAACAAAATATAGGCAGTTCTTGACTTATAAGTGGTTCTTTCGTAACTGTTCAAAGTTATGACAGATCGCTCTGGGTGCTAATTATGACCCAGTTCTGAAGTTCTGACATCCAGCCCCCACCTGTGCATTCATGTGACCACATGGTGGATGCTGAACAACCAGCCCCCATTTATGACTGTTTGCAGCATGCCACAGTCATGTGACCACATTTTATAATGGTTTTGCTGAAAAACTTCTGGTTTTTGGCAAAACCGGCCCATAGGGAACCATTGCTTCGCTTAATAGCTGTGTCATTTGCTTTATGACGGCTGTCTTCACTTAGTGATCACTACAAAAAAGGGTCATAAAAAGGGTGAATCACATGGATGATCCGACTTCTAACCGTCATGACTTACAATCATGATGGGCAGGCTCCATTACAGTCATTAGTTGAGCACTACCTATAAAACATACATTCATACACATAATGTCCTCCAAGAATTGTTGGGTGGCAAAGTGTCTCACAGTTCAGGCTGGGATGTACTACTGGAAGTTTATCAAAGGAAGTTAACAATATAAACATGTATGAACCCAATCCAGACAGTAGCCACTGTGACCAGAAACTCCCAATTTTAGACATGTCGCTGTGTGAATCCACATGTCCTTGTAAAACTATATACATATGTCCAGAGTCTTGTAGGTTTTCTCAGATGAAAACAAATGTACTAGTAAAATTTTGTTGTAGGTAGCTTTGGGAAACAGCATATAGATAGGAAATTAATCATATTTTAGTCATAAGTTTTTGAGATATGCAGGCAACCTAATATACTTAGATGGATCTGTGACTATAAAGGTATAATTTGGGATCTGGCTCTTTGTAATCTAAAAATTATTCATATCAGATAAATGTGCCTATGCCAAATTACATTTTAGGTTTTGCTCTATTTCTCTGCATTTTCTTCTATTTAGACAGAGAGAAAGATAGCTTGAATCCGTTACTAAGGAAGTAATTTGAGGCTCCTGGGACATGAGAAGCAAGAACTGCATAAACATTTCCAAAGAAGTATTTGCATTATTCTGTTAAAGAAAAAATAAGTCAAATAACATTGCATCTGTAAATCTAATTTATTGTGGCTGGACCAGAGCCTGGATGCAATAAATTAATAAAAGCAGCCATGAAAAGATAGATAGAGGATAGATGGATGGATGGATGGATGGATAGGTAGGTAGGTAGGTAGGTAGGTAGGTAGGTAGGTAGACAGACAGACAGACAGACAGACAGACAGACAGACAGACAGACAGACAGACAGATAGATGATAGATTCGCACACACATAACTGATTGGGAGGATGATCAGGCAGTGAAACTGAAGGAAAATAAAAAGCAAACAAATCAGGCAATGTAAATTACATACAGTTAAAATAGTTGCAGCAGTCATTTAAAACCAGTGTTAAGTGATAATACTAATTTCCTGGCTTTGGTAAATTACTGAATATGTAATATTTATTTTAAAAAAGCACCTGTGAGCTCAATTCAAGTAATGATACTGAATTTCTTGACAAAGTATATATAACTTCAGAACTGAATTTTCTTCTGAAATTCTTCCCACTTCCTCCCCCAAAGGATTTCCAATACTCAATAGTTCAGTAGGTTGAAATGGTCCTTTCCTATAAAGATAAATAACCAATAGACCAATCCTGACCACTTTTTAGTGGCCTGCAGAAATTCTGCTATGAAATTTAATGCCCCAAAATACAAACAATTTTGGTAGAAGCAAAAAGAGGTCAGAAGAAAGGCTTATCACACATGAAAGGGTTATTTTTTTCAAACCACAATCTCTGAAAATCTTAGTCCTACTTATGTGTATAGTATCATAATGATCACTGCACTCACTGCAGCCATTAGTTGTTCAAAAAGTACCAAAATGAATGTATGTTTCACTCCCCAAGTAGCTGTCAAGATTTTTGATATTGCTGTTTCTCAGATTTGCAGAAATCAATCTAATTGTGCTATTAAGGCAAAAATATTAAGCATTGTTGATTAAATAAATTAATATAGGACCAAAGTTGTCATCTGAGTCTGCCTGTGGTTTGTGTCTTTTATATGAAGCTTTTTGTTACTGGTGTAGCTGTACGGAGAACCAAGTCTATAACAAAAAAATAATGTCTAGATTCAGCATCTGTCCTTGACAAAACACTGGAATAATTTTAACTGTGAACGATAGATGACAAATACCCTGTCATTTTCTTTTTTTAGTTGTCTTATAGTTATTAAACTGGGCACTAATCCAATATTGATTAACTATATCTAATTAGTTGGGCATCATAAATACTCAAACTATATGGTAAAATCAAACCTGCTACAGACCAAATTGAGCATGATTGGTATTAATTTCACAATTCATCACAACATAACTTTATAAACTTATGTGTATTCCACAATCCTTGTGCATGTGTAGCCTGATTATGTGCAGAGCATTTAAAATTTAGACACAATTTAATCTACAGAAGGTAAATAAGGTTGTTCCATCATCTGTGAGTCAGATCTGTACAGGAAACTAAAAGCTACTCTTTTAAAAAATGAAAGATTCCTGACAGCAAGCAGGTCCTGCTATTTCACATAAATGGTGATCAATAGCATTACTTACTGATGGATTTTTAGTTATTTTACTTAAAAGCCACCACAAAATTCTCAGGATTGGGTATGTATTATGTACTGAGCAGCAAAATCGTTCAGCTTCGGGACGGTCTGGACCAAAATTGCAGTGACTCAGGGGAGGCGTCCGAGGGTGGTCTTGGTGATATTTTATGGGATGAGTTTGACCCTGTGGCTCCCGAGGACATGGACAGGTTGTTGGGTAGGTTGAATGCCACCACATGTTTACTGGACCCGTGCCCCTCCTGGTTGGTGCTGGCCACCCAGGAGGTGACACGAGGCTGGCTCCAGGCAATTACGAGTGCTTCCTTGGTGGAGGGAGTCTTCCCGGCCGCCTTGAAAGAGGCGGTGGTGAGACCCCTCCTCAAGAAGCCTGCCTTGGACCCGGCTGTTTTAAGTAACTATCGTCCGGTCTCCAACCTTCGCTTTACGGCGAAGGTTGTAGAGAGTATGGTGGCATATCAGTTTCCCTTGCACCTGGATGAAACTGTCTATCTAGACCCGTTCCAGTCCGGTTTCCGGCCCGGTTACAGCACTGAGACGGCTTTGGTCGCATTGGTGGATGATCTCTGGAGGGCCAGGGATAGGGGTTGTTCCTCTGCCCTGGTCCTATTAGACCTCTCAGCGGCTTTTGATACCATCGACCATGGTATCCTGCTGCGCCGGTTGGAGGGATTGGGAGTGGGAGGCACCGTTTATCGGTGGTTCTCCTCCTATCTCTCCGATCGGTCGCAGACGGTGTTGACGGGGGGGCAGAGGTCGGCTCCGAGGCACCTCACTTGTGGGGTGCCGCAGGGGTCGATTCTCTCGCCCCTCTTGTTCAACATCTATATGAAGCCGCTGGGTGAGATCATCAGTGGCTTCGGTGTGAGGTACCAGCTGTACGCTGATGACACCCAGCTGTACTTTTCCACACCGGGCCACCCCAATGAAGCTATCGAAGTGCTGTCCCGGTGTCTGGAAGCCGTACGGGTCTGGATGGGGAGAAACAGGCTCAGGCTCAATCCCTCCAAGACAGAGTGGCTGTGGATGCCGGCATCCCGGTACAGTCAGCTGCAGCCGCGGCTGACTGTTGGGGGCGAGTCATTGGCCCCAATGGAGAGGGTGCGCAACTTGGGCGTCCTCCTGGATGAACGGCTGTCCTTTGAAGATCATTTGGCGGCCGTCTCCAGGAGAGCTTTTTACCAGGTTCGCCTGGTGCGCCAGTTGCGCCCCTTTCTAGACCGGGATGCCCTATGCACGGTCACTCACGCCCTCGTGACATCTCGCCTAGATTATTGCAATGCTCTCTACATGGGGCTCCCCTTGAAGGGCATCCGGAGACTGCAGTTAGTCCAGAATGCGGCTGCGCGGGTGATAGAAGGAGCCCCTCGTGGCTCCCGGGTAACACCACTCCTGCGCAGTCTGCACTGGCTATCTGTAGTCTTCCGGGTGCGCTTCAAGGTGTTGGTGATCACCTTTAAAGCGCTCCATGGCATAGGGCCGGGCTATTTACGGGACCGCCTTCTGCTACCGAATACCTCTCACCGACCCGTGCGCTCTCACAGAGGGACTCCTCAGGTGCCGTCAGCTAGGCAGTGTTGTCTGGCGACACCCAGGGAAGGGCCTTCTCTGCGGGGCTCCCGCCTCTGGAACGAGCTCCCCCCAGGACTTCGCCAACTCTCGGACCTTAGAACCTTCCGCCGTGAACTTAAAACACACTTATTCAGGTGCGCAGGACTGGATTAGATTTTTTAGCTTTTAAATTTTAAATTTTAAATTTTATACTGATTTTAATTGGTTTTATTATTTTTAGTTCAATTGGCCGGCTAAATATTTCATTTTAAAATTTATTTTAAATTCATTGTCTATCTATGTATTTTAATATGGCTGTACACCGCCCTGAGACCTTCGGGAGAAGGGCGGTCTAGAAATTTGATTAATAAATAAATAAATAAATAAATAAATAAATAAATTTTCTTGGAAGGAAGTTATGTTATCTATGTTGTCCTTATTCAGTGACCCCTGACTCTTTGTGATCCAGGAACAACATTTCACTAGGTCTATCTGTCAATAACTGCTTTTTAAAATTCTTGTACAATTTATCTTTATATAAATAACATTGAATTGCCTTTGATTTTTTTCCATAAGCATCATGGTCTTCTCTAATAGGCAATGAATCTTGACTTTTCATTATATATTCAAAATATCCAAGCCTT
Organism: Ahaetulla prasina; assembly: GCF_028640845.1. Lineage (NCBI taxonomy): Eukaryota > Metazoa > Chordata > Lepidosauria > Squamata > Colubridae > Ahaetulla > Ahaetulla prasina. The sequence goes on from NC_080540.1 coordinate 118,417,493, forward strand.
AAGTTTGTTATTATTATTTGTCCTTTGTGTAGACCAAAATATTCTCAACAATTTTCCACAGCAGCAGCAGCAGTTTCATTTTTCCTTGTTTAGTCTTTCCAATGACCCGACTGTCATCACTCTATAGTCAGAATTGGAAAAAAACGTAATTTTCACAATACATGTAGAATAGAATTCTTTATTGGCCAAGTGTGATTGGACACACAAGGAATTTGTCTTTGATATATATGCTCAGTGTACATTAAACTATACATTCATCAAGAATCATACGTACAACACTTTTTTTTTTTTTTTGCAAATTTTTTTTATTTTTCCATAATAATTCCCACAATTTGACCAGTGTACAATACAATCACTTATCCAACAATCAGTCCTATACTCAAATTATACTCAGTCAGGGCTGCTCGACTGCCACTCCCCCCTTTAATCCTTTCTTCCCTTCTCATCCTTCTTAAACTTCCCCCACCACCTTCTCCTCGCTTTCCTACTTCCCCTCCTCTTTCCCACTTCTCACTACCATCCTTTCTAACCCTCTATCTCCTTCTTCTCCTCCTCCTATCCTTTCTTCTCCCTTCCTTCTTTCCTCCCTACCCACCTACCTACCTACTTTCTTCCTTCTTTACTCCTCTTTCCTTACCCTTTCCCTTCGGGAGTGTTTGCCGAGCAGTCCCGACATTACACCATTCCAACTTGTTTAATTCTACCATTATTCCTGTACAATGGCAACCAATCAATTTATAGTCTTCCCCTTCCCCACCTCCTCCCCCCCCCCCCCGAGACTTCCCAGAACAGAATACAGGGTATTGTAACTAACAAACATAATCTAAAATATAACATAAAACATATTCCATTTCACACCATCACACTATCAATTCCCTTCTTTCTTAAACTAATACATAATAATTCCTAACTTCACTCAAAAACTAATTGATATTTTTTAATCTGATACTTATTTTGAATATAATCAATCCACTTCCTCCATTCCAATATATATTTTTCTTGTGTACAGTCTTTCAAGTAGGCAGAAATTTTTGCCATTTCTGCTAAATTTGATACTTTACTAATCCATTCTCCAATTGTAGGTAAGTCTTCTTTCTTCCAATATTGTGCAATCAATAATCTTGCAGCAGTTATTAAATTCAGAATCAGTTTTGTCTCTATAACAGTGCAATCTGAGATTATTCCTAATAAAAAGAACTGTGGAACAAACTTGATCTTCTTTTTCAAAATGTTCTGCATAATCCACCATATTTTAATCCAAAAGGCTTTAACTTTTTTGCAAGTCCACCATATATGATAATAGGTAGCATCCTCACAATCACATCTCCAACATTTTGCTTTCACATTTGGATACATACATGACAGTTTTTTAGGATCTAAATGCCATCTATAAAACATTTTATAAAAATTTTCTCTTAAATTTTGTGCTTGCGTGAATTTAACATTCCTCACCCAAATTTTTTCCCATGTTTCTAACATTATAGGTTGGCTCGGGGGTCGCATAACTAGTTTTTTCTTGTACAATTTATCTTTATATAAATAACATTGAATTGCCTTTGATTTTTTCCCATAAGCATCATGGTCTTCTCTAATAGGCAATGAATCTTGACTTTTCATTATATATTCAAAATATCCAAGCCTTAAGTTTGTTATTATTATTTGTCCTTTGTGTAGACCAAAATATTCTCAACAATTTTCCACAGCAGCAGCAGCAGTTTCATTTTTCCTTGTTTAGTCTTTCCAATGACCCGACTGTCATCACTCTATAGTCAGAATTGGAAAAAAACGTAATTTTCACAATACATGTAGAATAGAATTCTTTATTGGCCAAGTGTGATTGGACACACAAGGAATTTGTCTTTGATATATATGCTCAGTGTACATTAAACTATACATTCATCAAGAATCATACGTACAACACTTAATGATAGTCATAGGGTGGAAATAAGTAATCAAATCATACTAGGAAGCAATCAATATCAATATAAATCGTAAGGATACAAGCAACAAAGTTATAGTCATGCAGTCATAAGTGGGAGGAGATGGGTGATAAGACCGATGAGAAGACTAATAGTAATAGTAATGCAGCCTTAGTGAATAGTTTAACAGTGTTGAGGGAATTATTTGTTTAGCAGAGTGATGGCGTTTGGGAAAAAACTGTTCTTGTGTCTAGTTGTTTTGATGTGCAGTGCCCTATAGCGTTGTTTTGAGGGAAGGAGTTGAAACAGTTTATGTCCAGGATGAGAAGGGTCTAAATATTTTCACAACCCTCTTTTTGACTCCGTGCAGTATACAAAGTCCGTGTATGTATCCGTGCAGTATACAAAGTCCTCAACGGAAGGCAGGTTGGTAGCAATTATTTTTTTCTGCAGTTCTAATTATCCTCTAAAGTCTGTGTCTGTCTTGTTGGGTTGCAGAACCAAACCAGACAGTTATAGAGGTGCAGATGACAGACTCAATAATTCCTCTGTGGAACTGAATCAGCAGCTCCTTGGGCAGTTCGAGATTTCTGAGTTGGCGCAGAAAGAACATTCTTTGTTGTGCTTTTTTGATGTTTTTGATATTAGGTGTCCATATGTTCATTGTCAATGTGATGTCTCTATACTTTAATATTATCCACACTTGATAAAATGTTTCCCTCTTTTTCTTAAATATATCTGTTTTCCAGGAAGTAATGCTATTAATCACCATTTCTGTTAAATAGTAGGACCTACCTATTCATATTCAGTTATCCTCAGTTTTTTGCACTCCTTTGCACTCCTTACCTTTTGCTCTTCTCTAGAACTCAGCATTTATTTTTCCTCTGTTTTTATTGCCTTTCAGACTTTTTGGGGAGGGCCAGTATTTTTAGTATATCAAGAGACAACTAGTTTGCATTTCAAGATGCCTTTATTTGCTTCATCTATGTGATGCCTTGAATACCCAAAGGTATTCAGGCACTGTACAGTACTTATCAATTCTAATACATTTAACCTGTTACCTTCATAATGCAAACATGTGGAATATTGCTGATATTGTTTATATATTTGTTTTATAAATTTAAGTGGTAATTTTGAATCAAGATTGTTACAATCTGAGCTGCAGTCAGTACCTGGCCTTGTTTGTGTGACAAAAAAGAATTTCCATCTTTGCTTATAGTGTATGTAGCCAGTTTTATTCTGGTAATCTCCATCTGGCAATGTCCACGTGTAGAGTCCTCTTTTAGGTGTTTAAAAAAATGTAATTGCTATAAACATTTAATATGCCTGGCAGGATTTTTATTAATATGTTTCATGCTTCATTCCATAAAGTAAGGCAACATTTTCTCATTATTTCAGATGTTATTTTACTTCCGATTTTATAATTGCAGTCTCCTATAATTAGTAAGATACATTTCTCCAGTGTTGTATGCTGCAAACTGTTACAACTGTTCAAACTGTTTATGCTCTGCATCTGCTGTTGAAACATAGGTTAGGGTCTCCATAATACTCATTGGTTTGCCTCATCATTTTAACATTCTATGTACCAACAATAGACATACCATTGCAATACCGAACTTTCTTTTGCCTATGGGCTCACTAACATCATTGTCAGGGGTATCAAACTGCCAGCCACAGGCCGGATGCATCACACGCAGGCCACACCCACCCCAGTTCTGCCAATGGGGAAAATGTTGCAAAATGTCACGTGACGGCAACGTGATGCTGCAAGTTTGACACCCTTGATCTATATAGACATCAATATATATCCTAATGTCTGTATTTGAAATTGCATTTAAGAGCAGATACAATTCTCACTGAATTCTATGATATTTACTCCTAACTTCCCCAAAATTGCTGCCAACTCAAAAAGGTCTGAGATCAATGAGTCACATCTTTACAAAAAAAAAAAAAACCAGCTGCAAGAAAGTTAGTTTTGAGCAATGCCACTTAAAATCTCCTTTCATTCACAGGAAGAGAAAAGTCTAAAGGTAAAAATTATTACCCTTAACAGCACCATGAAGCTGTATGATTTGAATGCTAAAAGCAATACTAGATGTTATTTGGCATTCTATTAAAAATTATTGAATTGAATGATTTCATTAAAAAAAGCACATTAATTGTGATAACCTTGTGGGTTTTCAGACCATCTCAATACTTACATCTTTGGTTCAGATAGGCAGTCCACTGTTGAAGTGAAGGAAATGTCTTACTATTCAATGCATTACCAACTTTCCAAAATGCTTTTGATTTTGAACAGAAAATAAACAGATAATTGCTAAACCACACTTAGTATCAATCTAAGATACTGAAGAAGTGAACACGGTCCTTTATAACCATATACAAAAGCTTACTCTAAAATATTTATAAAAGGTAAAGGTAAAGGTTCCCCTCGCACATACGTGCTAGTCATTCCCAACTCAAGGGGGCAGTGCTCATCTCCGTTTCAAAGCTGAAGAGCCACCACTGTCTGAAGACATCTCTGTGGTCACATGGCCAGCATGACTCAACAGCAAAGGCGCACGGAACACTGTTACTTTCCCACCAAAGCTGGTCCCTATTTTTCTACTTGCATTTTTTACGTGCTTTTGAACTATTAGGTTGCAGAAGCTGGGACAAGTAACGGGAGCTCACCCCATTATGTGGCACTAGAGATTCGAACTACTGAACTGCCGACCTTTCGATCGACAAAGCTCAGCATCTTAGCCACTGAGCCACTATATATAATCTATAAAATTATTTTTATATAATCTATAAAAATATTTATAGACAGTGACTTAAGCCTTCAGATAGCATCAAAATGAGATGGGCAGAAAATAAATCTAATAAATAAAATGCATCTTATCTGCTTTGGCTAATAGAACAATTCCATGTTCCAGATTTACATGTTTATGCACTGTGCACATATCTTTAATTTATCTATACTTTACTATTTACTATTAATTCAGACAAAAAGTTGTTGCATGATCTCTGTCTATATAAATATTCAGATAGTTTCCAAGACCTGAGCCTTGGCAGTAAATTAAAAGAAGAAGAAATGATATTAATGCAAGCAGAGTTTTTTTAAAAAACAAAATCCAATGAAACTTGGTGTAAGCTAGGCACTTCCTGGATATTAATGGTATTCAACGAAAGTACAGGTATCATGTTTACAGCAGTAAACAGCAAATTAAAGGTGGAACTGCAATCAACAGTCAACATAATCCCAGAACAGGGCTTTAAAACTATCATTTGTTGACCAAACTGTAATGACTTGGTTCCCACATAAATCTATACTAAACTAGGGGGTTCATACTTCACATTGTCCAAACCAAACAAATCATTCTGTGGCTTGTTTTTATGCATGACACAGCCAATATCTACAAGGCAATCTCTAAACTGGCCAGCCAAACAGTAATGGCTTTCAGCTAAGGGATCCTAGGCATCTATAGAATCAACTATAAATAAACATAGGAAAGAACTCTTAGTTCTTCCCCAACATTACAATTTCTGAGACTTGCTGGATAGAAATTAAAACAATGAAACTACTTAGAATCAGGTTTAAATATTGATACAGAAACATATTAACTGAGTGGTTCAAGGTTTTTCTGGGAACTTGCATCCGAAGAGGAGATAAATTAACATCATTTACAGGATTTCTCCCTTCAGATAGATTGTCAGGGTCTTTCTGACTATCTACAGAACACCCTCTCTTCCCTCCCTATTTTGATTCTGATACCTCAAATATTTTCACATGCACTTTTTTCCCTATGCCATGCACATCTTTTTCACAAGCACTTTCTTTTTCCTAATTTGGGGAACAGATTTGGAGAAGCAAAAGCCAACAGCCTTGCAACTCCAAAGAGGAACACTTGATCCTCTCCCTTAACTCAATCTGAATTGTTTATATAAAAAGGAAAGCTTCTCTCCTCAATGAATAAGATAGATTCAAGCTTCGACAGTGGTTACAAACTACTGCTGTCAGGCTCCTTTGGAGAAAGTTCCAGACAGGAACAGCTTCTATCCATAGCACAATCACCATGTAACTGTAACACTAGCACACACTTGGTAGTTACCACTTCAGATTGCACAACCAGCAATGGAAAGAATGCAATAATTTAACTTTCCCTCCAAATCAAGAGAAGGTTTGGCTCCAGTGAGCCAGGCCAAAGAATCTTACATTTAGTTCAAATGGAGAAAGATACACAAGTAGCAAATCTAAGAAATGCAAAGAGTTGGAATTATTTATCTTTCACATAAAGAAAATAAAAACTCTGAACTCTATTAGTATTAGTTAACCACTTTGGGGGGGGGAAGCATAATGTTCAGAGGTACACATGATTGTTCCTCTGAAAGATACATCTATTCAGTTAGCTATGGTGCAGCATCTGTTATACAGAATTATATGGGAACTCAAAGCATAGAAACATATTCTATTTTGCTACTGAAACAGTAAATCTGAGCATCATGCAACAGCATATTCCTTTTGGGCAAACTCTATTTTTCAGCTCCCACGTGCTATACAAGAGATCTCAGAGGATCAGCACCATTAAAGCTATTAAAAGAGAGCTTTCATCTGAATACAGAAACATTCAGATGGCCCCGCAAAGAATACTGTATGAGGCTGCAGAAAAGAAATGCAAGCAGACAATAAGGGATGCAAAGCATGCTTGTAAGGAACCTAACATTAATAACACTATGATCAACAATGAGTTATTTAAATAAAGTAGCAGAAAAACGACTAAGAAAATTGGAATGCTGGATGATATAGGAGTCAAAGTAGATCTAAGAAATAACTTAAATGAAAAGTTAATTCCACAAATGTATCTTTGTGCAAAAGACTAGGAAATGCTTTCAGGAAATTTTCACTATATATGAAAACAGGGCAAATTGATTTTGAGGTTGGTGAATATGATTGTAAAGGGATCTTCAAGGCATGAGAAAAAAGATGGTGGTTTGCAATCCATTTACCAGGACAGAAAATCTGAATGGCGTCGTGAAAAATAGACCAAGGAAACCTGTTCAATTGTTAATAATCTTTTTTGTGGAGGGGTGCCACAGTCTAGGTCAAGAAGGCAGAATTAGGCAGCTTCCCTTGTAAGGAGAACAGACAAATTACCAAGAATGTAAAGCTCTTAACAGCTATTTACAGCTACAAATCAAAATTTTCAGAGTCTACCATTACCAGATTTATTAAACCGGAAAAGGGAATTAGATTACAGAAATACTGGCAACTGGATATATTTACTTTAGCACCCAAATAATCTTTAAATTCCTTTCTTGACACTCTCTTTAATCACCTGTTGTGTACTGGAAAAATATGTACCTGTGCTATTGATAAATGAAGAACATGGAGATAATTTCTACTTGTAATACTCTTTTCCTATCCTCTTTCACAATCTCTTAGCCAGCTATTACAAGCATTTTGACAAAGTAAATGAAAATCTCCAGAGAAAACTTATTTCAATTAAGAAAGAAGAGATTTTTTTAATTGAATCAATAATTAGTAACCAGTAAGAATGCAAAGTATAAAATAAATGGACAATAGAATTCCCCAGTGCTCCTTAATTGTTCATAAATGATTCGCAATTCAAGGTAAGCAGAAGCTATATTTTCTAACACCAATTAATGTACGATGATTAATGAGACAACAATTCCCAAATGATCTGTCCACACTGGAGGAATTTAAAATAAACAAGCATAAAATGGCCAACACATAAACAAGTACAATTGGAAGCTCAAAAAACCTAACTTTTGTGATTGAAGCCGGTAGTGACTGTTCAGATCTTGACATTCCTATAGAAAGCTCAATAAAATACTATCCAGTGCACCCAACTGTTGGAAAGAAGGCCATTAAAAATTAAAATGTTCATATTGTGATGTTATAAACAAGTGCCAGATGCAACCACACTTTGAATAAGTAATACAGTTCTGATCTCGAAAATGTTATGTTAAATTGTGCTTGAATAGGCGGGGGAAATGTTCATTCAATTTGATATCCGAATCCAGGATCATTACATGAACTTATACAATGAGAGGTTCAAGACAGAAGGGTTATCACTGTTCATATTACCACTATATGGTAGAGAATGCCAGTTTATTGTACAAACCTAAACTGTGAAATTCATTGCTGCAAGATGTAGAGATGGCCATCAAATCACTTGGATTTAAAAATGGTGTTAAGCAATTTATGACTACTGTACCATAAAAATGAGTACTGTATGCTATTAAGCATGATGATTACACATTATTTCCAAGATTGGAGACAGCATGAAGAATTTAGGCAGAAAGGTATAACTGCATTTTTGTCTTGCTTGTGCAAATCTCAAAGGCATTTTACTGGTTGCTCTAGGAATAAAATGTTGGACATCAACCTCTTCTATTCTTATGGCTCTGTGCAAAGAGAATATTCACATTCATGAATTTTACCATCATATTATAGATATTATTGTAATGGATAGCAATGTAAACAGCCTCTGTCAAATATTGCTGGCCATAGAATCAATACAAAGATTTAGGCAAAACTATTCTCCTACCATGAGAATAATACTGCATAAAAATGAATGCCGTTCATCCCACCGTGAGATATATAGTTCTTTGCATCTGCTGTACACTACATAATCTGAACATTACAGATCAGTATTGACACACTAATTCTATACAAAAGGTAAGACTGAAGAAAATAAAGTAATTAATGTTCCCTCCTAAACTTTTTCTTTAGCATTTGTTGAATTTTTTAGAGAAATCTAGACACAATAGGAACTTCTACCTATTAATTTCATATCAGACTTTATGGGAAAAGTTGCTCAGAAGGTGATTTAACTGCTACTCCAGACGGCCATGATGGAGACAGATGATATGGACCTTTTTCAGTTAGTTTCAGGCTGGGACACAATACAGAGGCAGCATTGATTGTTCTTGTGAAACACTTCTTGCAGAACTAGGATAGGGTTAGTGTTGTTGTCTTGGTTCTCCTTGATACCTCAGGGATTTTTGATACTATGGATTTATGGCATCCTTCTGGATTACCTATTGGGAGTAGGGGTGAAGGTGGGAAATGTTCCATGATAGTTTTGCTCTTTTCTATGTGGATGGACCAAGGGTGAAATGCTCCTAGTTCAGACCGGATCGGCTGAACCGGTAGCAATGGCGGCGGGTGGTCCAGAGAACCGGTAGCAAAAATTCCTGGGGCCCCTGCCTATGCCCACCCAATCGCCCGGTCACCTGCTTTACACTTCTTTCCGGCTCGCTCGCTTTTCCCGCTTGAACGGTAGGAATAAGTTGTAAAAAATGCTTTTAAAAGGTTAAAAAAAAAGGCTCTGATGATCACAGCTGAGCCGTACGATTGTCAGAGCCATTTTTTTTACTTTTAAAATAATTTTTTTACAACCTATTCAACCGAATAGGTTGTAAAAAAATGCTTTTAAAAGTAAAAAAAAGATCCTGCATCACAGCTGATCAACCTCCCTCCCGCATACTGTTCTACTTACCCCATGCCTCCTTTTGGTGTGCACTGCGTGCGTGTGCACACCTCACATTTGGTGCATGGTGCACACTGTGCATGTGGATGCATTTGGCGCACAGCGCGCACGCACAGCCAGTGAACCGGTAGTAAACCGGTTCAGATTTTACCACTGGGATGGACCCAACTGATATTGACAGTGGAGGAGACATCAAAGCTAAGGCTCTTAACCTGTGGGGTGCCTCAAGTATCAATATTGTCACCACTTCTATTTAATTTCTACATGAAGCTATTGGGCGATGCCATCTAATAATTTGAATTTTCTTTCAAATTATTACACATCTTCATGAGTAAATGGTTATTTTTCCAAATGAAAAACAAATCTTAAATATCACAATCTGGAAGTAAGAAACATGAGCGTTTGTTTTTCCCAAGCTCACTGATAAAATATCAAGATTTCCCATCACATTTTAAAATTTATCCAACATATTTAAAGTCTGCTTTTCAAAGATCTAACCTTAATAATAAGCTTTCAGACAATAAAGGATATAAAAACGTTTAAACTTTTACTGAAAAACTGTACAGTCATTCAGAAAGTAAAAGTACATTTGAAGTTTAAAGAACTTTATAAAACTTCCTTTAAATACTTCTACTCTTTTTCTATTCCTTTATACCCAACTGCACAATTCTAAGGCTGTTTTTCTTTTTTAAGAAACAGATATTAATGCATGCATTTAATGACTACAACTTAGCACATTCTCATGTACCCTTGCATATATTCATAATCTGAAGAGATTATGTTCAGTTCAGTTCAGAGCTCAAAGCAAACTGTTCTCTTGTTCTTTGTTTTATATTTGTCATTTTTGCAATATTTTGAAGTATTTTGTCTAAAAATATTGTTCTTTATTTCAAACATCCAAGCTAAACAATATAAAATGCAATGTCAGGATAAAGCTTAATCTGATGTTTTGTCCCTTTTAGCTCAATAGACTGTTGACAGTACAAGGTAAGGGCTGACAGTAATGGATTTGATTATCAGTACCATATCTTTAATAATTGAAATGTTGTTAGCTCTACAGACAAGTAAGAATGGTTTTAGCACATCGATTTTAAGCTGGCAATGATCATTTAAACAAGCAAGCAACAAATCATATAGCAGCTATAATTCTTATCTTGCAGTTTACTGTAAAGAGAAGGACTGTCAAATGCCCATTCTTTCCAAAGCAGACTAATGGCCAAAAAAATTGGCCACAAAGCAGAAATCTCTATCCAGCAGTTCCAGAAAGTCTTTAATATTCTAATCAACAGGTAGCCTTATATGCAGAATCCTTAAAACCCCATTGCAGGCCCATTCCACATAACATTGCCTAAATGAAATTTGCCTAGCAAATGCTTTATTTCAGGAAATGGTCTGTGCATGTCTCCCTGATTAAAAATCTTACATCAGCACTTTAAACTCCTTTTCAAGAGAACTCCCTAGATACCACAGAAAGAAAGAAAAAATCCAAACAAATGAAAATAGCTTTATGACAGGGGAAAAAACTTAAACTGACAGCAACGATCATAGCACAAGGGAGAAAGTAAAAATATATGTAAAGATAAGTTTAGTATATCTCTTGCAATATTATTCAGAGGAAAAGAAATGTATCATATCCTAGCAAAAATCAAGGAGAATTATATTCCATTTCATTTACTTTGCCTGCCCTAGACTGGAAACATCCTTCTGAAGTTAAAGGAAGGTCCCATTCAATTTTACCATTCTGGGACACACAAAGGAAGAAGGAATAGAATTTCCAAGGTTGATGGCACTGACAGATTCAAACTCAGAAGCAGGTAAGAATAGCCAGGCTGAATCAGGCCAAATGCCCTTCCAATCAAGCATTCTGATGTGCCCACCCCACCCATACCAATGGGAAATCCACAAACAGGATTATGATGCACTAGCACCCTCCAATTGATGTTTCTACCTATTGATACCTATTGAGAGAGACATGGGGCCTCATAATACACAGTCATCATCATTATCCATGGATCTTTTTTAAATTTGTTTTTATTTTAAGTTTTTCAAACTGGGAACTCCCATCTCCCACGGTTTGTGGTTAGAAATTCTGTAGTTTAACTGCACACTTCTTCAAGCAATTTCTTTTTTCTGTCTGAATCTCAAAATATTCAGCTTTGGGTTGGGGAGAATTCTAATATTAGAACAACAAAAAGCCCTATTTAATCTCTTTATACTGTGCCTAGCTTCATATGTTCTGTCAAGCCTCCTTTTGCTTAAAATCTAAAATGGTGTAGCTTCTTTTCATTGGGGCCAATTCATTGAACCTTTCAACTGTTCTAATTCCACAATACCCTCTTGAAATGTCAGTACCAGAAGTATAAGAAGCATTCCAAGTATGGTCACAGCAACAGGAGTAGACAAAGACATTGCAGCATTTGACAGTGATGTTTTCAATTCCTTTTCCAATGATCCTTAACACTTAGTGGAATTCACTCTTTCACAGAAGTCAAACATTAGATAAATGTTTTTGCCATAGTCTCAAGATCTCCTTCCTGATCAGTTGGACATCCTTGCCCCCCCAGCCACTGAATCAAAAAATGGATTGAGCCTCCATTTAGCACCTTGATGGTCCAGTGGTTAGAGTGCAGTATTACAGGCTACTTCTGGTGACTGCTTGCTGCCTACAATTTTTCAGATTTCACCAGGCTCAAGGTTGACTCAGCCTTCCATCCTTCCGAGGTGGGTAAAATGAGGACCCAAATTGTTGGGGGCAATATGCTGACTCCGCTTAGAGAGGCTGTAAAGCCGTATATAAGTCTAAGTGCTATTGCTATTGGCCAATCTCTTATACATGTTCTTACTTACACGGAACCTACCATGGAACCTACTTGTTCTCCCAGCTGAAGACTCCTTTCCAGTGTATTTTTCTTTATCTCTTTTTCTTTTAACCATCCAAAGTAAGTTAGCCAAGTCAACAAACCTGGCAAACGTGATTACTCACCTGTGTAATGTCTACTTCAACAGATCAAAAGAACCGAAGTCTTTAATTAGCTACCATCCCATCTAAAACCAGGCTTGTTTCCCTCTTGAGAGCTGTACTGAGGAGGGCCAGAGGTAGAAGGCAAGGCACTCCCTAAGTTGGCTTATCTACACAGTCTCTCCCGTCTATCTTCCACCCAAGCCAGAAGGACATGTACACACATACCCGCTGATATTATGTATCTGTTAATGGGCTTCGACGGGGAAAAGATGCTACTAACCAGTTTCCCTTATCAATAAAGCAGAATGTTCATGTGTACCGAACAGAGACAACCCCTCCCCACCCAGACACTACCAAGCAGCAATCCGAGTCTAGGTCCTTATGTCCTTAAGCTCCCCCCTCTCCATTTCCTCCTAGTTACGGAAGGATAAACATAAGCAAGCCGCGGGGGTGACGAGGTGGGGGGAGAGAGGACAGTACCAGGATCGGGCCGCTCGCGCGGTGCCAGCCCGAATGCGGGGAATGGTCAGCAGCCCCTATCGCCACCGCTACTGCCAGCTGGCAGGAAGAGCGAGAAGGGCACCGAGCGAAGTCCGAACCGGGTGCAAGAAGGCGTCCCGCAGCCGCTCGCATCTGTTGCTGCTCCAAAGGAGGCAAGAGATCGGCGGCCCTTTCCCCCCCCCCCACCTCGCTATCTCCGTGTGCCGGTTCTCCGCTCGGGACACAGGCAGGAGCAAGGAGCCAGGCTTCTTACCTGAAGCGACTCGTTAGCCATCTCCGCCTCTCGTTTCCCGCCAAGTCTCCGCTGGCTTCCTCCTCTTTCGCGTTGTTCCAGGGGAAGCGGCTGCTCCCCGGGGCGCCCTTACAGCTACAGCCGATCCGCCATCCTCTCCTCCGCCGCTGGTTGGCGGGGCGTATAGGGAGCCGTTGAGCCCCACGAGGGGGCGGTCCAGCCACCCACAAACAAGCGGCAGCCGAGCGGACCAAAGGAAGGACGACTACGAAAGCTTCACTTAAAGCAGCAGCTTTTGCTCCGGCGGGCGGCCAGCTGTCTGCAGTGGCGGCGATGGCTGCAGGAGTAGCAGGAGTAGCAGCAGCAGCAGCTTCAGCTTCGTCTTGCCGCGGCCTCACAAACCTTCGGCCGGAGTGCTTGAGCTGCACAGAAATGCCCTCCCTTCTCCTGACCCGAGTACACTATGTGCCACTCACTCTTATTGTTGCTGCGGCGTCGGCCGCGCTGCCTCGCTCCCTCCCAGCGCCGAACTTGCCGGGCTGGTCACGTGGGCGGGGGAGCTGCGAGCGGAGTCGAGTCGAGGGAAGCGGTGGGGCGAGGACGAGGCGGAGAGACTATTGTGGCTGCGGGGAGGGAGCTGACCGAGAGGGCTACAGGGCAGGCGCTACAGCTTTTGCGGCTTGTTTGCCGCAGCTGCGAGAGCGGCAGCCGCGCGCTTTCTAGGCCTCCGCCTTTCCTTTTTTGGAAAGGAAAACAAGAGATTAGCAGCAAAGGGAGGAAGGGCTAAAAGGAAGAAACTGGACCCCATTATTTTCCTCCGCTGTGCTTCGCAGAGCCTGGGCTGGGGGCAGCTCTTTTCGCTCCTAAGGACAGGGCGAGGCTGCTTTTGGACACTCGCTATTGGAGAGGGAGGCCTGGCTTCCGTTGAGAGGTTCTCCGCTGCAAGCCGCCTTTTCTCCCCGCTGCTCGCCAGCCCAGAGTTGAAACCTGGACCTACCATTAGAAGGAGGAATGAAAGAGCTACCGCAGAGACCTGATTTGAGGAGTTATTTTTTAAAAAAATACCTCAAATTTTGTTTAAATGTATTTTTCCCCCCTAAGGAAAGCAGTTATGGACTTTCCTGCCTTACAAAGTTCTCTTACGCGAGAAGCCCTGATGGATCAGATGCTGCTAAAGAGGGCGCGGGGTGTGTGTGTTCGGTGCAGTATTTGGGGAGCTACATTTCAGTATCGCTGCTACTATCTTAGCAGTTGTTCTTTTTTCTACACATCCTTACTAGAGGAGTTGCCACCCATCTTTTTGGAACAGCAGTCCACGTCCTTTATCGAATTTTTTGGTTGTGCTTTATTTTTTTTAACCGAATGTCTCTCAGAGTAGCTCAAGTATAGCAGTGCAGAATGCAGCTAGAAAATAAATTATTGTGCCTGTAGCACTGTTTATTTAAACCATTAGGCCACCCCTGATTTCTCCCAATTTTAGCCCAGTCATATCTAGACCCCTCCCCAGTCTTTGCTAAAATGGCCTTCCACAAGAGTAAAGGGCAGCAGTCTTCACTGTACTCTCTTATTACTGTAAACTGTATAACAGTCATAAAAGGGAGGTTTATAGCAATATATCTATAAAGAAATGTTGAATTTATTAATACGTGGAACACTAAGAGTAGCCCTATATATCCACTTTTCATCTGACAGACTCATTCACTGGCTGGTTTTGACCCTGGCTTTGTCTGATCGAAATTCTTTGTCTGATCGAAACTCTAGCTGACCAAATCATGGAGGCTGAAGCCAAACACCCTGATTCACTGGCCATTGTTTTGGGAGATCTAAACAAGGCAAACTTAAGGAAAGAACTACCAAAATACTTTCAGCATGTCAATTGTCCCACCAGAGGCAAGAATACTCTAGACCACTGCTACACAACACTAAAAGATGCCTATCGGTCTTTACCACGTGCAGCTGTAGGACACTCTGATCATTGCATGATTCACCTTGTACCTGCTTACAGGCAAAGACTTAAAGCCATAAAACCAATAATTAAATCAGTGAAAACCTGGACGGAGGAATCAGAATTAAAGCTACAGGCATGTTTTGACTGCACTGATTGGAATATTTTAAAGATACCGCTGCAGACCTGGATGAACTCACAGATACTGTAACATCATATGTCAGCTTCTGTGAAGACCTATGTGTACCTACAAGGAACTTGCGAATACACAGTAATAACAAACCTTGGTTTACACCTAAACTTAAGCAGCTACGACATTCCAAAGAGGAAGCCTACAGAAAAGGTGATAAAATGCTGTACAATCAGGCCAGAAATGCACTAACAAGGAGACCCGAGTACACTATGTGCCACTCACTCTTATTGTTGCTGCGGCGTCGGCCGCGCTGCCTCGCTCCCTCCCAGCGCCGAACTTGCCGGGCTGGTCACGTGGGCGGGGGAGCTGCGAGCGGAGTCGAGTCGAGGGAAGCGGTGGGGCGAGGACGAGGCGGAGAGACTATTGTGGCTGCGGGGAGGGAGCTGACCGAGAGGGCTACAGGGCAGGCGCTACAGCTTTTGCGGCTTGTTTGCCGCAGCTGCGAGAGCGGCAGCCGCGCGCTTTCTAGGCCTCCGCCTTTCCTTTTTTGGAAAGGAAAACAAGAGATTAGCAGCAAAGGGAGGAAGGGCTAAAAGGAAGAAACTGGACCCCATTATTTTCCTCCGCTGTGCTTCGCAGAGCCTGGGCTGGGGGCAGCTCTTTTCGCTCCTAAGGACAGGGCGAGGCTGCTTTTGGACACTCGCTATTGGAGAGGGAGGCCTGGCTTCCGTTGAGAGGTTCTCCGCTGCAAGCCGCCTTTTCTCCCCGCTGCTCGCCAGCCCAGAGTTGAAACCTGGACCTACCATTAGAAGGAGGAATGAAAGAGCTACCGCAGAGACCTGATTTGAGGAGTTATTTTTTAAAAAAATACCTCAAATTTTGTTTAAATGTATTTTTCCCCCCTAAGGAAAGCAGTTATGGACTTTCCTGCCTTACAAAGTTCTCTTACGCGAGAAGCCCTGATGGATCAGATGCTGCTAAAGAGGGCGCGGGGTGTGTGTGTTCGGTGCAGTATTTGGGGAGCTACATTTCAGTATCGCTGCTACTATCTTAGCAGTTGTTCTTTTTTCTACACATCCTTACTAGAGGAGTTGCCACCCATCTTTTTGGAACAGCAGTCCACGTCCTTTATCGAATTTTTTGGTTGTGCTTTATTTTTTTTAACCGAATGTCTCTCAGAGTAGCTCAAGTATAGCAGTGCAGAATGCAGCTAGAAAATAAATTATTGTGCCTGTAGCACTGTTTATTTAAACCATTAGGCCACCCCTGATTTCTCCCAATTTTAGCCCAGTCATATCTAGACCCCTCCCCAGTCTTTGCTAAAATGGCCTTCCACAAGAGTAAAGGGCAGCAGTCTTCACTGTACTCTCTTATTACTGTAAACTGTATAACAGTCATAAAAGGGAGGTTTATAGCAATATATCTATAAAGAAATGTTGAATTTATTAATACGTGGAACACTAAGAGTAGCCCTATATATCCACTTTTCATCTGACAGACTCATTCACTGGCTGGTTTTGACCCTGGCTTTGTCTGATCGAAATTCTTTGTCTGATCGAAACTCTAGCTGACCAAATCATGGAGGCTGAAGCCAAACACCCTGATTCACTGGCCATTGTTTTGGGAGATCTAAACAAGGCAAACTTAAGGAAAGAACTACCAAAATACTTTCAGCATGTCAATTGTCCCACCAGAGGCAAGAATACTCTAGACCACTGCTACACAACACTAAAAGATGCCTATCGGTCTTTACCACGTGCAGCTGTAGGACACTCTGATCATTGCATGATTCACCTTGTACCTGCTTACAGGCAAAGACTTAAAGCCATAAAACCAATAATTAAATCAGTGAAAACCTGGACGGAGGAATCAGAATTAAAGCTACAGGCATGTTTTGACTGCACTGATTGGAATATTTTAAAGATACCTCTGCAGACCTGGATGAACTCACAGATACTGTAACATCATATGTCAGCTTCTGTGAAGACCTATGTGTACCTACAAGGAACTTGCGAATACACAGTAATAACAAACCTTGGTTTACACCTAAACTTAAGCAGCTACGACATTCCAAAGAGGAAGCCTACAGAAAAGGTGATAAAATGCTGTACAATCAGGCCAGAAATGCACTAACAAGGAGATAAGAGCAGCAAAAGAAGCTACTCTGAAAAGCTAAATAATCAATTTTCAGCAAATGAACCAGCAAACATGTGGAAAACTCTTAAAAATATCACCGGCTATGGCAAACCTCCTTCCCAGGCTGAAGGTAATCAACAACTGGCAGATGACCTGAATGAGTTTTACTGCAGGTTTGAAAGGGAACTACAGCCACCTATCTCCACAACCCCAATCTCAGACACACCAACAACAGCCAAGCCTCCTACAACTGACCCCATTTCATTGGGTTCACAACCCCTAGTGATCACAGAAAAGGAAGTGCAGGACCTATTTCACAGACAAAAGCCAGGAAAAGCTCCAGGCCCAGACAAGATAACTCCTTCTTGCTTAAAAGTCTGTGCTGACCAATTGGCCCCCATCTTCACCCATATTTTCAATAAATCACTAGAGATGTGCTATGTTCCTTCTTGCTTCAAACGCTCTACCATCATCCCAGTGCCGAAGAAGCCCACCATCAAGGAACTGAATGACTACAGACCAGTTGCTCTAACATCTGTAGTCATGAAAACCTTTGAAAGGCTAGTGCTTTCCTACCTGAAAACCATCACGAATCCGCTTTTAGACCCCTTGCAATTTGCATACCGAGCAAATAGATCAACAGATGATGCTGTTAATATGGCTCTGCACTACATCCTACAACATCTTGAGTCTCCAAAGACCTATGCAAGGGTCCTCTTGTAGACTTTAGTTCAGCATTCAATACCATCATTCCAAACATTCTTCTAACTAAGCTAAACCAGCTACAGGTACCGGAACAGACTTGTAAGTGGATCACAAGCTTCCTAACAAACAGGAAGCAGCAGGTGAAGCTAAGCAAGATCACATCAAATACCTGTACAATTAGCACAGGGGCCCCCAAGGCTGTGTGCTCTCCCCACTTCTCTTCTCTCTGTATACCAATGACTGCATCTCCAATGATCCATTTGTTAAGCTACTGAAGTTGGCAGATGACACAACAGTGATTGGTCTCATTCGAGACAATGACGAATCCGCATATAGACGAGAGGTCGAACGACTAGCCTTGTGGTGCAACCAAAACAATCTGGAACTGAACACACTCAAAACCGTAGAAATGGTGGTAGACTTTAGGAAAAACCCTTCCATACTTTCACCTCTCACAATACTTGACAACACAGTATCAACAGTAGAAACCTTCAAATTTCTGGGTTCTATCATATCGCAAGATCTCAAATGGACAGCTAACATCAAAACATCATTAAAAAGGACAACAAAGAATGTTCTTTCTGCGCCAACTCAGTAAGCTCAAACTGCCCAAGGAGCTGCTGATCCAATTCTACAGAGGAATTATTGAGTCTGTCATTTGCACCTCTATAACTGTCTGGTTCGGTTCTGCAACCCAACAAGAAAAACACAGACTTCAGAGGATAATTAGAACTGCAGAAAAATAATTGCTACCAACTTGCCTTCCATTGAGGACCTGTATACTGCACGAATCAAGAAGAGGCCGTGAAAATATTTGCAGATCCCTCGCAGTCTTTGCTAAAATGGCCTTCCACAAGAGTAAAGGGCAGCAGTCTTCACTGTACTCTCTTATTACTGTAAACTGTATAACAGTCATAAAAGGGAGGTTTATAGCAATATATCTATAAAGAAATGTTGAATTTATTAATACGTGGAACACTAAGAGTAGCCCTATATATCCACTTTTCATCTGACAGACTCATTCACTGGCTGGTTTTGACCCTGGCTTTGTCTGATCGAAATTAAGCAGAATTAAGTGTGATACCAGAAGAAATGCCTCTGCCCTTTATCAATGGGGATGGAAAGATTCCCCGTGTGATTGTAGTGCTGATATGCAAAGTATTAAACGTATTGTGCAAGATTGCCCATGATGTGTTCTCTTCTAGAAGATCTACAATGAAGCAATACAGAGGTGATCACCTGGATAGCTGAATTGGACATCCAGTTATGAGGCCACTGCCATACCCCCATAGAAGTTTTATTTATAATTTTGTGGACTGTATATATATGTTTACTTCTGTCATGTTCTCATCATACACTAAATAATGTATGGGGGGGGAGTTGGTTTCACACGCAACCTAGATGAACCTAGATGCATGTACAGATGAACCCCACATTTGCACAGCCCAGTTCCATACAGGCCATGGACCAGTACTGTTCTGCAGCCCAGAGGTTGTGGGGGCTGCTATAAATTCGTGAATAATGAAAAATAATGCTTTTCTAGCTTTAGAGAATGCCTGCAAAAAATGGGGGGTGGGCTTTTAAAACTTCAAGGGATTAGCCCAGTGATTCCCAAACTGTGATTCCCCAGGGAGCCGCGCTATCGTCATGGGGGCGCCGCGGAATATCTGCGCCCGCTGGGTCCGGCGCTGATGCGCCATTTCTGGGGCGTCTGGTGCGCATGCGCAGTTGCAGGTCGGATTTCCGGGGGAGCCGCGGGCGCGTCTGGTGCGCATGCGCAGTTGCAGGTCGGATTTCCGGGGGAGCCGCGGGCGAAAAAGATTGGGAACCTCTGGATTAGCCCTTATTTAAAGGAGATGATTCCAGGAATAGAACCTAAATGGGGAAAGGCTCTAAAATATAAAGTAATCAGTTTAAGATGAAGCAAATCTAATCAACTTTGATTACATGATTGAGCCAAGTACACAGGTTCATGAACTGTAATCAAGCTATTATAATAACTTGCATTCAGTCAACACATATTTGTAGGATTACAATCTGCACATATGTTAAATATGTTTCATTTTTTCATCAACACTGTATATATTCAGATCCTTCCATTAATTAACACCCTACCTTGAAAACAAAAAGGCAGTGGTTAAATTTGACTCAAAAGGACAGGCTGCCAGGAAACAAATTCCTAATCCACAAACAAGTTTATTCTTCATTTTGTATTCTGATTTTATGATTAATATGTTTAGTAATAATACTAAACACATTACAAATTATGCAAGGCTAATATGTTAGATCAGGGGTTGGGAACTATGGCCCTTTTATGACATGTGGACTTCAAGAATTCAGGCATTCTGGGAGTTGAAATCTACAAGTCATAAAGGGGTCATAGTTCCCCACCTCTGTGTTAAATGATTAACATTTTTGTTTGCTTCTTGTAATTATAATAACCAGCTATAGCCAGGGTCCTTATTTAAATCATGAGGCTTTTAATTTTTATTAAGAATGAATGCCTTATGGATAAGAAAATGGCAAAATGAACTTATCACCACTTGTCTTTGCCACCATCAATAACGTGTTTTTTTAAAAAAAACTATAAAATACAGTTTTGGAGGAAAAATACATTATCTGTGAACTGATTTGATTCAGCATTTGAAAGGGGGCTAATCCAAAAATCTGAAGCAAACCTACATTAATCACTAATGTAGATTTGAACAATAAGATTTGCCTAAAAGCATTTATGTCCGTGTATTTGGTCATACTTATTGTCATAGAATTGTACTCTATAATACAAGAATACATTTAAGTTCATATAACTTCTTATATACTATTAACTGTTAAAATCAGTTCACTCATAATTGTATGTAAGAGCCTCTTCAGTTTTAAAAAGAAAGTTGATAATTACCAAGGTTGTGGTCTAGCTTGGGAAATTGAAAAATGTTCCAGCAGAAGGTAATGGCAAACTAATAATATACTGTTGCCAAGAAAACTGCATGGATGGAGTATGTATGTATCCACTGAGTCATTAAGTTCAACTTGAAAGAGGCATAAGGAAGTTATCAAAACCTTTGTTATAAGCAGAGAACCAAGTTTCTTAGTGCACTGTCTCAAAACTGCTGATCTTCAGGATTTTCTATAAATAGACAACTCAAACAACACATTTGCTATGAATTATTTTGGTACACTCATATGGTGAAGGTTTCAAGTCTTTTGAAAAGACACCCTCATTTCAGTAGAAGTTTCAACTAGAGCACTGTCTTCTACTTGAATTATTAGAAAACAAATAAATTATATGAAGTCTGCCAATGTATTGTATATATGTAAAAAAGAATCTAAGTATGTACTTTTCTAGTTATGTTATTTTAGTATATTGAACTAGTCATATATCCATTACCACAAACCAAATCCACATTGTATCATAGCTACTTGTAAAATTTATTTTTGTCTTGATGTATTTCCGTATGGTCACAGTTTGACTTGTAGTAGAGTAGTAAAATGCAAAATTGTAGCTTACAGTAAAGCAGAGTATTGCACTATTTTATAGCAAAAAACTAAACATAATAGCTGCAGAATATAATAGCTGTAACAAGATGTTTGATAACATTATACAACATATCTCAAAGGGCTTATTGAAAAATTGTTTACACCAACCTTTCAAATATGGACAGAAGTAACCCATCCACGTTATATGGATAAATAAATAAATGTATTTACTTATTTCATTGTATTTATATCTGATCTCTTTTGTGCTATCTTCACATTGTTTTCAGGTTAAGTAACAGCTATTACCCCTGCAATTAAAACTGGTAATTGCCTTGAAATTTCTAAGCCACTTGGAATAATTTTATCTCACTTTCTTCTACATGTATTTCATTCATTATCTAATGTCTTTCTCTTTTACCTCTGAAAGTATCTTTGAGATACAGAAGCAAACTGCTTAGCAGTATGCTCATGGAATTCTTCCAAAAGTTTAATTGCTTCCCTCCTGTTTCAGGAGAGTGGCAAAATAAAATAATTTCCCTGATCTTAAATCTCTTTTATAATCTTTCTGATCTGAAGTATTTTTTTAAACTAATCCAATTCTTTTTGCCTTTCTTGTTTTGCTGTTTTAATTTCTGTTTCTTACTCTACAAATTATCTTGGGACTGAAAGCAGGAAGGGAAATGTGTAAAATAAACACAATCATATGCATTGCATTCTGACTCAATTAAAATTTCTGAACTGTTCAGGAGTACATTAGAAATATAACAATAACTCCGACAAAGGTAACTATAGCATGAATAATGCTCTATTGCAGTTTTAATTTTGCCAAGTAAAGAGGCAGCTATTATGTCAGAAAAAACAGCTAAATCAGCAGAGGCCCTTGATAATGCATGGAGAACAAAGCCAAATTCAGGAGTACCTCAAGCTGTATTCCAAGTATAGTACTTTAAGGAGACAACAATTCTTGAACTTATATTAAAATACATGCCTCTGCCCAGTGAATCAATTTTCCCAACCAATATAGCCCTCTTATGTAGATTAATCTTCCTATTATTCATTCAAAATCAATCCAAATTATTTGCATACCATAGTCCAGGATATAGGAAAGCTAAAGAAGTGCAGAAAAAAAGAATATCTGAAATATCTCTGCTCTTCGAGATTAGTGACAGCACGTCTTAGGAAGGAACAAAAGAGGACAGGTACAGCTGCATACACATCAATGATTGTTATAGTAACAGACATAGATTTAAAGCCACTTTTCTCTCTCTTGAGTATGTTGAATATGTATGTCCTTAACTAGCATGGTTGAGCTCCTTTCTGTTATCCCTTAAATCAGGGGTGTCAAACTTGCGGTGTCACATCATCACATAATGTATAGCAACTTTTTCCCCCTTCACTAAAACGTGTGTGTGGCCAGCAAGTGACACATTCAGCCTGCAGGCCACGAGTTTGACACCCCTACCTTAAATAAATCTTAAAGACTTGGCTGTTTCCTCCAGATACTAACTTAGCTAGAATAAGTATCCCTTAAAATTTATTATGTTGCCCATTGAGGTATATTGGTTCCTTAGTTATCACCTTTATTTTTATTATAAGTTTTCAAAGTGTACACCACCTAGAATAATTTTGAACTGAATGGCTTTTAGGAAGGGAGGGTGGGAGGGAGGAAGGAAGGAAGGTAGGTAAGTACAACTGGACATAATAGATTAAATTTCTGAATAAAATTAATATATAAAATGTAATAGTTAATCTGAAGTGATTTTGATGATACATTATTTCAGAATAATTAATATTGATTAAAAGCCTCACTTTTGTGACAAAAGTAGCCAGAATATTGCCCTTGCTTTGTTATAAAAATGTTAGTTTTGATTGTTCATAATATCCCTGAATACTACATGTTTGTGAAAGCAAGTTCTCATTTTAGATTTGAAGAACATTGCCAACAGCAATCAACAGGTGATAGAGATCATATGTTATTTGAGTACTTGAGTATTGCAGATAATTTGCATATTTCCCTTCTTTTAATGTTATTTTTAACACATTAGTTTTTTATATATACTAATCTATTGCATTCAGTTGCCAAATGCCAAATATTTTCAGCATTTATCTATAAACAGGTTGTAGGCAGTCATTCTTTATAAAGTAATCTAATAAGTGTAACACCAAATTTACCTCTTAAGTAGGTTAAATGACACAAAAGTCAGTCTATCTTCTCATTAAATATTACAAATAGTCACATCAAAACATGTTAGAATCAAATTACTTCCTGTCAATGACTTCTTTAGTTTCAATAACAATATCACAAGAGCTACCAACAGATTTAAACTCAATGTCAACCGCTCCAGTTTAGATTGCAGAAAACACGATTTCTGTAACAGAATTGTATATGCTTGGAATGCATTACCTGACTCTGTGGTTTCTTCTCATAACCCCAAAGGCTTTACTCAAAAACTGTCCACGGTTGACCTCACCACTTTCCTAAGAGGACTCTAAGGGGCGTGCATAAAAGCACAAACGTGCCTACCGTTCCTGTCCTATTGTTTCTTCCCCTATGTATATATATGTTTATAGTACCTCGTTTCTCCTCATATATATGTTCATATATTATATAATCCTTTATGCAATGCTTGTATATATTGTTACGACAAATAAATAAATAAATAAAAATAAATAAATAAAACAGATATAGACAGAAATACAAGAACCTATGTCCTACTTCAGAATCATTTCTCCAAAAATCTATATATGTGATCAAATAAAGGTATAAATAGACATTGTTAGGCATATACAAGTAGTCCTCATCATACAACCATTTGTTTAATGACCATTTGAAGTTATAATGAAACTGAAAAAAGTGACTTAGGACCATTTTTCACACAACTTTGTAGCATCCCTATAGTCATGTGATCAAAATCTGGACACTTGGCAACTGGCATGTATTCATGATAGCTGCAGTGTTTCAGGGCCATGTGATCCCCTTTTGTGACCTTCTGACAAGCAAAGTCAATGGGAAAGCCATATCCCTTTAACAACTATGTTACTAACTGAATAACTGCAGTGGTTCACTTAACAACTGTGGCAAGAAAGATGGACCAAAACTCACTTAACAACTGTCTTGCTTAGCAGTGAAAATTTTGGGTTCATTGTGGTTGTAAATCGATGACTAACTAGTTAGCATAAAGATTCAGGTCTGTGAGGGGTTCAGGAAGCCAGACTTTGCACAGCATGGCAAGAACTAGAATCTGGCCAACTGGTTTCATCTGGCAGGGTTGGAAAACTCCATTAACTCCATCAGTTAATTCCAGGTCATCCTGTTGGGACCCCCAAGTTTGCCTTCTCTGGAGCATTCTGGAATTAGGTTCCCTATGAAATTCAAATGGCTCCCATCTTACTGGGATTTCAAAACACCTTAAAGATCTAGTTCTTCACCCAGGTTTTTGGAGAGAATGATTGATGCTACTCTACAAAAAGACCTTGACTATGTGTCAGAATGGTCAAACAATTGGAAACTCCAAATCTCAACCAACAAATGCTCTGTCTTGGCAAAATAAAAAATAAAAAAAAATCAGAACACAAAATACAAGCTGGACGTATACGACCTAGCAGATGATCCTCACTCTGTCAAAGACCTTGGAGTAGTCATCTCAAATGATCCAAGTGCCAGAGCTCACTGTAACAGTATTGCTAAAAAAAATTAAAGAGTTGTTAACCTATATTTTCAGCATTTTGGAAGCTGAAAAATGTCCCCTCGGCTTTTTCTTTCAGGGCACTGAAGTTTCGCCAGTGTTGTAGATAAATGAAGAATAGGAGATCTTAATTCATCCTTTACCAAGTCTGTTAATATGATTGGACTAATATTCACAAACATTCACAAAGGTGGCTCAGGGGCTAGGATGTTGAGCTTGTCGATTGAAAGGTCAGCAGCTCAGTGGTTCGAATCCTTAGTGCTGCCGTGTAATCTTACGTAGCTTCTTCTATTGTAATATTGAACTGCAAACTAGGGCATACAAAACTTTTGTCAGACCAATTCTTGAATATGCATATCGGACATTAATACAATCGAACAAGTCCAAAGATATTTCACAAGAAGAGTCCTCCACTCCTCTGCTCACAACAAAATACCTTATGCCACCAGACTTGAAATTTTAGGCTTAGACAACTTATAACTTTGCCGTTTTCGGTCTGACCTAAGCATAGTACATAAAATCATCTGCTACAATGTCCTACCAGTCAATGAATACTTCAGCTTTAACCAAAACAATACAAGAGCACACAATAGATACAAACTCATGATAAACTGATCCAAATTGGATTGCAGAAAATACAACTTCAACAACAGAGTTGTCAATGCCTGGAATGCACTACCTGACTCTGTGGTTTCTTCCCCAAACCTCCAAAACTTTAACCTTAGACTATCTACTATAGACCTCACCCCATTCCTAAAAGGTATTTAAGGGGCATTATTATTATTATTATTATTATTATTTATTAGATTTATAAACCGCCCTTCTCCCGAAGGACTCAGGGCGGTGTACAGCCAGGATAAAAAAAGCAATATACAGTTAAAATACAATTAAAAAACTTATTATACTATATTATACTTATTATATACATGCTTAAGCGCACTGGCATGCCTCCTGTCCCTATCCTAATATTTCCTTTTATTCGTATCCATTTCATGTATTCATAATTATGTTTACACTTGTATCTGTTATCAAATACATGCTTGACAAAATACATAAATAAATAAAATAAATTTTCTTTCTTTCTGTTCCCCTTTGCCATTATTGTCCCCTTGTTGCACCTGCTTTTACGTTTTTTTAAAAAAATGTTCTATTTTTTAAAAATGTTTTAACAATTGCAAACTGCCCAGAGTCACTGGGAGTCAGGTGGCATATAAATTTTATAAAATATTGATCACACAGCCAGATGTTTAC
This sequence comes from Ahaetulla prasina, assembly GCF_028640845.1. Lineage (NCBI taxonomy): Eukaryota > Metazoa > Chordata > Lepidosauria > Squamata > Colubridae > Ahaetulla > Ahaetulla prasina. Next base: position 118,443,936 of record NC_080540.1, read on the forward strand.
ACTGGTTTTGTCATTTTAGTTCACCTATCAAGTTCTTGCCAGGTGGTGTTTAATAATAATAAAGGTATTATTGCAGGATGTAAGCTATGCTAAGTATAACTACCTTTTGCAATTGACTGATGATTTTGTCAATGCTGATGGTTTTCAAGTGGTGCTCCAGATGTTTCGAAATTGCATTGAAAGCACCTATTGCTATCAATAGTATCTTTGCTTAATTTTTATTTTAATCATGTTATTTATTATTATAACTACTCAAACTAGAAAGAAACAAGGGTTAAAAGGGTTTTTGTCCCTTAAACTTTCCCCAACTCTAAAAATTAGAGAGAAAAAGATCAAAATATATACATCGATTTACTCTGGAACAGATGTAGTGACTGCAAAAGAATACAGATGAGAGATATGAAGCTCTTAGGCTAGATTGCACTCCTATCAATATTTGTTAAATATTGTTGGTTGACCAAGATACAGTTGGATGCATTGACATACAAATGGTTATATATCATAGTGATTAGGTTCAAACATTATTCTGGCAAACAAAACACTTCCTTGTAAGATGTTTAAAATCAGTTCATATTAAATGAAGAGTGAAAAAAAATAAAAGATGTAAAAATTGTTTGAAATGTGAATTTTTCTTTGTTCTTCCTTGGCCCAATTTGTGCATTTTTATTGATAGATCTAGAAACACAGTAAGAACTCTGCACTTACTACCGTGGTCCGTTATTTCATTGATATATACAGTATAAAATGAAATTGTTTTGGGTTGGCTTTTTATTTTCCCAGAAATTGAACATAGAAAAACATATGTTTGCATCCTCTTAAATATGTTACTGATGCTTCATACTACTTCAGCTAAAATTAGATATGACTGAATCAGCAATGAACTACAGAAATTGTTTGAAACCGCATATGGAATTTTCAGTGGGATATGCATCTAAAATATATGCTGGAATTGGCCATGGGGGTCCTTGCCACATTTCGGATATGACAAAACTACTTTGTCCCTACCACATCATTCCTGGATTTGTACATCATATTAAATCATAAGGACTGGTTTATGAACCACTGTGGCTGGGTCCATACTGGTAATCCTCAAGTTACAACTGCAATTAGACTGAAATTTCCATTGCTAAGCAATGCAGCCATAAAGCTTGATGTCAAGTGACTACAGCGCAATGGTTAAGCAAGGATCATGGTCATAAAGCAAGCCCCTCTTTGTAGCTTCCTGCCAGCTTTTATCAACCAAAGTCAATGGGAAAGCTGGCAGAAAGTTGCAAGTCCCAGAAGGTTCACATGCAGGCTAGTAGGCAGGTGGAGAGGGAGAAAGGAATGTGGATGGCCAAGGAGGCACTACACAAGCACTACTTGAGTTAGCTGCTGCTGGATGGGGGAGGGTATGCGTGGCTGGAGAGGCGCTGTTTGAGCACACCAGTCAGGGGTGAAATCCAGCCGGTTCTAACAGGTTCTGGAGAACCAGTAGCAGAAATTTTGAGTAGTTTGGAGAACTGGCAAATATCTGGTTGCCCCCAGAGTGGCGTGGGAATGGAGATTTTGCAGTATTCTTCCCTGGAGCGGGGTGGGAATGCAGATTTTCCAGTATCTTTCCCCTGCCACGCCCACCAAGCCATGCCCACCAAGCCACATCCACAGAACCAGTAGTAAAAAAAATTGGATTTTACTACTGACACCAGGCCTGGGGAAGGGTGGGTGGGCGGGTGAGGCAGGGAGATTTACTAGACTAGAGCAATTTACAACCTTCCCTGCTGGCTTCTTTCTTGTGGAAAGTCAGCATGGAAGATCCCAAATGGTGACCACAGGATGCTGTAACCATCTTTAAATGAAAGCCAGTTGCCAAGCATCCAGATTGTGGTCACATGATGACAGGAGTACAGAGACAGCCAGAACTTCAAAGACTACTTGTAACCACCACTCATTCAGCACCATTCAGACTGTTGTTGAATCAGTGGTCAAAGACTACCTGTATATTACAGTTAAAAAAAAACCCAAAAGGATCTTAATGACTTAGCAAGGTATGTGAATTCAAGCGAAGCATGAAAGAATTCTTAGAAAATGACAAAGGCAAAGTTTCTTGCAACACAAAATAAAATCCAAGGTGAAATGTACTGTTATAGCTTCTTTTGTTTCCTGTTAGGTGGCACCCTCTAATGGCTACATTACCCTACTATAGACTTCAAAGAATAGGAAATGTTTAAATTTTACAGAAATGGAATGAGATTCCCATTTCCATTTCTCTGTGACCTCTGTGAAAATATAAGGGAAGGGACATTTTTAAATCAATCATAATAGCCTTAACTTTTGCAATTTCAATTTGTTACTTTACCTCCTCTTTAGTATTAAGTATTTAGTATTATTTAGTCTTTTACCATTATAATTAAATCAGAAAGCAAAAGCAAAGTCCTGTAATTTGAAGCTGCAATTCTACTTGAAGGACTAGTTCAAAACATATACGGTAGGCTAATTCTAACAGTAATCTATTATTTGCATTAAAAATAAAATCAATTAATAAAAACCGTGTAGAAGAGGATCAAAGAAAGAATTGTGCCCAAAAACATGGTAATGTAAATCCAACTAATAATAAAAGTCATCTATTAGAATTCCAAAATAGCTTACAGACGAAGTAGGACACATTTAATCTCATTTTACTAATATGAAAATCAATTTTAACAATGACTTAGAATTTTGGTACATAAAGAATTGGAAGAAAACGAAATTCCAACAGTGTATATTGCTAATCCTATATACGGTGGCATTCAGAAACTATAGACTCAATGTCAAAGATAGCACTATAGATCCATATTCAAATTAGTATTGCTTAACAGGTAGTCCTGGAGTTACAACCATTAATTTAATGACTGTTTGAAGTTACAACAGCACTGAAAAAAGTAACATGACTATTTTTCACATTTTCAATTGTTGTAGCATCCCTATGGTCGTGTAATCAAAATTCAAATGCTTGGCAACTAACTCATAGTTATGATGGTTGCAGTATCCTGGGGTCATGTGATAACCTTTTGCAACCTTCTGACAAGCAAATTCAAGAGTCACTTAACAACCATGTTACTGACTTAACTACACTGATTCACTTAACAACTAAGGCAAGAAAAATCGTGAAATGGGGCAAAACTGACATCACAACTATCTCACTTGGCAGCAAACATTGGCGGCTCAATTGTGGTTGTAAGTCAAGAACTACCTGTAGAAGAAATTTAGAATTATCTAATTAGGTCACTCTATAGATGATTTTGATGGGCTACCACTAAACATACATCTTTAATTAAATTAAATAAATATAAATGTGTCTGCCTTTTGCATTATATGGGCTTTCAATAGGCGAAATGCAAGATGATACTGTCATATTTAATGCTTAGATTAGAGATCCTAGTTTGTACAGAATAGTATAAGCATCATTGGGGTATAGCTAGGTTCTTTTTTTGTGTGTGCCATACTAGCTGAAATGTGCCCAAACTGGACTGTAAAAGGCAATGTATGGACAAGGTGAAAAAATATATACAGTTTGCAAGGATAGAGTTGATGTAAACTATAGTTGTATTTTTTTATCTCTTGATTTTAATTTCTTGCTTAGCATGCAAAAAGTACCATGGGTATTTGTGTGTGTGTGTGTGTGTGTGTACAAAATGTGTCATTCTCTTCCTCAAGTGTGTTCTTGAGTCCTTGAGAACAAGTAGAGTGAGAATGCTAATGGCACTGAAGAGTGCTGACCCCACTGAACAATTACATTGTCCCCCACTGTTCACTAAGGTAATCAGAAAAATATCCCCTGCTGTGCTTTCCAAAACACTGCTTTGCTCACTGTACTCGTAGCATTTTGCTTGTGCTTTTTTAAAAGATACATGCAGCGGGTGGACTTTATATGATGTTGTAAAAGACATGTATCTTTTATAATACCATGCAAAAAGCAAAATCCAGATATTGCTGCACAGACAGCAAGTTTAACGCAACCTTATAGCAGAAGAGCATTTTTTTCCCCTAAAATATGTCTCGTTCCAATATGCAGCAATTCCAAATGTACGCTGAAAATGGAGGTATGTACAGACTCAGATAAGATAAGTCTTCCCAATTTATCTACCAATAACACTGCAGTAGACCTAACGGAAGCAAGACACTGTTTAGGAAATCATTCATATTTTTCCATTTCTTTTCCTTTAGCTAAGCAATTTGAAGGCAATAATTTCCCAGTTCACCTGGATTGACTGATTTTCATCCTGGGCTTTTTAGATTTGCATCTGAGAGCACCAAACAGCTTGAACAGTCAGTGTTGGCTTGGCTGCATCCTCTCTATTGCTTTTTTCATAGAATGCCATCTGGTTGTGCCAAGCGCCAAGGGCCCAATGCATTTTTCTCCTTCTCTCCACACAGGCTTTTTAGGCAGTGACAGAGAATAAACAGAAGGAATTAGTTATCAAAACAAAAACTGGCAATATAATTTACATAAATCTTTGGCTGGCTGAGGAGAAAAGACTTTCTCTTCCCACGCAATTTTTTGATGATAAAAATAACCAATCACAAAATAGTGATGTGAATCATGTATTTTCATTGATGGTTGGAGCATTTCCTTAAACTGCAATGAATCTTAAATATGAAAAAAATCATCAATGTATTCTAAAGGATATCATGAGCATACCTTTAGGAAAATAAAAAGTTGTTGTTATTATTAAAGTCAATACAGGTGATCCTCAAGGCTGTTTGAAGGATATGGACATTTTGCAATACACTTTGGGGAGGAACTCCCTGAGGTTGGAGTTGGTACGTTCTCTGCCTGCCTTGCTCTGCCTGAAGAAACTGCCTGGATGGGCAGAGAAACATCTCACAAACTAACAAAAAATAATCCAATTGCAAATGATTCAACTTCAGACAAAACCTTCAGACAGGTTGATGATCATCTACCTGAATGATTGAGAATTTTCATCGATAGGTGATCTTCAACGTACAACCACAATTGGATCCTGGACTTTTGTCACTAAGCAAGGCAATTGTTTAGTGAGTCGTGCCCAATTTTACACTGTCCCTTTTTGCTGCAGTCATTAAGGAAATCATTGTGAATCACGCACTGACTTTGCTTGTCAGAAGCTTACTGGGAAAATCACAATTGCAGCCATGTGACCTGTGGATCCTGCAACCATCTGATGGTTGCCAAACATCTGGATTTTGATCACGTGGCCATGGGGACACTGTGATGGTTGCATGAGGATCGCCTACAAGTCACTTTTCTCAGTGCTGTTGTAACTGAACAGAACTGAACAGTACTAAATGAATTGAGGACAACATCTGGTTTTTAACCATCTTAAAAGGGCAACAAAGGCCAGTAGAAAAATTTGTTGCTAAGTGAGACAGTTGTTAAATGAATTTTGCTCCATTTTATTACCTTGCTTGCCAAAGTTGTTAAGTGAATCACAGTTGTTAAGTTAGTAACATGGTTGTTAACTGAATCTGGCTTTCCCATTGACTTTGCTTGTCAGAAAGTCACAAAAGGTGATCACATGACTCCGGGACACTGCAACCATCATAAATCTCTCCCATTTTAAAAAATTATGGAGGACCCCAGGAGAGCTTTTGTTTATATGGCTATGTTTATCAATATCTACTATATTAAAAATTAAAATTGATGCATTCACTGCCACTACTGCTTCTCATAATTATTTGATGGGATTTTAATATTGTATTATTTTTCAACATAGGCTGGCAAATTTTTATTTTGTGGACCTCTTAGAAAGTTTTAGGGGACTCACAGGGGTCCTTGGACCATACCTTGATAAACATTCACATGAGCAAACTTAATTCAATTGGCATCTACTAAATACAATAGAGTTAACCGATGCGCTTTCTGTAAACTAAAATGGTAATGAAGGCCTTCATAATCCAATGATTTACAAAAATGATGTATTTCAATCACAGAAAAAATACCTTAGCAGCACAATTTTCCAAAGCTGTAATCTGCCCCTCAACAGCCTGTCCAAGCTTTTATAATAGCTCTAGTAGCTGTGGCATAATAAATAATTCAGTCTAATGCTGTGCTCAGTTCAAAGTTGCATGTCCTGTTCCACAAAGATAATGTGTTTCTCAGAAAACACTATTAATTATATTTTTTATTTAAAAGAATAAAAGGTATATATCTCTTGATTACATTCAGTTATAAGGATATAGGATCCAGGAATGTGATATTGACATATATAGGTATGCAAATGTACAGCAGTTTGAACATGATACAACAGTTTGTATAACAATTGTGCAATTTAATCTCATACTATTATATAATTTATATAATAGGTTGAGTTTTGGAATGTAAGTTATAATTATGCATTGGTGCCACATGTTTTTTACAAGTACTCAATGTCTATAATAAGTACATACTGGTATAAAAGATAAAGGTAAAGGTTCCCCTCGCACATACGTGCTAGTCGTTGCCAACTCTAGGGGGCAGTGCTCATCTCCGTTTCAAAGCCGAAGAGCAGCGCTGTCCGAAGATATCTCCGTGGTTATGTGGCTGGCATGACTCAACGCCAAAGGCACACAGAACACTGTTATCTTCCCACCAGAGGTGGTCCCTATTTTTTCTACTTGCATTTTTACATGCTTTTGAAACTGCCAGGTTGGCAGAAGCTGGGACAAGTAACGGGAGCTCACCCCATTACACGGCAGCACTAGGGATTCGAACTGCTGAGCTGCCGACCTTTCGATCGACAAGCTCAACATCCTAGCCCCTGAGCCACCGTATCCCTTACATACTGGCATATAACATATCAAATAATTGTATGTGATCATATTCAAAGCGTGCCTTTTAGGTTAATTTTTTAATGTCTGCTCAGCCATTTGCTATATTCAGTAAATCTAGACATTATATTCAGCTACAGTTTTTCTTACTGTTCTCTGTTATTTAACAGTTTTTCTTGCTATAGAAAATCTATTTAACAGGAGAAAAATAGAATACCAGGACAATTTCTGTACTTGACTTATATGGTTATAGATTAGGCTATAGTTTCCATTGATTGCATTGGCAAATGACAAACTGATGGTAATAAATACTTAGCAATTTGTTACAAACAGACAATCTTCCATCTAATCTGTTTCTGATCATAATCCAATCAGACAAATTCATTTATTCAGATTCATATCCAGGGTAGGCATTTGTTCCATTGATTTTACATGCCTGTCTGTTGGACTATTTCCCCAAAGCACAAAACAGAAACAAGTGATAATATATGCAGCAGAAGGTTAGAGGATTTCAGCCAGCAGGATTAGAATAAAATCTATGGAAATTCATTCAGAAAAAAAATGACACAGAGGTCTCCAGGAAAAACCCTGTAGTGGCTTGTATTAATTATTGGTACATCGAAACTATTTGCATCAGTGCTTGAAAATGATAATATCCACCGATTGTATAAAGCTATGATTTATAAATGAGGGAATAAAAGCATGCCTTATGAACTATTGATTGCCTGAATTTTCCAAATGTAGAAAAAAGATAATCAAAGGATTAAGCAACTCTGAATTTGCAAGAAATAAATAGCTCTGCAGCCTGACCCATCCAAGATGTAGGCCTTTTTACCATAATATGGCAAGTGCATCAAACTATTCTTTGTAATGTAGACTTTTCTTAAGGCACTGAACACCTTCAGAAAAATCTACAATGCGCTGGACCAAGCAGCATGGAAGTGCAAAGGTTTACAAAGGCTTTAAATGGTGGACACAGAATTGCAAGCTTGCAATTGCAAGCTCCTTACCTTACTATCCCTCCCCATACTTATCCTACTTTCCCTTACATTCTACCTGAAGACACACAGCCTTCCGTCTTTACCACATCCCAGAACATCCAGAATGCCTGTCGCCAGTCCTGTTGTTGTTGGCCTTGTTTTCTCCACGGGGCATGACTTAGTGACGTTTATTCTGCGTTTTCTCTACCCCCAAATACCTACCCGAGGCAAAACAACTTGCTTCTAAGTTCTGTCACATTTGCCATGTGATCCCTCTGCCGCATACACAGAATTGCACGCGGGAGGTTTGGAGCACCGTGCTTTTTCTCCACTTGCACCCTGTCGCTTCGCTTTACGTCTTGTTTTTTTTGTTTTTTTTTACCCACAAAAACATCCATTAAGAGGCAGAGAAAGCTCTTCAAGCCGCCAGTCAGAGAGATCCCAGAGGCGGGGTCGGGTGGAGGGAGAGGACAAGGACACTTATTATGCAGGAAATGTCACTGCGCGGCCCGCAATAATTTGGAATGCGCCCTCCGTTCTCCATTCACCATTTCAGAAGGGCGAAGAGCCATTCATAAATAGATCGGCTTTGTCACGGGCATTCTGGGGCTAATGGGGAGGCTGGCTGGAGGATCGCGCCTGCAGTCGATCGGGTTGAGATAGTGAATCTTCTCTTCCCCCCGCCCTCAACCCAGCAATCGTCAGCCTGCCTGGGAAAGGGCTGGCACGGCTGTGGCGAAAGAGGGCGGGCCAATAGGCCGAGAGAGGGGCGGGAGGGAGCAGACCTATTTTCCAGCCGCTGTAAGCAGGGAGAGAGACCGAGCAGGGCACGGCCGTGTGTCCTAGGTGCCCGAGCGGGGAAGAAAACAGGAATCAGCGGCCCAGACGTGACAAGGCTCGGAGCAGCCGACATGCCTGCCTCGGGAGGGGAGTAAGTCATCTGGCGCGGGAGTCGGCGCCTCCCCCCTTTCCACCCTCCCTTTGCTTCTTAACGCGTGGAAGGCAGCGAGGGGAAGGGGCGTTCGGGGACCCGGCGCCGATACTTGTAGCAGGGATAGCTTTCCAAACCCATCTCCTCTGCGTCGCTTTAGCTTTGGAAACAGTTACGGGGGTGTGGGGGGTGGTGTCGAGAAGTGATTAGGGAAAGCTCGATTTGGGCCTGACCTGACTACTCGATTTAGCCCAGAAAAGTTTGACAGGATCCTGGAAACTTTGCTCAAGTTGAGGGTTAGCAGCTTTGCTCAACTTGGCTGGGCTACAGGGCAACTTCTATAGGCTTGAGTGAATGCAATACAAGCTGTAAATCGACCCCTCGATTCTCAGGATGAGTAGGAGATTTTTCTAAGCAGGTTGTGTGGGGCCTTTTCTTCGGTCTGGCTTCCTCCGTTAGTTGTTTGGGGAAACCCAAGCAGGGGGCAGCTGACGTTTATATCCGAGAATGATCACACAACAGGAGCACGGAGGAGGGTCAAACACGGCCCGGTTATTTATAGGTGCAGGAATGCATCTTGGAGTTGAGACTTTAAAGAAACATGACCCGTCCCCTTCTTTTTTTTTCTTCTTCACAAAGCATTGAGGTTATTCTTCCCTCATCTTTTGGGAAGCAAATGCACAAAGTCTTGTCAACTCCTGAAGGCTACATTTTCAGGAATGAAAGCCCACTTTGTCTCAGTATTGCAGAGTGAATTTTTGTCCATAAGTGCTAAAATAAATATTTGCCATTAAGCTGTTGCTTCCATCAGATTGTGGTGGCTACTTTTGGAAATTTGCCAGGAGAAGCAAATCTATGGTTTTTTCAAAAGGTGGTTTGTTTTGTGCAGTTGTTAACCTTAGCTGTGGATTATTATAGGGGTCCAGAAATGTCCTCTTGTTCCTACCCCTTGTTTCCTTACTTCCTCTTTCTTTCTTAACAACAAACAAGCAAACATTGCTTACATTTGGAAAGGATACAAAATATACAAAACATTTTGACTGGTAAGGTAGAGCTCTCTATCCGAAATAGCCTAGTCTTTCTGCTAGTTAACTAGTATTTAAGCTGTCAAGCCACTCAGCAGTTAAGTGCTTAGTTTTTGTAACTCTTGTACTGGATCCAGTATTTTTCTTTAATGTAGCATTGTTGGGGAGATAACTAATTTTCCTAGCCTTCAAATCATCATTCCAGCAGCAATTTTCATTATTTGGATTCACGTATTGTACTATACCATCATATATTTTATTTTATTTATCTGTCTATTTATTTTAATAATTGTATAAACCCACCCGTGATGAATTAGTGTTAGTGAGAACTGAACTGTGACTTAGTCAACAAATTGCAGTTAAACATTCTGGCTTAGCACAGTACATTAACTCAGGTACATTGTGGTTATCAAAGTCATGTCTAACATAAAGGCTACAATATTTAAAACATGGACACTTCAGGGTAAGGTTTGGAGAGGGGAGAATTCTCTTATATACACGCATCATTTGAATTTTGAGCTACATTTATTTCTTAGTTAAAGTAATAATTCATAATTGTTCCTCACCCAAGTTTCTAAAGTCAGTTGTGAAAAAATAATCATATTGTTGAGATTTGTTGTTTAATACACTGCTTGTAAATCTTATCTTGAAAAAATATTGAAGTGGTAATGTAGTGTAGCTTTGGAGATTCAAACTGAAATCTATTTTCTGTCATCATCAAACTCCCTGGTTGATTCTGGGCCTGTCACACTCCCTTAGTTAGCCTTCCTCACTGTAATGTTGTGGGGGGGGAAATACAAGAAGGTGCTGTACATGTCAGCCTGAATTCTGCAATGAAAGATGGGATAGAAATGTAATGAATAATCAGACAACACATGACCTATTGGGTCATCATTTCTGATATATTTCCTTACTTAAACAGATAAACAGCATGATCTTGGGCAGGCAAAAAAACCAAAAACAAAAAACCCAGTGGGAGCAACTTCTGACTTCCTGCTGGTTTCCCCATTGATTTTGCTTGTGGGAAGCTGGCAGGGAGCATTGGAAATCACAATCACATGACTGCAGCCGACAGCAATGGCACTGCAGCAACCACAAATTTGTCAATACAACTGTTCCAAAGATCTTTTAAATTTCAGTCCCATAGAAGTAATGGGTCCCAGATTCTGGACACATTCTATTAGTCAGCCCATTTGAAGTACATTGAGGAAAACATTATTGCCTTTAATGCACTGTTTCACATAATTGAAAGTTACAAGCAGACAATAGAAGAATGTTATTAGTAAGTAGTATATTGATATGGTGATGATATTAATGATGATAAATAATGATCTTCAATAATATTTTACATCAGAGCTCCCCAACCTTTCCAACTTTCCGGATGGGGTGTGGGGAGAGGGGATGCTTCCTTGTGAGTGTGCTTGCATGCATTTACCCATTGTTTGCACAAGTGGGGATGCGTGCATGTGCTTGCCCGCTGCTTTTGTGGCCTGATTCTGAACAACTCATGGCCCAGTAGTGGGCTGCGGCCTGCAGGTTGGGGATTCCTGCATTATATCTCATAATCCCACATTATTTGTAATCATATATTTCTGTGATTGGAAATATATTTATATATTTATATATAAATATAAATTTGAATTGGGTATTTTTGTACTTAAAAACCCATGGCTTTGTTCACACAACTTTTTGAATCATGCTATCCAACCACAGTTTAACCTGGCATGTCATGTAAACCCAACCTGGGTGATTAGCTTATGATTAAGTTAAATATGATCAACCTAATCCAAGTGTATAGATTTACATAACACTGAACCATAAACTAACTACACTGGCTTCATTCATTCAGTCAGTCAGTCAGTCAGTCAGTAGATTTGAACCATATGCTGAGTTAAAACGTGGCCAGTTTGTGGTTCGGCATGGTATGTGAATATAGCCTGCATATTGTAGTCCTTCTCAGAATCTTTTCTCCACCATAACATCCCATCCTTGTGCATCTAAATCATATACATTCTCTTCTGCAGCCCCAAGGGAGAGGATTACTCCACAGCCATCCTGCGCCAAAAGCATCGTCCTAATCGCCTCATTGTAGATGAAGCAGCCAATGAAGACAACAGTATTTTGAGTCTGTCCCAGGTAAATTTAAGCCCATTGTTCTATTTTCTTCTGACTTCAGTAGACCAATCTTTATCCTACGTCCCAGTTTCCACAATCTTTCTAGGCCAGTCTTCCCAATCTGTTGCCTAGATAGATGTGTTAAGTCAGCCCTTTCCCAGAAATCTTTACCTTTGGTCAAGATAATTGGGAATTTGGGAAGTTGCTGTCCCAATACATCAGGAGAATGAGAGGATGGGGATGATCTAATTTATAGTTGACCTCAAATATTCTACTCAATGGGCACATCATAAAGCAATCCACAAGATACTTAACTTTAAACTTTATATTTTTTTCATATAATTAATCTAACCACAAGCACTGGGTTGGTTGTGGTTAGAGTAATCTTAATTGGCCCTCTCGTATATGTAATATCATTTGCTAGAATGTTAAGCAAGTTAGTTTATCACCCATTGCTATTTCTTCATGTATGCACATACGTGCGCACACATATCCTGAAGTGTTTAACTATTGTCATGGCTTTTGCAGACGGAATTCTCTGCCAGACTGAGACTTGTTTTGCTTTTCCTATTTTTTTTTCTTTTTTAGTTGAACAAAAGTTATTTTTGCATGTCTGGGACACTATCACAGACATCGTTACTGTTGCCATCCCTGTTTCTGTCCAGCACAAAACAATAGCGCTGAAAAAACTGAGTTAAAACCAGTCCCTTCACTTACAACTGTCATAGCATCTCTGCAGTCACATGATCAAAATTTGTGTGGTTGGAAACAGGCATATATTTACGACAATTGCAGCATTCTGGGGTCATGTGATCACCATTTGTAACCTTCCCAGCCAGTTTCCAACAAGCATAGTCAATGGGGTAAGTTGGATTCACTTAACAACTGCAGTGAAGAAAGATTGTAAAATTGGGAATGACTCATTTAACAATCACCTTGCTTAGCAACAGATATTCTGGTTCCAATTGTGGTCATAAGTCAAGAACTACCTGTACTCAGAACAAATATTTCAGAACAATTTTAACAATTCCTATAACTTGGATTAGTAGTTGCTGAGGTGCCACATCCTGATTCCCAGAAACAATCTGTGCTTAAGGAAGCATTGGCTGGCTGGTTTTCAACTAGGAGGGGAAAGAGTTGAGGAAAACTCAGCTCTCCATACAGTCTGCATGCTAAAAACAAAATTATATAGCTACGAGTGTTTATCTTTACAACTTGTCCGCATGAGGTCAAAATGGAGGTGAATCTGTGAAGAACAGTAAAAACTGCTGAAATGCGTCTCTGTCAGTTTTGGCTATCTTCCACTCACATCTTGATGGAGAGGCTGCCAGTCAGTACAGAAAAGCTTTGCTGTCTCGTCCTGTGCAGAGACAACTTTGCTGAACCTAATGCCACAGAGTAAGATTTCAAATCAACCTGAAAGCGAACCCCAGTTTGTCATTAGACTTCCTCCAATTGAATTCCAGACCTCTGCCTCTCTGATTCAACATGCTGAGCTCTTAGTAAAAAAAAAACCTGTTAAAAGAACTATGGCCATGAAATCCTGAGCTATTCCTGGTGTGGGCAACCTTAGCATGATTTAAATCCCTAAAACAAGAAGTTGGGTCTAGTCCAGCACCAAGTCAGCTGCTTCCTTGGTTAACTCAGGGGAAAAGACTATAGGACAGACCATATATTAACAGCAAGCTTATGTTATCTTGGCCATCCAAACATAGCAGCCGACAATCAAAATTAACAGATTATCTGGTAGAAGACCTGCTCAGAGACATGGAATTTCTATGGACTCAGCCACAAGGTTCTCTATTTCCCAACCCTAGTCTGTTAAAACGTTGAGTATCCCAATAGACACAGCCTTCTTCTGTCATGCAGGTCTGTAAAATACATACAAGTTAACACAAAATCTTGGATACTAGGTTTTTTCCCCCCAATAGCACACCTAGTATTAAAAAGGATGACTTTCCGGTTGAGGCTTTCTACCATCTCTGACATCCAGACATCTTTGGTTAGACTGCAATCTCTAAAGAAGGGAAGCCAGCCAGCTTTCCTATTCCTGCGTCTGCCAGGTTGCAGCCTTCCACCAGATACCCAATTGCCTGTCACTACTTTTTTTTCCCAAGCAAACATCTATTTTTCATCCTACTACCATCTCCATATACAGCTCATAATGCTAAGTAACAATGAGGAAAATTGACAAAGAGAGACAGCTCCTCATCTGCTGTAATCAGTGCTCTTAATATTTGTACATAATGTCTCAGGAGCACTGCACTAACAACAGCCCACTTCCCCAGGAAGCATTTCTTTTAACTTTGGAAGCACATAATGCAATATCTCTGGGCAGAAAGGCTTCAGTGGAAGCCTTTGAAGCAACCTGATTTCAGAAAGAGAGCCTGCAACAGGTACAACTTCATCTCCAGCAGTGATGGGAGCCAAAAATTTGTTTACTACCTGTTCTGTGGGTGTGGCTTGGTGGGCGTGGCATTGTGGACATGTCAGAGGAAGAATACTGTAAAATCTCCATTCCCACCCCACTCCAGGGGAAGGTTACTGCAAAATCCCCGTTTCATCCTTATCAACTGGGACTCGGAATAGATCGGAGCAGGGCCAGTCAGAGGTGGTATTTACCAGTTCTCTGAACGAATCAAAATTTCCACTACCAGTTCTCCAGAACTGGTCAGAACCTGCTAAATACCACCTCTGATCTCCAGTACAAGCAGGCTACATACATATAGCCTGTGTGTATAGGATTTGGGGTGATGGGGTGTTCTGAACTAACAAATCTCAGAGTTTGATTTTGTCCACAAGTAATGATTTGCCTAGTGCTTATAAAAAATGTAACGGGGTGAGCTCCCGTTACTTGTCTCAGCTTCTGCCAACCTAGCAGTTTGGAAAGCACGTAAAAATGCAAGTAGAAAAAATAGGGACCACCTTTGGTGGGAAGGTAACAGTGTTCCGTGCGCCTTTGGCGTTGAGTCATGCCGGCCACATGACCACGGCCACATCTTCGGACAGCGCTGGCTCTTCGGCTTTGAAACGGAGATGAGCACCGCCCCCTAGTGTCAGCAACGACTAGCATGTATGTGCAAGGGGAGCCTTTACCTTTACTTTACCTATACAAAATGAGCTTGTTGTAGTCTTCTTTGTAGCACAGATGTGCTGGAGGGTCAAAACCAAACTATTTTGCTTCTCCTCAGGCCAAAATGGAAGAACTGCACTTGTTCCGTGGAGACACGGTGCTAATGAAGGGAAAGAAACGCAGGGAGACAGTATGCATTGTTCTTACTGATGACACCTGCCAGAATGAGAAGATTCGAATGAACCGCGTCACCCGTAACAACCTCCGTGTGCGCCTTGGAGATGTGGTCAGGTGAGGGCATCCCAAAATAGAATAGGGGTGGGAAAGGAAAGGCTCTTGGCGAAAGAGAAAGCTAAAATGAGGAGGCATCAAAACAAAATGTAGGCCTAAATAGGGGGATTTCAACATTTTAGAAGGAAACAGCCTTAACAATAATTTCTCTGTGTAGATGTGGTGAAATGGTTAGAATGTTGGACCAGGAAACCCACAGAAGATGATGTAATTAAAAAAAATTTAGATTGTGCAGAAATGGATAGATTGACATTAAAAGAAAAGAAGATACGGAGTATTTTCAAACATGGGACTTATTTTATAAATAGTTGGACAGTAGCGTAGAAATTAGGAGGGGAAAGAGTATTATTGTATAAAAATAAATTGATCCAGACAATACACTGTTCACTAAGCACTTATGTATGTAGTATGAAAATATATAAATAAACTGTTAAAAAAAATGTTGGACCAGGATTAGGGAGACTCAGGTTCAAGTCTCTTAGTCATAGTTTTTGAGTAACTTTAGCAAGGTCACTATCTTAGTTTAGTGTATCTCATAAAATTATCAAATGGAAAAACGGGATGAGGAGACATATTCATCCATGCTACCTGGAGCTCTTGAAGGAAAAGCAATACTATTGTATATAGATAAAATATTTTTAGAAGTTGTCCAAATAGCATTTTGGGACATTAAATTTGACACTAGAACTGAATAAGTGCTATGGTGACCTGCCCTATAGATCCAGGATATCTGTAAAGCAATGGTGAGCAGCCTACAGTCCTAGAGCTGTAAAGATGCCTTGGCTTTACTTCAAAGGCCTTGAGTGAGAGGTCAGCTGAGATCTTGGATCAGGGTTCCTTTTTTCTTATCTGCAGCTTGCTGCTGAGTAGAGAAATGGGGCTGTTAGGGAGAGGAGGGGAAAGAATGATGCAGGAGAGAAAACAGATACCTAGATGTATCTTTTATCATGATACCTAGATATCATGGGCCTCGGTGGCTCAGCAGACTAAGTCTGTCTGTTATTAACACAGCTGCTTGCAATTACTGCAAGTTCAAGTCCCACCAGGCCCAAGGTTGACTCAGCCTTCCATCCTTTATAAGGTAGGTAAAATGAGGACCCAGATTGTTGGGGGCAATAAAAGTTGACTTTGTATATAATATACAAATGGATGAGACTATTGCTTAACACAATGTAAGCTGCCCTGAGTCTTTGGAGAAGGGCGGGATATAAATTAAAAAAAAAATGCTCTGGCCCTATCCAATCCTTGTTTCAGTATCATCCGTCATGGAAGCCTCCATAGATATACACTGGGGGATTATGTGTAAGCAGTGGATGTGTGTAGCACAATGCTGACCTCAGATGAGGCCATTTGAGTCTTTCTATTTCTAGTGTACAGGCCTGTCCGGATGTGAAGTATGGAAAGAGGATTCATGTACTCCCCATCGATGACACTATTGCAGGGTTGACTGGGAACCTCTTTGAAGTTTACCTCAAACCATATTTTCTGGAAGCCTATCGTCCTGTACATAAAGGTGAGAATGGACAGAATCACTTAGACAACAATTGCGCCAGCCATTACACTCCCACTAAGCTATCCCCCTTCTGCCAGGCTCACTTGCCTGCCATTTTCCCCTTGCTACAAGCAAGCCAGCTGGACTGGCAGAGTAGAATAACATTTCTCTGTGTCACTTGAGCAGTTTATCTCTTTACTGATGAAGGATTGGAGCCACTTTCTCAGTGGCCTCTTAACTATTGGATTGGGCTGAAATCAATCAGGCTGGCAAAACAAGTCAAAAGCACCAAGTAGTCATTGTCTCTATGTCATTTTACTAGACCTGTCCCTCAGGACAGGATAAAGAGAAGTTGGGCTGGCGAGAGGCTTTTTGAGATAGAGAGGAAGAAAGCAGTTTTATAGGCACCTCTTTATTAACTGTTGCTGGTTTGATGGGATGAATGCTTTAGCTCACAAGCTACCAAGATTCACCCACAATTTTGTTTCTTTGTTGTCGATGCCTTTGAGTCAGTGTTGACTCCTGGCGACTGCCTGGACAAGTCTCTGCAGTTTTCTTGGCAACATTTTCGGAAGTGGTTTGCCATTGTCTTTTTCCTAGGGCTAAGAGAGAGTAACAGTTGCAAGGTCATTCAGTTGGCTTTGTTCCTAAGGCAGGACTCATGATCTCCCAGTTTCTAAGCTGATGCCTTAAGCACTACACCAAACTTATCTACCCAAGTCAGTACTAGGTTTTTTTTGCCACAAGTTGTTTTTAATGCTCAAGTATTTCCAATTCCTGTAGTTGGAGTCAACGCTGTCTTTATAACTCTTTTTGCCTTAGGCGTCTCCCTCCATGTCACACAGTATTAAGGGTTTAGGTCATAGGCCATAAGAATAATGAAAATGGCGCAAGAGCTGCTTCCGCCATAGCTGCTCTTTACAACACTGGACAGTGCCAAGAGGCTGGAATTGCCCCCCTTTTCAGCGCCCTCAGCCCTCAGCAGCTTGTACTGCTTTAGTTTCTTATTTATGGTTACATTTATATCCCACTTTTCTCTCCATACAACATTCAAGGCAATTTACAGCAACCAAAATACAGATTGTAGAACAAAAATAAAAACAATGTAGTGTAGTTTAAATCAGGTAAAATTAAAATCAGTGCTGTTAAAAACAGTCCAGTTAAAGTTAAAAGTTTGGTGGTGAAGATTTTTGTCATTTTCAAGAATTATGGGGGAATAAAGGCAGTCAGGTGGGCCTCACCAGAGCAAGCGTTTATCCTACAATCAATAGGAACTGGGGACATGAATTAGGTTTTGCAGCTGGATCTACTTTTACAGTGCCTTCACTAGCTAAAAATTTACCTTTTTTGTTTCACCCATATTTCCACATCCTAATCCTTATCATGGGACACCCCTTTGATTTTGTGGTTTAGTTCCGAGGAAGATAATGAATTGAGCTAACAACGCAATTCCTCTGCTCTGTCTAGGTGATATCTTCCTTGTACGTGGTGGAATGAGGGCTGTGGAATTTAAGGTGGTGGAAGTAGATCCCAGTCCTCACTGCATTGTTGCTCCTGACACAATTATCCATTGTGAGGGGGAGCCCATCAAACGAGAGGTATGTGGGAGACCTAATGAGATCCATCTCAAGAATGGGAACCCAGTAGCCAGAACTTGATGCTAGTCATTAGAGGCTCTTCAATAGTTTCCAAAAGTAATAGTGCAGAAGTGTCATGGTCTGTGAGAATGACCTTGGGAGACAGGAGGAAAAGCCACAACTTAGACCACTGTCATGCAGAAGGTATCTCAGCTCACAGAAGGAAAAGGGGCATGGGAGCCATCTCAGAAGGAATACTCCCTAATTTTCTAACAAGTAAAAGCAAAGAAGGAGAGAAGTGCTTTCAGACTTGCAAGATTCTGTTTTGTTTATTTATCAAATTTAGAGACCACCCCTCTCATTCTGAAAGTGACTCTGGGTGGTACACAATTAAAAACATAAAAACATTGCTCCTGTAACAAAAAGAGTAGTATTAGTATTTATGGTTTGTGCTTCTTGTCTGGACTATCTTGAAGGGCTGACAACAGGGCTCTTAGCCCATTTTAAGAGCAAGTTCCAAAGGTTATTCCAAATGTTACTGCAGAGGAGCATACAGACTTAAAATATGAGTCTCCAATTCAGTTGTGGGCTATATTATACTGTTGTCCTGGCTGGGAAGAGAGACCGTGATTCTTTGCGATGATCTTGTGGTGTGTTTTCTGTGTGCTTTTTGTTAGGATGAAGAGGAGAGCCTCAATGATGTTGGCTATGATGACATTGGGGGCTGCCGTAAACAGTTGGCTCAGATCAAAGAGATGGTGGAACTGCCATTGAGACACCCAGCGCTCTTCAAAGCGATTGGAGTGAAGGTACCACAATGGAGGGCTAGGATTACCATAATTTCCACATTATTGTTCGCCATCCTTCTTAGTTTTAAAATATGCCATAATATTCTATCATGGGCAGATGGACATTCTGCTTCAGTTTCTATTGATCGCAATCTCTCCATCTTTCTTTCCAAGCAGGCTAGGCCTTACAATGTAAACTTTTATTGCTAAAAGAATAAGAGCATGCTAGGGGCTTTTACTATATCCTCACCTAATTTATTGCCTTGAATATCTTTGTTGATTGTATCACTGCCAGTTGAGCCAATTACTTATTGCACGTTCATTGGATGTAATTCCTCTGCTTTCTCTCTTCCTTCCTCAGCCTCCAAGAGGGATTCTTCTTTATGGACCCCCTGGAACTGGGAAAACACTTGTAGCTCGGGCAGTTGCAAATGAAACTGGGGCATTTTTTTTTCTTATCAATGGTAAGGAACATGGCACAATGTGAGTCTTTCTACACGAGTATCATAGAAAAAAATGACCATCCGGGACATCCATATTCTCCTACCACATTTCTATATGATGATTGTAAAGGAATCGACGTATATTGTAGAGTGGCATAACAAAATCATGGGAACCAATGCAATGAAGTTTACAACTCTGGGCAATGACCAAACGAGAAACAGCAGAAGTAGCAATCCTAAAAACAGGTAGCCCACCCTGATGTTTGTTAAAGGATCCTGGAGTCCTTTTGTTCATATTGTGTCTTGTTTCTTCAGGCCCAGAGATCATGAGCAAGCTGGCTGGGGAATCTGAGAGCAACTTACGCAAAGCCTTTGAAGAGGCTGAGAAGAATGCTCCAGCTATTATCTTTATTGATGAGCTAGATGCTATTGCTCCTAAGAGGGAGAAGGTAAGGGATGGTTTCTTGAAAACAAAGAGGAAAGAAATCTTAAAGAAACATTCATGGTCTCTGCGACTGCATCTCCAAAATTAACTCCATTCAGTTGCCCCCACCTCAGATGTTGGCAGGGGTGTTTCAATACAAAGAGTAGCCTCAAAGATGATAAGATTTCATCAATGGGTGAAACATTAATTCGTACAAAGCCCTGATCTCTTTCCTCGGTACTAATGTGTAGATCCAGGTTTCTGAGAAATAATGCATCTTTTTCCTTGGTGAGTTATATGAAAAAGTAGGCGGGGCTACTGCACACACAATCAAGTTAGAGAGCACAGAAAACCTATCTAGAAGAGAAGAGGGCAATTTGAAATAAAATTCATGCCAGGATGAAGGGTTGATAATGCAGGGCTGGGGTGGTAGAAATCTTTACCCTGTTAAGTGTTAAGAATAAGTGCTGCCTTAGACTCATATGCCATCTAAAGTCATAGAAAAGCTAGCAAGACACTTGTGCTGGAATTTGTGGTCAGTGGACAAGGTGTTGCTAAACAAAATATTACCTTGATTTATAAATGAATGAATGAATGAATATTTGTAATAGATTGTATCTTGTTCAGGAGGTGTTTATACATGGTTTTCTGCCCCCATGTTTTATTTTCACAATTCTCTGATTATAATTAGTTGTATTGGAAGACAGTGATGGCCCAGTGAGTTTCTTGGCTGAGCAGGGAGTTGAACTTGTTTAAATCCAATATCCAAATAAGGCAATATTGCAAATAATGCATCTCATACTTTCCAAGCCATTATTCCCTTTTTGCCTCCAGTAACAGTGTCATGCAGTTCTTCCACTAGGAGGTGCTGTGCTCACACTCTGAAATCTAGGATGGTTTGTTGGCTTCTCTAGGATGGTACTGTTGCTGATTTTTGAGTATCTTCTTTTCTTCTATGATTCTATGGTTCTTTGCGCTCCCATTTCAGACACATGGGGAAGTGGAACGCCGGATTGTTTCCCAACTCCTGACCCTCATGGATGGCCTGAAGCAACGTTCTCATGTCATAGTTATGGCCGCCACTAACCGACCAAACAGTATTGATCCTGCTTTGCGTCGATTTGGTAAGACTCTGTCCCACAGTTTTCTCTTTCTACCTCTGCCTTTCTCTTATCTGATCTTCTATGCCAGGGCTGGCAAAACCACGGCCCATGGACCGGATGCATCACACACTGCCATCCCCATGCCTGGTTTAGCAAAGGGGGGAAAAAGTTGCGATGCGTCAAGTGACATCGCCATGGCGACACAAGTTTGACACGTCTGTTATATGCCATTCATAATGATATAATGTATCAAAATCACATTACCGTATTTTTCGGAGTATAAGACGGACCGGAGTATTAAACGCACCTTAGTTTTTGGGAAGGAAAATAAGAAAAAAGCTGATTGGCAGGTGGATTGGCCTCCCGGAATACCCCCAGTCAGCTGTTCCCAGAGGTAAATTTTAACTCCTTGGTTGTGAGCTCTGTGCCTTGCTTTATTTGGCTTTTTTTTCCTGCCTCTGAAACTCTGTTTCAGAAAAAAACTTTTTTCTGCCTCTGAAAGCCTCCAAAACAGAACTTCAGAAAAAAAGCCTCTGAAGCTCTGTTTGGGAGCTTCTTTTCTGAAACTCCGTTTTGATGCTTTTCCCACCCTCTGAAACCTCCGTTTTAGAAGCTGGGTGGGTCTACATTCGGAGTATAAGACGCACCCAGATTTTCACCCTCTTTTGGGGGGGGAAAGGTGCATCTTATACTCCAAAAAATACGGTACTTTTAGCTAACAGCTAAAAAAAAGCCTTCGGTCTTGACTCTCATGCCTTAAAAGTGGCTGTCACTGATGCTTAACGAAAATGAAAAGAAGGCAAGCTTTCTTCATTTGGGGACTGCATTCTCTCCACCTCTTTGTCTATCTGACAATACCATTTTTCTCAGCTCTGTGAGCATTAGAGAGTATTGGGGACAAGCAGGCATCATCCCTTTTCATCAGTCAGCATGCCAATTAATGCCTGATACATATAAAATATGGTAGTTGTGTGGACAAAATATATATTCAGGACTCGACGATCCTGTTTTACTCACTCCTTTTTGCAGGCCGCTTTGATCGAGAAATTGACATTGGAATTCCAGATTCAGTGGGAAGGCTGGAAATCTTACAGATACATACCAAGAACATGAAACTGGCTGATGATGTGGACCTGGAGAGGGTAAGGATAAAAAAGAAACTGTTTTAAGGGGTAAGGATAAGCAAAATTGCATTTAGTTCAGCTTATTCTATGAATTGGGGCTACATATCTAAATATCTACTGTACAAATATTAAGGATTTCTTGTTAGTAGCAATAACTTTTTTTGGTAATTTTATTCTGAAGGCACTCATGTTGCAGTTTCTTTTGACTAAGTTTATTCATAATAGACAAGTAAGATTGGCTACATATCTGAACACCCAAACTTATATCATTTATTTTGGGATCAGTTAGTAAATTGTAAAAGCTACATTGCTAACAACTGTCAGCGTAAATTGCTTCCATTAGTTAGAAAACTAAACATGTAACTATCTTGGATTCTGGGACTAAGGCCATGATTACATTAGCTTGATTAGGGTACACAAGCCAAATGAGTATCTCATTAAGTTAGCTGGAATCAAAATTGGGTTATGGGAATTAAGAAAGATACATTCAAACAAAATTGCAGAAGGATGGAGGAATCAGAGGTGCTTCATCATTCTCATATTCTTACATTATTTTGCAAAAATGAAGAGTGAAGAGAATGGAAAGGCTTAAAGATAGAAATTCAGACATGGTATCTTAAGGAGAAGTCACAGATTAATTACAGCAGCTGCAACTTTCATATAAGCTTCATCATTGCCTGTCACAGTTGTGATTTCTCCCCCATTCTACTGTACTCTTAAAATAAAGCAGTACCACCACAGTCAAAAAGCGATTTTACCTCTGAATTTTTAGCAGCAGGAATTCCAGTATACTTGGGGGCTGATTCCACAGGTTGAAGCTCCCAACCTCTGGAACATCATTTCCCCTCCCCCCATCTCCTTTCCCCATGCAGTTGGACCATCCTCTTGGTCTCACAGACGGCCCTTAAACATGGTTTTGTCAACTAGACTGAGCATCCCATGATAGAGTGGGATGCTTGTTAGATGGTTGTATGATGGCTAATGGAATACTTTTTCTTGCCGTTTTATAAATCGAACTTTTTCTTGCCGTCTTATAAATTTGTTTTTATCTGATTTTTATTTTAATTTAAATTAATTGTTATGGTGCCTTTTATATTCCTTTTACATACTTTAAACACCTTATACCTTGGATTATTATTATGCATGCCACCCACAATTACTACGGAGTTATACAAATGTGATCAAATAAATACTGGGGATAACCCAGGTAGGCTGCGGGGGGTCTCCCCCTGGTTTCCCCCATTAAGTGTTCTGATTTACCTGGACTGTGGTTGCAGGTGGCCAATGAGACCCACGGTCATGTGGGTGCTGATCTGGCAGCCTTGTGTTCCGAGGCAGCACTCCAAGCAATCCGTAAGAAGATGAGTGTCATTGACCTGGAGGACGATACAATCGATGCTGACATCCTTAATGCTATGGCTGTCACCATGGATGATTTCCAGGTAGGCTGGTTCTGGGCATTCAATAGCTACATGGTTTTTCTATAACAATTTACTTTTGCTTTTTAGTTCCTGTCAGCAGAGCCCAGTTCCTCAGAAAAACTGAGGAATCCCAGAACTCTCTGTCCCAAATACGGAGAAGAATGCAGTCTTACTGATTTGTTACATTTCTGCTTTTTAACACATGCTTAAAAACTGATTACAGAGGAATGGACTCAACATTTTTCTAAGTATACACAACGGGATCTTGATTTTTGCAAAGGCCATTTTCTTTATAACTACTAAATAGCTTCCAACTGTGTTTGTTCAAAGTGCAGATGTTTAGGATTTGATTTAATTGGTAGTGTGTGTCTTGTTATCTTGTTATTCTTGTGTTGGAATAATTTTGTTATTGATGTGTCACATCTGCAGCAGGCATATGCATGGTTCTTCGGCTATACACTCTATTATATATTTGGATTATATAATGTATAGTTTGTATTAAAATCTAATACAAACTAAATGAAAGAAAAGAGAATAGAGAGGAGTAAAGAGTGTAGGAAAAAAGAAAGAAGAAAAAGAGAAAACTTGGAATATAGTAAAAACTCTACCTTTCCACTATATCTTTTCTCCCATCTTTTTGAAGCAATATTTAGAACTATAGTCATTTTTTAACAGTAATTTGTTGTTGTTGTTGTTATTAGTTGTAAAGTTGACCCCGCGACCCCATGGATAACATTCCTCCAGGCCTTCCTGTCCTCTACCATCCTCTGGAGTCCATTTAAACTCATGCCTACTGCTTCAGTGACTCCATCCAGCCACCTCGTTCTCTGTCGTCCCCTTCTTCTTTTGCCCTCAATCTTTCCCAGCATTAAGCTCTTCTCCAGTGAGTCCTTCCTTCTCATTAGGTGGCCAAAGTATTTCAGTTTCATCTTCAGGATCTGGCCTTCTAAAGAGCAGTCAGGGTTGATCTCCTTTAGGACTGACCGATTTGATTGCCTTACAGTCCAAGGGACTTGCAGGAATCTTCTCCAGCACCATAGTTGAAAGGCCTTAATTCTTTGGCGCTCAGCCTTCCTTATAGTCCAACTTTCACAGCCATACTTTGCAACTGGGAAAACTTGACTATATGCATTTTTGTTGGCAGGGTGATGTCTTTGCTTTTTAGTATGCTGTCTAGATTTTGAACAATAATTGCTCAGCTCTAAATCTCAAAAGTTTCCTGATTCGCTTGAACTGAGTTAGTTATAATTTTGAAACCAGTGCTTTTGTTACTTTTGCCAGCTGAGTCAGGTGTAGTCTCTGTAAGTGGATGTGATATTCCATATTTATTTTCCCATCTGAAGGAGAAGTGACGATACCTTCAGTTCTATTAAAGATTTGGTACCTGGTTTTCATCGGAGTGTATAACTTTCAAAGGCTGCAGCTACTGTCACGTTCTTTTTTCCCCATCCAATTTGAGGTACTTCCTTCTTCCCATAGTTCTCACACCAAACAGCAGCAGTTATCCAAAGTCTTCATAACATCTTTGGGTTCAACGTATCCTTTTCCCAGACTGGCCCACTTCTATCTTCACATTTCTTTTAAAGTGGAATGAAAAGTGGAGTTGCTATCCTCTTTAATAATTTGTCAGGTGATTAACAGTGCCAGTCTGAGTCTCAAAAGAGCCATATGTAGGTCACACAGGTGCAAAGCTCTCAGTGGTCACCTTTGCCTGCAGCAGAGTTGTGGTGAAAGTTAACAAGGCATTCAAAATGACTTCAGTTGTACATTACTTCAGTGGACTGGGTATAATTACCAATCATAAGGAGATCTGAAATGCCAACGTAGGAAAAAGTGTTAGTTTATTGTACAATCTTGCTCTGAGAAATAAATTTGGGGAAAAAGTATCGCTAGGCGTAAATAGTAGAGAGGTTGGCCTTGATGACTAGAGGAAATATTTGTTACCAAGACAATGATCACATAAATGTGAATTGACTTCATAGATAAAAAAAGTGGTGTATGAAAACACCTCAGGCGGCTCCACCCCCACCCCCAATTCATACGAAGATAAAAGAGGGAGTGGGGAAGCACATTCAGACTTGCAAAATTCTGTTACTATAGCTGTTCTAATAATAGCAGCTTTAGGCCCACACAGCATCTGTTGCTCAGTCTGGTATACTTTATAGGACTGACATGTTTGTAGAAAAATAGTTGACAACAATCAGATTTCATCATCCTTTAAATCCACACAGGATAGCACCCAGCTTTTTCCACGATCTATTTGGCAGAGATATTATAATTAAGAATTCTCTGCAATGTATGGACCTATGCTTCCTGCAACTTATCCTTTATGTCATTTGCAAGTCTGAGGAAGTACGGAACTACGGCATCACTTAGCTTTTGCAGATCCATACAAAAGGGCATTTTACCATTTTTTCTTGGTGACTGGGCCCATTAGTGCACACCACAGAATAGCTTGTCGATCGAAAGGTCGGCAATTCAGCGATTTGAATCCTTAGTGCTGTGTAACGCGGTGAGCTCCCGTTACTTGTCCCACCTTCTGCCAACCTAACAGTTCGAAAGCAGGTAAAAAATGCCAGTAGAAAAATAGGGACCACCTTTGGTGGGAAGGTAACAGCACTCCATGCGCCTTTGGCATTTAGTCATACCGGCCGCATGACCACAGAGACATCTTTGGACAGGGCTGGCTCTTCGGCTTTGAAATGGAAATGAGCACTGCCCCCAGAGTCAGGAACGACTAGCATATATGTGTGAGGGGAACCTTTACCTTTAAGCTACTCTAGACCAGGGGTGTCAAACTCAACGTCGTTACAGCATCGTCACACGATGTATTGCAACTTTTGTCCCCTTTGCTAATTCGGGCACAGCGCATGATGCTTCTGGCCCGCAGACCATGAGTTTCACAGCTCTGCTCTAGACTACTTAACCTGGGCCACTTTCTATTCTATTTTTTTCCTGTTCGAAATGGCTACCATTTCTCCTCCTCCCATCATATGGAAAAGAGGTAATATTTTTTGAATGATTCCTTATATATCTGTTCTCCAATTTATATAAGATGTTCTCTAATTTATATAAGATGATGACCATTGTCCCACAATGGTAGGTTAAATTCAAATATTTGATTCAATGTCTTCTGACAAATTTCAGAGCTCCTCATTTAATGTCCTCTAACAGATCCAACGTAAAACTTTGCACCCTAGGTAAGACCTAGTGGAGACAGCTAGTATTATGATTACTCCAAAGTCGTTTAAGAGCTTCTGTGCTCTACAAAACAGAAGTGCACTCCATCACTGTTTTAGATCTTACTCCCTGCATCTTACTCCCTGCATTGTTCGTTGCTAAGACTTTCATCATTTCCATTGTGGACGGTGTTAGTTATTTTTCATTTTATATATGTAAATGCCAGCCAACTTCCATAAGTGGCTAGAAAATTCTTCCCAGTGTAGATAGGAATATTAATGAATACTGTGAAACTATTACCTCCTTGTATTCCCATTGCACATCCATGCCACCAATCTGAATATAGAAAGGTTTTTTTCTTTTGAATGGGCATGTGGTCTAGCCTCATGGAATGTTAGGCTTCATCACAGGAATGAAAGCTGAGCAAAATGATGAACTCTCTTGGGGTCAGTCACTGATCTCAGTGCTTTGTGCTATCCTACGAACTGGGGTGGTAACCATGCTGCCCTTTCTGCTTTCCAGTGGGCTCTTGGCCAGAGCAACCCCTCCGCCCTGAGGGAGACTGTAGTGGAAGTGCCGCAGGTCTGCTGGGATGACATTGGGGGCTTGCAGGAAGTAAAACGTGAGCTACAAGAACTGGTGCAGGTCAGTCATTCACACAAGTAGTGCAAACTCATCAGAACATACATGCATATAATTTGTGTCTGCATAGCATAAAAACATAAAGGACAAGTACAAATATGTTAACTATGCTGAGTTCCAACCCTTGTGAAAGATCTCAGTGTGTTTCGCTTGTAATAGCTTAACCATACTGGCAAATCAAGGCCGGGGAAGGAAAAGTTTCAAAATGGAGGGCTAAGAGAACCTTGAGGAAATTAATTCAGTTGAAAGCCCATTATAGTGCATTGCCATTAATGAGAGCTCTCAGTGGCTTATAGAGCAGTTCCAATTTACAGTAATGCAGTGGCCTCCTTTAGAAACTGGAAAAATCCATGCATACATTTCTAGGAACCAAAAAGCAATATTTCAGCAGGAAATGAATATATATCTGCCAGCACTGTTCTATTTTATAGCCTTTTATGAACAGCATGTTAACCTTGAAATCCCCTTTCAGCTCTTCCTTTCACAGGCCTCTTGGTTATAAAATCAAGGCCAACTTCAATCCAAATATATCACCACTGAGATAATCAAAATTCAGTGATTCAGAAATGAAACATTCTGAAAAACATGGAGAATGCCAAATTTCTTTTGGATTATGCCAATCCAGGGCATAATCATTTGAAACTAAATTTCCTAAACCAAAGCTCTGACATGGGCAAACAGAATGTGCTAGAATTCTCTAGAAAATTCCATTGCTGAATTTTACACATCCTCGCACCACAGTATTTATACACAATTTCTGCACTCGCTTACCCCATCTCAGCAAAAAAAGCAGACAAGCATTTTGCTTGCTTTGATATTTTAAGAGGTCATGTGGGGATAATAAGGTGATGCAGATTGCTTCCAGATTGGAAGCTTAACCAGAATTATAAAAGTTGTCCTCTTGGCATTTCTCCTCCCTAACAATAATGAATGTAAGGTTTGGTGTTTAACGCTTGAAGGACATTGACAGAACCATTTTCATCACAGACATCCTTGATACTGCTTCTATAAATATAAAATATATATTAAGTTCACATGCATACATGTAAGTGTGTGTGTGTGTCTGTGTATTTGAGATCAGCTATAAACCACGGGGAAGAATGTTGGTCAGCTACATATTCTGTGTGCACTAGTCCTCTTAACACAGAGCTCTGGCACGTTTAGAAAACTGCTGAGCTTCCCCACCTATCACCTCCAGCCAACGTGGCCAGTGTTCAGTCATAAGAGGAATTAGAATATAAATTCCATTGAGTGTATCCCAGGGGTGAAATCCAGCAGGTTTTGACAGGTTCTGGAGAACTGGTAGCGGAAATTTTGAGTAGTTTGAGTAGTTGAGTATGCCACCTCTGGCCGACCCCAGAGTGGGGTGGGAATGGAGATTTTGCAGTATCCTTCCCCTGCCACGCCCAACAAGCCACACCCAAGAAGTCACACCACGCCCACAGAACAGGTAGTAAAAAAAATTGGATTCCATCACTGGTGTGTCCCCAGATAATGTGACTGTCTCCCATGGCAGTGAGATGTTTTTTTATAGTCCATCCCTGCTCCAGATTAACAATGTGTGGTGTGCATATTGCACAGGCGGTGAAGACAGGAAACGAGGGTAAGGCCATTCTCTTTAGCTGGTCTTTACAACCCAGACAATGAAGAAAAGTCAGAATGTAGTTTTTCAAGCAGAAATAGTACTGACTTTTACAAGACAAATGGCTCAAGTTTCTTAAGTCTTTTCTCTCTTGTCTTCATCAGTTCCCAGTGGAGTATCCGGACAAGTTCTTGAAGTTTGGAATGACCCCTTCACGAGGTGTGCTGTTCTACGGGCCCCCTGGCTGTGGCAAGACCCTCCTGGCAAAGGCCATTGCAAACGAATGCCAGGCCAACTTTGTCTCCATCAAGGGTCCTGAGCTACTCACCATGTGGTTTGGAGAGAGTGAAGCCAACGTCCGCGATGTTTTTGACAAGGTACAGAGTACAAGGTTGGCGGGGGCGGGGAGGGGGGGGAAGAAGGGCTGACTATTGGGGCAGGAACTGAAGGCATCATCTATTTCTCAGTCACCCATAATGTCAAAGTGAGCTCTTGTTCTGGTGGCTTCATCCAAGTCATGCCTGCAGTTTTTGAGTAACAGTACAGAAGTGGTTTGTCATCATCTTTCATGAATTTTCATTTTACCCTCCAAAGTAATATGCAACGCTGGTATTCTCTGGAAGTCTCCCATCCAAATATTAACTAGTGCAACCTTGCTTAGCTTGAATCCAGACAAAAGTGGGCCAGGTTTTGCCTCCTGTGGGGTCCGGCCACCCATAGAAGAAAATGAAAAAGTGAAAGAGGTTAGAATGAGCTCCCACTTTATTTTGAAATTCTAAATATGTTGTGGAATTATGGCACTGATTCTGAAGCTTTTATTAAAGGAAGCCATGGGGAATGTCCGGGGGTGGACATCCCATTTTTAATAGCTGCCCACAATTCACAATTCATTGTCTCAGGACACTGGTTTAAAATCCACCAGTTTTTCATGGTCCATTGGACTATTTAATCTAACCTTCACTTTACCAAAGGATGGTCCTGTAATCCAGGCATCACAATTGAAATTCATTAATCTGGAAAGACGGAAGGCCTTAGAACACAAGACACATACTTTGCCAGACTTATATTTTGTTATCTAACTCATATTGGTCCTTTTGTTCCCCAGGCCCGCCAGGCTGCTCCCTGCATTCTGTTTTTTGATGAGCTGGACTCCATTGCCAAGGCCCGAGGTGGCGGAGCAGGGGATGGTGGGGGTGCAGCTGACCGTGTCATCAACCAAATCCTCACAGAAATGGATGGCATGACCAATAAGAAGACAGTATTTATTATAGGTGCCACCAATAGGTGAGAATTTAAAGGAAGGAAGGTCCAGTTCTGTGGGCTGTGGAGATGTATGGGCAACACCCACCTCTTTTGTCCTGTTGCCAGTTTAGCTATTCCTCCTCCAGAGTCCTTTTTACTCAGCTGGTCATTGAGACTGGAACGAAGTAAAAGGTCATTGAGAAAAAGTTAAATCAGGACCTCTTCTTTGGAAACAAGTCTCCAGGGTGACATGTGACCTCCATATCTGATCTATGCCCCCCTTTGGCCATAATTTCTCCAATCTGGTAGATTGAATTCTGTCTTTGAAATAACAAACTCAGGAAAACTGTAGTATCAGCTCTATAGTTCAATATCAACTTCTTATAGTTGAAAATAAAACTCCCTGCAAAGGTTGTACCACCCCTCCCTCCTTCCGCCCATGGAATATAGTTTCACCAACTTTGCAGTCTTCTGTCCCCTTGACCCCTAGTCTTGCCCACTTCTGCTATGGAGATGCTTTCCTGTCAAAGCAGCATCTGAGTTGAGATGCTGGAGCCATTCCTAGGGGAAAAGTTATCCATGAAACTTCCTGTGTCTCTTTGCCAACTCTTTTCAGACCAGACATCATTGACCCAGCCATCCTTCGTCCAGGACGTCTGGACCAGCTCATCTACATCCCATTACCTGATGAAAAGTCTCGCGTAGCGATCCTCCAAGCCAACTTGCGAAAATCACCAGTTGCCAAGGTCAGTCAAAGGAGCAAGAAATGGCCATGTAAAACTAAATCAGCAATAGATGTCAAGGTTCAGGTGTCACCCATCCAGTAGAGGAGGACTGATTGTGACAATCTTTAAAGAGGGTGTGTGGCTCAGTCTTCCCTGAAGTTCTCTAGTGTCAAAATGAGGAACAAGATGGCAGAAGAGCCGTGGTGGTGCCGTGGTTAGAATGCAGGATTGCAGGCTAACTCTGCTCACTGCCAGGAGTTCGATCCTGACTGGCTCAAGGTTGACTCAGCCTTTCATCCTTCTGAGGTGATTAAAATAAGGACCCAGATTGTTGGGGAAATATGCTGACATTGTAAACTGTTTAGAGAGGGCTGTCAAGAATTGTGAAGTGGTATATAAATCTAAATGCTATTGCTATCACTGATCATTCTACGGAAGACTAAATTGCTCCAATTCAGAAAATGGGGTAGTGGCTCCCACTGGCTTCTAGGCTGATTCACCATGGAAGGCTGAATTAATTGACGTATAGTCAACTCCTTAAACACATTTTTGCTGCCGCTCAGCATTCATTTCTCATTTTTGTCTTACTTTGCTAATTTGGGCAGGTAATACTTCAGCTGGTATATCTTTTCCCAACAGGATGTCGACTTGAATTATCTAGCTAAGATCACACATGGCTTCTCTGGTGCTGACCTCACTGAAATCTGTCAGCGTGCCTGCAAACTTGCCATCCGTGAGGCCATCGAGATGGAGATCAAGGCAGAACGGGAACGCCAGCGTCAGAAGTACGCTGCCATGGTATGGACACAATATTTTCCCTTTTCCATTGAAAACCAGACCCGATTCCTTCCCTTATCTCAAGCTCTCTTCTTAAGAGTGTGTTCTCCACCTTGGGGGCTACAGTGTGCCTGACAGCTTTTTCTTCTGTGTCTTGTAACAGGATGATGATTATGACCCAGTGCCAGAGATCCGACGGGATCACTTTGAAGAAGCAATGCGCTTTGCACGCCGTTCGGTTAGCGATAATGATATACGCAAATACGAGATGTTTGCTCAGACGTTACAGCAGAGCCGTGGCTTTGGCAACTTCAGGTAACATTGGAAGAAGTTTGTGCTGCTTCTATCCCCAAACAAGTAAAGGTACTGCAGCATTGGCTAGGGTGAGAGGGCATAGACGGGGGAGTTGCATTCCTGACTTTTTCCCCAAGAAGATCCATACAATTTCATTCATTAAATTTAGGCAGTATCAGAGCCCCCAAAATAGTTTATAAAATCCTACAGATAAATCAGCATCTGCAACAAAATGCAGCAGTGCATAAAAGTGAAGTCAGGATGTCAGCCATTTCAATCTCCTATTCCCACCCAATTTCCCTGAATGAAAGGTAGGATGTAAATCTACTTAAAGAAGAATTTAAACAAAAACCCAATTATTTTTAAGAGGGATATAAATTTAATACTTTGGTGTGCTTGTGCAATACTAAACTGTGTGGAATATTTTTTTTTTACTTTCATATTAAGAACTATATCCATCCATTGGATGTTGTGCTTTTTAAAAAATGCAGTGCGGCATGCATCCAAGGGTGACTGCAGTCCTCTTATTAATCCACGGCCACATTCCTGCACTTGAACACTGTGATAATGCACAGCTAGTTCCAGTTAAAGATGTCCATTGATTCAGTAGAGTGAATAACTCAGCTTCTCCTGGACTGAACCAACCCTCCTCCCTGTTTTCCCCTCTACAGGTTTCCAACTGGCAAGCAGACCAGTGGTGGAGGGGGCAGCAGTGGCAGCAACAGCGGGCAAGGAAGCCTCTTCCAGGAGGAGGGAGAAGACGACCTCTATAACTGATTGTACGGGAAACGCCCCCTTGTGGTGGGAGTGGATGGTCCTGTGCGCTCATATTATTGTGCTCTTTAATGTAAGGACTGACTGATGCTTGAGGCCCTAATCCCTGCCCTCCTCCTTGGTTACAGATCTGCGCTACTCAACACAAGAAAACCTCATGCTTTGTTTTGGTGGGTAATGTTGGGTACCACTTCCTTTTCCGTCTAGCTTGGCTGTGGCCAGGAATCCCTTGGTTTTTCCACTCTTTTTTTTTTTTTTTAAGATTAAAGCAGTACCTGTGGCAGTCAGAAGGGGGAGACAAAGCTTAAAAGCAGCTGTCCTGAGAATTTAACCATTCTCCATCAGACTGGTCCATTTGTTCTAGCATTTTGCTTTTCATAACAATCAGGAAGCTGCCCGTTGAAGCTCAGGTGCAGGATTAAGGCTTCCCATATACCAGGCCTTTGCCCACAAGTGCATCAGAATGCTTCACACCAGTGCCTGCTCTTGTATTGGCTTCCAGTTTAGAACACAAGGGAATGGAGGATGGGCGGTTTTCCAACCCTGCTTGCAAGCCAAACTGTTCCCTTTGACCCCTCTTAGCCCACAGCAAAGCCTTTGGACTAGTAAATAAGGTGGATTTCAACAAACTCTGGTCTGTGTTATTAGGTGACAAAGACTTCTGAATGTCCAATAAACTGAAAGCGCACGCCTCTTGCAATAGGAGGAATTCTGTGAAGGCTGCAGAGGGCAAAGCATGCTCAGGGGAGACAGGTATGGGCATATCTATACAACATCCTTCCCTGGGGATAAAGACTGTCAGCCCTCTGACTGTTTCCAAACGATATGCCTGCACATTGTTGCCTGTATCTCTCTGTCTACCTGCAACGGGAAATTCTTATTCTACTCTGGGATGTTTTCCATCTAATCTTGCCTCCAGATACTGCACGTGGGCACTGTATAGCAACACTGTGTATCTTGTATTTTCTGTAGCCTGCCCTGCAGGGACTCTCCTGCCTCTGCTCCTTGTGTAGCTTTTAAAATAGTTTACAGCTACCATATTGATTCTCACATCAATTCCTCTTTCTCAACCTCTGGCACATTTCTAGCAGCTGCAGAGATTCAGACCACCACTAAATGGCAGTCAAGTAATACAGAATCCCTAATTTTTGCTGCCACCAGTTGTCGGTAGTTAAACAGTCAACTCATAGTTTAAGGATTTTTTTTTTAAAAAAATCAATCAGTAGCCAGTACAACAAACAGAAAACCCAAAATAGTGCATGGATTAACCAAAGTGGTGTGTGTAGCAGTAGAATTTCAGCCAAGGCATCACCAAACATGGTCTTTAGAATGTTGCACACAAATAAATAATTTATTAAAAGGTCAATGGACAGCAGAGACCCATTTCAGCTGCCGCTGTGTCACGTTGTGAGCACAGCCCACTTGATAGTACAGGAACATAGCAAAACAGCTGTGTGTTTACAAACATACCGAAGGATTAGGGTTTGTGGGGCAATACCAGGTGTGTAGATTGGGGCACAAAACTTGAACCTGGAGCAACAGATCTCCAACTTCACCTCTTTTTTTTCCCAACTAATTCCCATAACAGTGATAATTTCCCTTCTGCTGTTTGATCCCACTTGTTTGCCAGTTTTCACAACCCGGATTCTGGAAGCTCGGTTTTACACGCTCCAGCTGCTGGATGACAATAAGCAGCCACTGAATGATAACAAAACACATGGAACAATAAATGGGACCCCGA
The DNA here is from genome assembly GCF_028640845.1 of Ahaetulla prasina. Lineage (NCBI taxonomy): Eukaryota > Metazoa > Chordata > Lepidosauria > Squamata > Colubridae > Ahaetulla > Ahaetulla prasina. Next base: position 118,478,427 of record NC_080540.1, read on the forward strand.
GGCTGACTAAATTAGTTGGGCTGGCACAGGCTGCTGGCAGCAAGCATGTGCGAAGCAAGTCAGGGACATTGAACATAAAGCATGAAGGGCTAAAATGCTCCACTGAAATGCTTTATTGTGGAGTGTCTGGTGCTGATTAAGGTTTCCCACAGGGTACGGCTATGCCACAGCCAGCCCCTACAGATCCATCATTTCAGGGCTTTCCATTGTCCTTGCTCTGTTCTTCCCAGAGCTTGGAGTAGAGCAGCAGACGGAGGCATCCCCTTGCAGTCTGTGGGTCAGTCCCAGCAATTCCCCAAGGATGTTATTTTGCAGGATCATTGGCAACAATTTGTTGAAATCCGTTCTAGGTCAGAACTGCTGCGGATCTCTCTTCTATGAGTAAATAAAGCTGTGGGTCTACTTGCTCTTCTGAAAGGTGCTTTCTTCCTTAAAATTCTTGAGTTTGGGAGGCCCCACGAGATCACATTTTCAGCCTTTTTCTTTTTTCTTTTAAATCCACAATGGCCATGAAAGGGTTCTCTAGAATTTCTACATTCATGTTTAAATTAAAGGCCGCCCTGAACCGAAAATCCATGCCTTTTGTTTTCTCCACTGCAACTGCTGTGCGATCCATGTGTGATGGTGAGACGTAGTGATACTTTGCATCAGATTCCTTGTGTAGAAGCGCAGCAAATTTTAGACCCATTAAATTCCTTTACATGCTGCAGTAATGCAGCTGCCTCAACGTTGTGGAAAATCTGCATCATAGGCTCCCAAGTATCCAGGTCATTTCTGGAAGCATGTTAAAGCCTTGACAGGGTTGGACTTGAATGGCTACTCTCTGGCTAGGAAGGTGCAGCAGGATGATGATCTGCCTGAACTGAGTATCCAAGGAAGGAGGCTATCTGGGATGTCTTCTCGCCCGAGGACCCACAAGAGCAAGATTCACACACTTGAGAAGCTGCTCTTGCATTATGCAAGAAAAGTCACAGATAGTATTATTCAGCTTTGGCATATAGCATGAATACTTTGCCAGGCTATTCATCATGCACAGTGCAGTCTGTATCAGGAAGGTCATATGGCTTTCAAAATGCATTAAATCATTGTTTTCCTATCAAAACATACTGGCCTGCTTTCCTTTACCTGGTCACGAACCGTCTTCTTTTGATACGGATCTTTTGATCTGAGAACAGAGCAAGTTCTCGGTTCCACTTTATGAGAAGTATCAGGAATGTATAATGTATTCTTTACCACTGAGCAAAGGTCTCCTCCATAGGTGTCCAATAGAAACCACCATGATATCAAAATGAATTCATGAGCATTGTGATTTTTCATTTGCATTGTGATATATTTATTCTCCCTCACCCTTTCTGTGGATGCCCTTGACTACCCCAAAAGAACTGTCATTATTATGTCTTCCAAGAAGATCGTGCATCTCTCGCTCGCACTCTCCCTCCCTCCCTCTCATAAGAAAGTCAGAAACGGGCAGGAGGCTATTTCTTAATACTGAACTTCTTATTTGCTGCCAAGATTCAAAACTGCCAATTTATCTGTGGTATTCCCTATACCAGCAGCCGCCGCCAAGATTGCTAGATTCTGAATTCCAGGACGGTTCAAAGTGCTTTCAAGTCAATCAGTTCTTGTTTGCTCCACCCAATACTAGATGCGACCAGCAGCAACACTGCGCTCAGAGCTCTGGAAGGAGCTGGCCTCCCAGCGGTCAAACTGTGTTGTTTTGAGGTCAGGGCGCCTTAGAAGTAGAGCCAGGAGCTTGCGCAGCACTGCGCGCCGTAGCAATATATATACCCATGGGTCCAGGATCTGGTTCCAGGAGGCCAGGCGCACACCAAGGAACAGCAGCTGATCATAATTCAGAACTTTATGAGAGTTGCTTGCTGATAAGATGACAATGACCTGGGAACAGCACAGAGAAAAAGAGCAGCAATGTGACATCAGCAAATGAGAGAACAAGATATCGAGACAGTAGATTTCTTGGTCCACTCCTCCCCAGTGACCCTAAGAACTTAGAAACAGGTATTAACACTGTGTACACATTAGCTCAGCCCACATAATAAATGTACCATTCACAACCCAGCCCTTTATTTGTGTGCTGATAAGGGCTCCCCAGAGTCAATTGAGTGATTGCTTGGTTGATTCTTTGGGCTATTATACCCAAACATAATGTCAATTTGATTCAAACTTTTAACCTTAAGAAGTTAAGAAGTTAACAATTATTTTCCCTCTATAGTCAGTTTCTTACATAATTGAAAGTACTGTGTTTCGTATGAACATATTTCCAAGAATCTCCCTAATACACAAGGGCCTCTTATTCTAAATTTACCCAATCTGATGCTCTCTGTATATTTCAATGTAAGTTTTAGCTGCCATGGTAATAGAACAACCATAGCCCTTTAAAATAGACCAGATTGGGAAACAAAAATCATGTAGATGTACAAAAATTATTGTACAGTTATAAGAAGAAAATTTTCCAAGTCTGAACATAGTTCCCCTCTCACTCCAACTAGGGAGGGGTTTGTTTGATACATGCCAACTTCTCACTTATTTTGTGCCTCAAAATATATGCTAACCACCCTATTTGTTTCCATTGGCCCTTTTCTGTTTTTTTGTACTCACCAATAATGGACTCCAACAAATACAGGAAACCACCATGATGCCCACAAGCTGTACAACCATTTCAATGTCATGAGCTTTGGCTCTCCGCCGACCACATTTGCGCTGACCACGGAGACGAGCTCGCACCAGAATGAGTCCACTGAATGTGTTGCAGATCAGAGAGGCTACCAGAGAGGCCAATCCCAAAAGGGAGAAGAGCAGGGCAAAAGCTATCTCGGACCATTCTTCTGCGTCTTTCACCTTGATAAAACACCAAGTGTTTGGGGCCTGTACAACATATTTCCCAAAACTGCAGAGAGGCAACAGGGCAATGGCAAGAGCAATAGTCCACAGTCCTACCAAGGAAAACTTTGTTCGGCCTGGCGTGACCATTGAAGCATGAAGCAGAGGACGAGTGATGCCAATGCAACGCTCCACGGCCATCATGAAGCCCAGAAAGAGAGGGCATAGTCCAAAGAATACCATGGAAGCGCCAAAGAACTGGCAGAGCGCTTTAGAAGGATCCATGGCTGTCCAGTTACGCTGTGTGGCATACAGTTGCAACACAAAGGAGCCTGGGATGACATGGCCGGCTAGGTCTGTGATAACCAAGCTGCTGGCAAAAAGCAGGAAGGTGGCCTTGGAACGACGCCTGAAGCGGGTGTAGGACTGCACTAGGATTACCAAGGCCACAATATTAGAGATTGCCCCCAAGGTCATTGAGAAGATGGGGGCAGCGGGAGAAGAAGCACTTGGTGGAGTCTTCACCAGCTCTGTAAGACCCAAGGAGGAACTGTTCACTAGGTGAATGGCAGGGGCTTGAGAAGCATTGGGAGGGTGCATAGCAAACATCCTGTCAACGGCTGCTTCCAGGCTCAGGCATCTGCAAGGGAAGGAAAAGAGGATTAGACCCTCCGTTTCTGTCCATGAGAGCTGACTCTCCCTACTTGCTCCCAGCCACCAGCTCCTGCCGAACCCAAAGGCAAGAGAAGCCAGTTTTCTGTACGAACTCCATCATATTTAATATAACTTCTCCTAACTTCCCCTTTTGTCTTGTCCTGACTGGCTGATTTCACTTGTACTGGATGGGGAGAAACAGGCTCAAGCTCAACTCCTCCAAGACTGAGTGGCTGTGGATGCCGGCAGTCAGCTGCAACCGCTGCTGACTGTTGGGGGCAAATCATTGGCCCCAATGGAGAGGGTGCGCAATCTAGGCGTTCTCCTGGATGGACGGTTGTCTTTTGAAGATCATTTGGCGACTGTCTCCAGGAGAGCTTTTTACCAGGTACGCCTGGTTCGCCAGTTGCGCCCCTTTCTAGACACGGTCACTCATGCCCTCATCACTTCTCACCTGGACTACTGCAATGCTCTCTACATGGGGCTCCCCTTGAGGAGCACCCGGAGGCTCCAGTTGGTCCAGAATGCAGCTGCGCGGGTGATAGAGGGAGCCACTCGTGGCTCTCATATAACACCTCTCCTGCGCAAGCTGCACTGGCTGCCTGTGGTCTTCCGGGTGCACTTCAAGGTGTTGGTTACCACCTTTAAAGCACTCCATGACATAGGACCGGGATATCTCCGGGACCGCCTTCTGTTACCATATGCCTCCCACCGACCGGTGCACTCCCATAGAGAGGGTCTCCTCAGGGTGCCGTCAGCCAAACAATGTCGGCTGGCGACCCCCAGGGAGAGAGCCTTCTCTGTGGGGCCACCGACCCTCTGGAATGAGCTTCCTCCTGGACTTCGTCAACTTCTGGACCTCCGGACCTTTCGCTGCGAGCTGAAGATGTATTTATTCTTCTGAGCAGGACTGGCATAAAATGGGTTTTTAAATTGGATTTTAAATGGGGTTTTAGATTATGTATTTTATATTTAAATTATTGGCCATATAGAATAAGTTTTTTAATTGGTTTTATTGTATTGTATTGTACCATATTTTATCTGGCTGTTAACCGCCCTGAGTCCTTCGGGAGAAGGGCGGTATAAAAATTAAAATATTATTATTATTATTAAAAATATTTTCTTAAATTTACAACCTGATTTGGATTACCTGTTTTATCATAGAACCCAACATATATACTTACAATGAGGAGAACCAACAGAAATATGGGGAAAGGAAGTAAGGCTTTCATGAACAAGTAGTTAAGTAAATTATTTTTAAATAGTGAAAGGGACTTTTCCGCCTATGGTTTAAAATCCACAGGGCTTTAACTTTTAGTCCTTCAACCAAAAGATCCACTCAGACCGAATATTAACAATGCAATCCCTTTCTTGGAATTAAGCCCCTTTTACCTCAAGGTAGTTCACTTCTAGCTGACCAAAAGTATATAAAATAAAATGGGGCAGCTACCTCAGGCGGATTTTAGCTATAGGTAGCCCTATGACTTATAACAGTTCATTTAATGATCATTTGAAGTTACCACAGTCCTGGAAAAAGTCACTAATGACTTTTTTTCACATTTACGACCATTGCAGCATTCCCCAGATCACATGATCAAAATTCAGATGCTTGGCAACTGACTCATATATGGTGGTTGTCCTGGGGTCATGTGATCACCTTTTGTGACCTTCTGACAAGCAGAGTCAATGGGGAAGCCCGATTCACTTAACATCTGTGTTACTAACGTAACAACAGCAGTGATTCAGTTAACAACTGTGGCAAGAAAGGTCGTAAAATAGAGAAAAACTAATTAACAACTGTCTCAGTTAACAACAGAAATTTTGGGCTCAGTTGTGGTCATAGGTCAAGGTCTACCTGTATCACCAAGGGAAGCAAACTTTTATTTAATATACTGTTATAGTTCTACTGCTTGTGATCTGCTGCCTCATGCGCTAGAGTAACTTCTCCCATTCTGATTAAGATGAATGTTGATTTGGTGCTAACGAGTATTTGTTAACATCTCTTCAGCCACACAGGATGGGGTCCTTCCAAATAACAAAGATAAAGTATCTTCACAATGTACTTTATTTTTAGCATTACTAAGAAACTTGAGAACAATTTTGCAATTCTGTGAAAGTTTAAGTTTAAAATGAAGGATATTTTACAATAGTAACAAACAGGTAAGGGAACTATAGGGGTAAACAGCAATAAAAATGGAAAAGTGTCATATTTAATATTTTATAACAAGTTGTTTTAATTCATAATTACATTGTTCTTTCCGTCATTTTTTTTGAACGTATAAATAGGGATTTGAAATTTACAGTATAGACATGTTTAATTTAATATTACTAACACAATAAAACTCATGTTTTAGATAACAGAAGTCACTGTGAAATTTAAGAACAAGCTGATGAGAACAAGCTGGGCTTATTTCTGAGAAACTAGCATCTATGCTACAAATAGCATATACAATAGAAAAGTATTATTAGATTTAACTAAATGTTCCTCAAATAATGTCAACAAGCTTCTCTGTCTTCCGGATCTTTACAATAAACAAAATAATAGAGATTGACAAAAATATCTATTGTAACATTGTAACATGTGGAGCAATTACTCAGGTTTTACACTATTTACAAAAACCAGGAGAATAGCTTTATGTCATTCCTATAGATTTAAATCTAATCCAAAAGTCTAATCTGACGGCACAATGCTATTGTCTGTTTACTTAGATCAAGTTCAAAAAGCTTACTTTTTGATTATGTATATAGAGGATTCTTCCCAAATTTGCTAATATGTCCAGTCTTCCAACTTACAGTAACCTTTCTATATCCTCTGACCCGAGACCACAACTGGATTTACTTCAGAGTAAAAAAGTCAAGTTCAACTTCTGTTGACATCATGGGTGTATCTCTCAAGTTTTCATGGTAAAAATATAGATGTGGTTTGCCATTAGTGGCTTCTGTTTGTTTGCTAATTCGTTGGTTTTTTAAATCTGTTGGGACCTTAGATTTCATGATAAACTCCCACTGGTATTCACCAGAACTGATGATCAGTTATGTGCTCCCTAGATATACAAAAGTGCTGACATTTATACAAACACCACAACTGCGACATTATTATTTTTTTGTCACAACAGTATATACAATCATCAACATAAAATAACTCATGAGAGAAAAGTATATATAAGTAAAAGTATGAGTATGCATATAATATTATAATGAAGAGAACAATAGGACAGGAATGGTAGGCACTTTTGTGCTCTTATGCACGCCCCTTATCATCACGTTGAACTTTTTTCTCCCCCTCCAATTACTGTCCTGTATAACAATCACCTTGAAAAATCCTGAAAGATTATTTCTATTTTGTAGAATTTTTATTAATGTTAATACATGTATTACTGTATCATGCCTTTTAAAATTTCCATGCACAAACCAACAAAGAAGCTTTTACTTATGTATACTGTATTTGGCAAGAGAAACAAATCCTTCTGATGTTGGATAATGTTCTAAATACATTTGGTAAAACCAGAAACAAATTGTGTTAGTCTATAGCTATCTTGTCCACTTTTGCAGCAGGCGTGCATGTTTAAATAAGCATATCTCTTGTACTTATCATAGGTACTGCAACTAGATTGCTCCATAAAAAAAATTATTGTCTAGCAATAGTAACCTGGGGCTATATTCAAAATCAGATGATACAATTATAACTTCCCATGTTTTTCACTGCCCCTATAGAAACAAAAACAGAATCTGGGAAAATAAATTATACCATTCACCTCTTAATATCCTCTAATTTTTCCATTGTAATTACATTGAAGACAGCATTTTTCACTCTTTCTATAAATGTTCTTTTGAAATTGGAACTAGGCTCTTGCAAATTCTGCTTTCCTGGTGGCAAACTATTTAGGGCTCCTGAGATTTGAGGAAAAACAGATTTAATCCATATTAGGGAGAGTGAATTCATGATCCAGAAGGTGGAAAGCTATTTAATTTTATTTTAATGGTTGGTATGGAGCATTAATAACTTATAAAACTGAAGAACTGCAATGTTTAATTCATTGATAAATTCATGAGTTAAAATGTTTAACAAAAAAGTTATCAGAAATTATTTGAAAATAATTAATGTATTTCTAAACATACAGGGAAGCATTAGTCTAAAAGTTAATTATCTTCCTCCATCTCATTAGAAGGAAAGACTTTTTCAGAAAACAGTTCTTGCCACAACTTACACAGGTATTAAAGCAACATAAGCATCTAGCCTCAGAAGGAAATAAAGATCTACAAGTCTAATCAATCAAATAAATTTTACACCCACACACCAATAACTTGTTAGATTCACAATGCTCCCTACATAGGATATCCTTTTACAAGTTGTGTTGTTTGGCTGTCTTGCTTTTCAGCTAAATAAAACCCCACTCCCCACACCTACATATTCAAAAAGCCTCATTGGCTAGGAGGTTACGGAGACTGAAGTACAATACAGCTGTTTAGGCGACTTAGAACTGCCACGCTCTAAACTACTTACAAACTATTAATAGGATGGTGGGAGTATTTCACCACTCTATTCACTACTTGAACCAGGACATGTGATAGAAGGCAGGGAATAACTGCCTCCTGGGAAGGCAGAACCTGGAATAAAATAATCTCAGGTTGGGTTAAAACGTCACTCCAACAGGTGAGGAGTATTTGGGGATAGACGCCTCTATTGGAAGAGCTTCCGAATGACCATTTTTCGCCCATTTATTGGGATTCTTAGAATTAACAGTTCCCGATAACACGCGAAAGAGGGGCAGCTGTTTTGCTTCCCTCCAGGACTTTCTGGCTACTTTTTTTCACGGAATAGTAAAGCCCAAACAATCCGAGCTCCTGCCTTCTACTACATGTTTCTTTCTCCCACAGAACGGCACCGATTCTTCTGGCTGCTTCCATCCCTAAAGCAAAAGCAAGTCATTTGGAAAGCATCGCAACTGCGCGAACCCTAAATATCCCCCAGGAATATTCTTTGACCAGCCTGAGCGCACCACGGAGGACTGTACTGGCCGGAGATCGAAGAATGCCCGCTTCTCCCAATCAGCCGTTTAGCCACCGCAACTAATTTGGAGGCTCCCCAAAGCACCTCCGCGGACGCCCTAGCCGTCGACCCTGAGCATACCTGGGACCGCTCCCTTCCTTTTCTCCAAGCCCCGGTTCCCTCTCCTCGTCCCAACGAAACTGGTGGAAGAGTTGACGTAGCTCGTGGGAACCTGATTCCCCTTTGGCTCCCAGCGCATTGTCCCCTTGCAGACTCTTGTCAAAAGGCGGCCGTCTCCGTCGGGGTTCCCCAGCCTCAGAGGGATCGGAGCGGGCTTGGCTGCGCCAGACTTTCGCCTCACCCTTTCTGGCTCTGCCTCCGGAGACAGGGGGGCATGCTCGCCGTCAGCACTAGGGGGCGCTCTGAAGTTCCCTTCTCCCCCCTCCTCCCTCCTCCACCTCCGACGATGCGGCAGCCTTCCAAAGAAGGATTTTCTTCCTCAGGGCCGAGCTTCTCCCCCACCCCGCCCGCCACCCTCTGGAGGAAAAGTTTTCTCCTTAGTTCTCCGCTGCGAGCCATGGCCACCTTCGGAAAAATAGTGGTCCCTCTGAAAACAATTAAGCCCGGTGGTCCGAGATTGGGCGCGGGTCTTTGTGAACCTTTAGCTACACGGATTGGGAAGAGGAATCTTTCCCACGGAGCTTTGAATTCGGTGGAAGCAGCGTTGGGAGAGCTACTGCTTTTCCTTCCAGAGAACTTGCGGGAGTGGGCACACACCTCCTTAAAGAGAGAGGCCAAGGGAATGGCCATTAAACAGTAATATACAGGTAGTCCTCGCCTTACGACCACAGCGGAGCCCACCATTTCTGTGGCGAAGGGAAACATTGGTTAAGTGAGTTTGCCCCCATGTTACAACCTTTCTTGCCCAGCTGTTAAGTGAAAATCGCTGTTAAATTAGTCAAACTGTTGTTAAGGGAATCTGGCTTCCCCGTTGTCAGAAGGTTGCAAAAGGAGATCATGTGACCCACACACAAATATGAGTCAATTGCCAAGGTTTTGAATTCTGATCCCATGACCATGGGGATGTTACAACTGGTCACAAGTCACTTTTTCCAGTGCCGTTGTAACTTTGAACGGTCACTAAACAAACTGTTGTAAGTTGAGGACTACCTGTACAGCGGTGAAATCCAGCAGGTTCTGACAGGTTCTGGAGAAGCGGTAGCAGCAATTTTCTGTAGTGTGGAGAACCGGCAAATACCACCTCTGGCTGGCCTTAGAGTGGGGTGGGAATGGAGATTTTGCAATATCCTTCCCCTTGAGTGGGGAGGGAATAGAGATTTTGTAGTATCCTTCCCCTGCCACACCCACCAAGCCACGCCCACCAAGCCACGCCCACCAAGCCAGTAGTAAAAAAATTTGGATTTCACCACCATACCTGTATTTGCACTTCTTCATGTTTCAGCAGCTCTGCAACTCTCGGTTTTGAGGGCCAATGAAGTGGGACAATTTGATAAACCTCTGTACCTTTAGGAAGGCACATGGGGGCCAAGGGCCACCCAATATTTGGAGGGAATTTGGGTGGGGGACTAAGAGAGCGAAATCATATTATACACATTTGTAAGATTTTGGAGATCTACAGCAGTTTTCTTTTTTAAAATGGTGAGAAACTGCCTCCGGCTTTCAGCTTCCATTATCAGAGGCAAAGGTTTTCCTGGCCTGCCTGCCCTCCTGCTTTTCCCATCCACATGCAATACTGTACTCTATGCCATCATGTGGTTTATTGGAGTTTGCTTTGTATGTTACAGGAGTCTAATCAGCTGGATTTTATTAAGAAACTATAGTTAGACAAGCCATGTTGTGTGAACCCAGTCATTACAAGGTCTGCTGTGAGCCACTCAATCATAGCAACAACATATCATTACTACAGTATCCCTCAACTAATATTTTTAAAAGCTTGTTCGGATATTTTTTTCTTTCAATTCAGTTTTGTAGTAATCTGTTGAACAAAGGGCAGGGGTGCAAAACTGCCCTCTCAGAATCCAATTCATTGGCAGTTTTTGATGATGTCTAACAATGTTTTACTTAGATTTGATAAAATAGATAAGAAAATATTTGCCATTATGAAAATTTAGATTTTTTGGGCACTTACACTGGTAACATATCTCTATTTGCATTTGTCCTACAGCACATCTGAGCAGGGAATGAGAATTGTTCTATTGAAAGGTAAGGAATCTTGGTTTTTGTGAAGACAACATAAGAAGCTAGATGGAGGCTCCATTTTCACAAAAGGTTGCCTCAGGGTTATGAAGGGGGAAAAGTTAGGACAATTCTTTGCAGCACTTACCTAATAGCTCAAAAAATTGCTCAAATTAAGGAAAGCACTTTAGAAAGCACTTCTTAACCTGTGCAACTCTTTATGCAGTCCAAGTTGTGCATGTGTCCATACAAAAGTTTGGTAGAATCCTTAACACAGACCTGCCTCCCATCCCGATCTGGGATATAGGAAAATAAAATAGTGTTATTGTGCATAGTATGGTATTAAAGAGAAAAGAGCTAACACCCAGAGCCTTGCATGGGGGATGAGGTACATGGAGCAGAAAGTATTAGCCAGTAACAAACCTAACAAATCATCTGCCTATTGGTAGGCAGTAATGAAGCAAGAGATTGGACAGATGTCTTCTTCCACTGTAGTAGAACAGAAAGGCAGGCCTTAATTCTTTGGAAACAGTCAAGCTAGTTGCTCAACTCGAAAGCGTAGGTAAAGAAGCAAAAGGCTGGAAACCTCAGTGCTTTCTGTTTCGTCTTGTTCTAGTTCCTAAGAGTCAGTGTGGGTTAAAGGAAGGAAGTCTAATGAGCATGGATCTGGGTAAAGCACAGCATGAGAACAAATGGGACAGGAAATCCCTAGCATCAATTTCATCACCCTGTGACACTGCTCAGAATTCAGGAGAGGATTGTAGGTAGCACCAAAGAATATAGCTTGTAAAGCAGCTGTTGAGACAAGTGACTCTCGCACATGACAGAAACACCTGGGCTCTTCTTTAAAGGACAAGTAAGATTTGGTTGGGTTTGGGGGAGAATCTTCAAGTCAGTGTTGATTCCTGGTGACTGCATGGATCCCTGCATTTTGCATGGCAAGATTTTGAAAGTGGTTTACCATTGCTTCTTTCCTAGGGCTAAGAGAGAATGATTGGTTCAAGACCATCCAGTTGGCTTTGTGCCTAAGGCAGGCCTAGAACTCACACTCTCCCAGTTTCTGTCTGATATGTTTACCACCTCACTCAGCTGGCTCTCTAAAAATGTTTCACAGCTGACTTTCTTATCTAGGATAACAGCAAGACTGTTTTAAAGGGGGCGAGAAGGCAGGCAAAATTAGGGAGAAATAAAATACAAGCCATTTTTCCTCTAGTCATGATTATATTTGTCTTGTTGCTGTTATACTGGCATAATGATGGCTGAATAACTTTGAAAGGTGCTGTATGACTAATGAGAAAATTAAATTTTGGCTAAACAAAATTTCAGCTACAAAAACAAAATTCTGTCTGTCTGTCTGTCTGTCTGTTTCACTCTCTTTGAGTCACTATTTATTCCTAGTGATTGCCTGGACAAGTCCTTGCAGTTTTCTTAACAGAATTTTGGCAGTGGCTTGCCGTTGCTGGCTTCCTATGGCTGGGATAGAGTGACTGTATAGTCTATGGGGGGAAAAAGCTCCTGCAATCATATCTGGGTAGCAGAAATCCAGATGACCAGAAGATGGCAACAAACAAATACCAAAAGGTGTAACCACTTGCCGCCATTTAGAAGCTGTGTGTAACCTTTGCAGCCAAATGTGATAGCCATCATCAAGGCCCTGCCAACTTCTCTTCTAAGCACAAAGCAACTCTAATGCTGTCTAACCGACTACAGTAATTACCTGCTACTCCATGTTTCAGGAAAGATAAGATGATAGAGTAACATCCAGTAACAGGAAAGGTGAGGGTCATGCTTCCCTGGGCTATTGAATTGGAGTTCTTCCATCAACTTCTTCATTTGTGTAAATAATGAAGTGTAAATTTGCATGAGATCAAATTAACTGAGGCCCACAATACTCTAGTTAACTGCCCTTGTAGTCATGCTTCACTCAGGGATATTGCTGTGCTGCAGGCGAGTTGCCATGTTGTTGAAAACAATATATATTTAAAATGAATACGAATAAGCAAAGGAGGCCCTGCTATGGGCAACAGGAAGACCACACAGCCAGAAAGGAATTAAATTGTTCAATCCTGTGGCCAAGAAAACTGCATGGATTTCAATGTATGTAATCACCAGGATCTGAGCCTGAGTTGAAGGGGACTTTGCCATAATAATTCATGTAACAGAGCTATTCCAATTCAGATCTCATTTCAGCCATTAGTTCAATACATGCCTTAAGGAAGCATTCTCCTCTGCAATTCTTTGTGAATAACTGTAATTCACTTCAGTTAAACTTTTACTGCTGCATAAAATGTCCACTTTTCTTTGCCCAGATTTCTCCTTGTTATGCTCATTTATTGACTTTGGTTTCCTTGTTCCATTCAATTTAATTCTGTAGTTTTTGTCTCCAAACCTTCTTTTTTCTTGATTTGTCCTGCTTTCTTGATCCATTCTTCTTAGGTAAGCCTTAGGCTACTCCCTTTATGTCCCATATAGATTTCTATATGCCATGTCAGGCATCTTTTAAAACATTATTGCTTAATATGGCAATAATGACTACCAGTTATTGCATGAGGAAGTAAAGCCCAGCGAAGCGAACCCAGGAGGACCTTCTCAGTAGACATGCCCTGGATAATCACCTTGAAAAATAAATTGGAAAATGTTCATCTGAAGAAAAGCTCTGGCGGCTCTTGGGGTGAGTCACCGGCTCCTGGTAGCGGGGAGTCTTGCCTAAGAATAACCATTCCTCACTGCGGGGTGTAGTGAATTCCTAGCAATGCTGGCATAGGCTTTCTCTGACAAGAACCATTGCTTCAAGATCCGCTCCAATGTTCTTGAGTGAAGAAGCTCTTGGCTGTGGCAACCTTTGCTCAACATTTGCACAGCACTTTCTCTTCCCAGTTGCAGCTCTGCAGAGGGCTGCCCTGCCCACTTTTTCATCAGAAGCTACAGTCCTTCCTGGCCCCATTAGTGATAATGAAGCCATAACTGTTGAGTGCTTTAATAATGAGATTGTGCTTAACTGTGGAAGCCTCTAGGGTGAATTCCCAGCAACAGCTATCCTCCTCCTTTCCTGTGAAGATGGATCAAACTGCTGCTTGTTCCAGATGTCGCTGAATTGGAAGAGTGCCCGTGTGCTTCCCTTCAGCCGTCACAGCACTCTCCATATCCCAGAACCTCATGTATTTCAGCTTGCACTTTCTCCTTCGCCTTTTCGGTCTCTTTTTCTCCAATATTTCCATGCTTTTGAAGACTTGTTTTCTAGGTAACAATCCAGTGGTATTCATTTTTTTTTTACTATTGGTTCTGTGGGCGTAGCTTGGTGGGCATGACATTGCTTGGTGGGTGTGGCTTGGTGGGCGTGGCAGGGGAAGGATACTGTAAAATCTCCATTCTCCCCCTCCAACTCCAGGGGAAGGTTACTGCAAAATCCCCATTTCCTCCCTATCAGCTGGGACTCGGGAGGCAGAGAATAGATGGGGGTGGGGCCAGTCAGAGGTGGTATTTACCGGTTCTCTGAACTACTCAAAATTTCCACTACCGGTTCTCCAGAACTGGTCAGAACCTGCTGAAATCCACCTCTGTAACAATCCCAACCTTGCTTTGTTCTGCTGGGCCTAAGAGACAATGGGTGCTAATTATTATGGCTTTGTTCCAGGAACCTGATACTTTTTAGGTGACATAACTTTCGCTCTTCTTTACTGATAATAGAACATTGAACTGTTATAATAGTCCTGGTCCTCCCACACTCGGAATTATCAACACGGCTAATGTTTGAGAAATCCTGTTTAAATTGCCAGTAAGGACAATTATGCACATGATGTGCAGAAGTATGTCAGTGTGTGTCTGGTAACTATCATCTGTCTGAGAGATGTAGCTGTTTCCATTTCCGTAGGACCCTCTGGAAGCTTAAAAAGATGATTAAAGACTCAAGCAGCAATAGAGTGTCCTGTGATTCCTGGTTGGGGAAGTCAAGTTGATAGCCATAACCTCTAATTAATTTTGTGATTGCATAGCTGTAGCCATCATCTTGACTTTACTTAATCCTTCCTGTAGTAGAGAAGAAAATAGTGTCTTTCCAGTCCAAGGAAAAGGCTTCTCTCTTACAAATGGTTTAGTCACAGGAAGATTCTGTGCTGTTGGCATCTGTCACATGAATCCTGTCTTCTGGGAATGAAAAAGATGCCTAAGAGATGAGGGGATTTTAGGTCAAGGATTTGCTTCCACCAGCTATCTTTCATACCTTACATTTATGGAACTGACATTGGATCAGTACCTGGATACATTGGATAGTATTTTTTAGAACAAAAAGCTCATTTCAGTTTGGGAGATGAAAGAAAGTGTTGTTCCCTATTCATATAAGCAGTCTGCCAGAGGATAACATTCGTGCCTATCTTAATACATAATGTTGACAGTGCCAATGAAATACTGAGTAATTGAGCCCCTTGTGCTATCAGCACCTTTTAAGGCATTTCATTTGGACCAAAATACTTCACCCATCAAAAATCATTGTTATCTTTAACTTTTCCTTACTCTATATTCTTTATATTCTTTAGGTATCTTTTGTGGATGCTTTTTATTAAGTGGAATCCATTCTATGACTGCCTTAGTCCACCTGCCATCAGTTCTTCTTGCTACAGTATTTGACCAGCCCATTTCCATTTCTTTTATTCTTTTGATGATATTGTATACTTTTGTTTGCTCTCTAATCTATGTGCATGTCTTTGTTGTCTTCTTACTCTCTTGTAATCCCTTTGTCTCCAATGAATATAAATACATTAATTCCCTTCTTGGTAATTATCCCAACGCCAAGGTAAGCTTTCCCCAGGGTGGAAAAGTGGGGAAAATGGAAAGCGAAAGTAAAATCATAACACAGTCGTGGTCATATGATTTTCCACTTAGCAAGTGCTTCACTTAGCAATTGAGTTACCAGTTCCAATTGTGGTCACTAAATGAGGATTACCCGCATATGTTTTCTCTTCATTCATAGTCTTTTTCATAATTGCATCCCAGTTAGCTTTCCTTTTGCTAGCTGCCATTAGCATAAGTAATACCACAGACTTCTGTAGCACTTTATAATTCTTTTCCATTTCAAGCATCTACCATATCATCTTTTCTTACAGTTTATTCAATTGATTCCAATGGAAAATTATATTGTTTTCTACAAACTTCATGTGGTTTCTTTTTTTTCACTTCTTTCCTATCCTTGTGTGTCCATTCTCCAAGTCCCTCCTTTTGATATCATCAAATAATGGTCTCTCACACATTTGGAACCTCTCATTAATTCTTTCAGACTTTCACCATAAACAATCAAATCAGTATGCTTTTAAATTAATTCCTTTGCCATGTGTATGTATAAACAGGCTTATGCTTAAGCCACAAGCTCAAAACAAGCAGATCTTTAAGCAGATACTCAACATTCACATTCAATCTTGGGCCTCCAAATGCTCCAATTACATTTTGCATTGCTATTTGTCTCATTCTTCTCGGTCTTTTCATGTCACCTAACAAAAAACCTTCTGTGTTCACATTCATTGAGTGTCATAGAGTTTTCCTTAAAACTAATTCCTGATTCCTTCACATCATTCACTGGATAATACAACTATTGCCAGTCTATGAATTTCTACTTTCATATGCACCTATAATAATTTGAATGGCACATATTCATAATTTCTGGCATACATATTATCCCTTTTGTTAAAAAAAAACACCCAAACTTTGCCATCACCTTCATGCATCTTTTCATCAATCCCACTCCATAATAGCAAACCATCTGTAGGAGAAAAAGAGGCATAGCCCAGGGAGGGGGGAGTCAAGAGAGGATTCAGCCTAGAATTGCTATGTGGCCGTAGATGCTCCACATCCAACCTCCTTTGAAGTCTGTTTACTCTTATCTAGTGCCAATTTAATGATGACCATTAGTTGACTAGATTCTTGTGTATAGGCTGAAGCAATAAGACGTCTTAACTGGAACTTAACATATGGTCCTGATTCTTTGCACCCGATAACCTCTTTCTTCAGATCTATTATATACTTACTCTTAGCTTCATAAATACAAAACTTATTTTTCATTTTCCATTTCATTAATTTATTCATATTCTTTATTATATACTTCTATTCCAAGTTGAATATGCCATGTTCAGTACTAGATTCACTCATGAATACTGGTATCCACCACCCATCATAGCTTTGCTTACTCTATAACTTTTACCTACTGCTTTTTAGTAAGAGAATAAAAGTGTAAAGTAATTTACCAGCCCTAATTGCACTCATGATGTATTCCCTGCTAGCAGTAAATATATTACAATGGTCAATTTTGTCATGTTTTGGTGGTATGCCACAAGTACAACTGAAGAATAGTTTTATGCCAAGCATCTTCATCTCTCAAGCTAGGATCATTAATCTAAAATCCACTTTGCAAGCCAAAATGTTAGCCAAAATAATTATTATCTGAAACCATATTCTGTTTTCTCTGCAGATTATATAAATCTTATCACTTATATCTTACCAACTGGGAAGTGCATGCAGTACACATGCACATTAGTTGCTGTTATAGATAATAATAGCTTAAAATATAAAAAAACTGCTCTAGAAGGACTGTGATCAAGTGAATTTTACAATCAATAGTGCAGATGACCAGAATAAGCTAGTATTGTATACTTCTGCTGTCTTTGCATAAAGGCAGTTCCATCAACAATAAATAATGTCATTCTTTCATTAGAAGTTAGTAGAAGAAAACATGTAGGTTTGGGATCTAGAGAGGACCCTTCAGAAAGGAGCGTTGGTTGCTAATCTGAATAGGTGTGCTACTTAGATTTTCTGAAAATGTTTTCTTACTATATGCTGCAATGGCAAATTTCATCAACTTTTGTTCTTTTTCAATTCTTCTGAGAAGATGACGTAACATCCACTTGCTTACTTTTCTCTTAAATTGTTGTGTAGAGGGAATCCAGTTATGCAAGAACAAAGGAAAAGACCATCCTCTTTCATATTTCTCTTGCTAAAGAACCTTCCCTAGTGAACACCTAGTTAGAAAAAACATGTGCCTTTATAGCTTTGTCTAAGTTGGAGTGATGAAATGTGCCCTTACCTGTAAAAACGAGAGAAAAGCAGCTGAATGAAATATAGCCAGCAAGGGAGTATCAAATGTAATACTTGCTGAGAAGAAGTTTATTTATTTTATTTATTTATTTATCACATTTATATACCGCCCTAGTGATGTACTAGTGATATTTCTTGAAATACCGCTGGTACTGAGCATCATTTAATTTTATGGGATAGCACTTTGCAGCTGGCAAATAGTCACAAGCTGGTTAATGAAACAAAACAAAACAAAACAAATATTTTCTTGCTTGAAGTCAATAGAATTATCAAACTATATGTTCCACAAATCACCACCAAAACGAGGAAAAACAAATTAAACAAAAAGGCATTAAGAGTTATAAACCTATTCTTGTCTAGCTGCTTCTCCAGTAAGATTACACTACTAACCAGAGCATAAAAAACATTTGCTAGACCAATTCTTGAATACAGCTCATCTGTCCGGAACCCACACTGCATATCGGACTTTAATACAATTGAGCACGTCCAGAAATATTTCATAAGAAGAGTCCTCCAGTCTTCTGCTCGCAACAAAATACCTTATGCCACCAGACTTGAAATTCTGGGTTTAGAAAATTTAGAACTACGCCGCCTTCAGTATGACCTGAGCATAGCTCATAAAATCATCTGCTACAACGTCCTTCCTGTCAATGACTACTTCAGCTTCAACCACAACAATACACAACCACACAATAGATTCAAACTTAAAGTGAACCGCTCCAATCTCGATTGCAGAAAATATGACTTCACTAACAGAGTTGTTAATGCCTGGAATGCACTACCAGACTCTGTGGTCTCATCTCAAAATCCCCAAAACTTTAACCTTAGACTGGCTACTACTGACCTCACCCTATTCCTAAGAGGTCTGTAAGGGGCGTGCATAAGAGCACCAGCGTGCCTACCGTCCCTGTCCTAATGTTCCCTTTAATTGTATTCATTTTATCTATTCAATTCATGCTTATACGTATATATATTATTTAATATGTATTTGACAAAATAAATAAAATAAATAGATAAATAAATAGAGTACAAGTGAATATTTAGAGCAGTAATACTGAACCTAGGATACCCGTATCAAAGGTGATATGCCATAAAGTTGTGGGTGACATGCCAGCATTCACCACACCCAATAACTATTCTCAAAAACACATGATTTGGGGGGGACTGTATAACAATGGGGTTCTTATATGGTTTCCAGAGCCTCCAAAAATTGTGCAAAAATGGGGTGTGTTTTGTCATTTTCAGAGGCTACAGAGACTACAGAAGCACAACTCCCAAGTGCTTGAAGGGGAGTGTGAGATGACAGCCAAGTTAGACATTTTCCAAATTTCTGACACACCAGGTCCAAAAGATTTGCCATCACTGACCTAGAGCAAGCTTTTTCAGACCAGGTTCCACAGAAGCTGAAGATTCCAGCAGAACCTGAGGAGGTTTTTTTGAGAAACTAACTTGCGCCAGAAAAACACAGGCCTAGTTCTCCCTCCTCCTCTGAGCCCAAGTACTGAGGCCCTTCTTATTTTATCTCATGGTCTTCTATCCAGTTCCAGACCCAGACAAAATACACCCACACTTAGCAACAGCTTGCTTCACAGAAAAGGTCTGTTTGTGCTATTAATAAAAAATAATAATATCTTCAGATGCAAACAACAAAATATAGTCTTAGCTTTTAAGATTGGCCTCTATTACCACACACTCAAGGTGGATCGTTATGAAGGAACTTTATTTGCATACTTTGCTTGCGAACAAAATAATAAATATTGCTTCATCAATCAGGGGAACAATGTAATGTTACTAAGGTTTAATCCTTCCTCTCATAGCCACTTGCAACATATAAGATTTACAGACAAATGTTCCGCCTGTGCCCACTTACGCAATTAAATTGTGGCTTTGGGGTACTTCACAAGAAAAAAATAACACACCTTCTCTTTTCTCCCTCTTTAGAAAATTTCCATGCTAGATTTTCCTAAATAATTTTTTGTCCCCTACCTCCAAATAAAGCACTGCCTGTTCAAAAGTTCTTCTTACAACTTAAAATATAGGTGCAGTAATCTTTCTTCAGTATTCCTTAGAGAAATGCTGATTCTCTAAATATCAGGAATAAGCAAACTAGAACAGGGTTGCCCAACCAAATTGAGGAAAGCACAGTTGCCTAACTCTTTTTAAAAAAAAGAAAATCTCATTCAATTCTTACAAATTGTCACTTATTCAGTACCGGCGAACACAGTTGTCAAATTGTCATCTATCTTATGATCTAAGGTGGCATGATGAATCGGGCATGGACATTCATATAGGTTAATTTCTTGATATTTCATTCTTATTCAGTGTGTGCTGTATTACACATTCTTTCACACATGCATTTCATTCCTGCCCTATTGAACACTTTGTCACCTGCCCTAAACCTTTAAAGTTGCTGAGCAATTGCAGTGACTTCTGTTTTTACCAGTAAAACGGTGTGTGGAAGAGAAATGCAGGCAATCCATTGGCCACAGGCAGGCTACTTGCATTCTGCTCCCAACCATGAATTTTTCTGAGGAGAGCCAGTGGGCCCAACTAGGAAAGAAGTGCCCAGACTGAAGAGAGTACAGAAACTTCACTCTCTTTCCTCTTTGATTCTTTTTATTACCGGAGATGGAATCTTTTCCTTCTTTTTCTATAAAAAAACAGAATAAATGAAGTGTCTGAATGCATATCTTTTTCTAACTTCTTGTCTAACACAAGATCCATTAGAACTGAAATCTGCCGTCAGAAGGAATGCCTCAGATTATGAGATGATTTGATCATTTAAAGTTTAAGGTATTACTGTGAGGGATAGATGCTCTCTATTAAATGTAAGCCTGTGGGCTGAAATAAACAACTAACTCTTCTGCGTTCATAAACAATGAGTTATGAAGAGACACTCAGATCATGAATCATAAAAACAGCACTCAATGACTGATATTTAACCTTTTAACAACTATTTGCTATGCATGGTATCACTCACACATTTTTGTATATTTTCTTTCTTCCCACTCTAGCAACTCAAGCCTTTGGATTTATATGAATTCTTGCTACACTAATTCTTAATTTTGTGTAAATAAAGAATAGTATAGTGAAGGATTTAATGGAGCACCTGAAAAATAAAATGATGGGGGTAACTGGAAAATTTGCTTGATCTTCTCAGTCCAGTAACAGTCCAGGTTTGACAGAAACCAGAAAAGAGCATATATTTTTGTTTTGGCAGCAGTTCATGATTTTCTTGTCTTACCGTTCAAATATTTTATACATCTGTTCAGGATGAATAGGACAGATTATAGGAGACAGATTGCAAATTGGGAGTTCTAAATTCTAATCCTGCTTGTCTCCTTTTGTCATATTGCATTGATAGTACTGCAGTTCCTTTCTTCAATATATATGATCCAGCCTTCTTCAATTAAATGCCTTTGATGTGTGTTGGAACTGTATGGCTATGCTGGCTGAAAATTTTGGGAGTTCTGGTTCCAACACATCTAGAATATGCAAGGTTGGAAGGAAGTTTGCTTACAAAAACGGATTCAGTGATGGCAAACCTAACATACAGTACATGTCAAAGGTGACATGCCACAATGTTTGGGTTCCAAGTTCACCAACACCCAACAATAACTATTCTCAGAGGTGGGCTTCACATAATTTAACAACCGGTTTGCCTAGCGCAGAACCAAAAATGTGAGAGTGTGCACGCTTGCTTTGCTTCCCTACCGCGCTTGTGCATGGCTTCAAACACACAATTTCATGCGCATGGCTTCCAGCACACCTTCTTGGGCAGCCGCAGTGAGTAGAGTGGGTGAGGTGCGGTAATCAGCTGGGCTGTGTGGGTGGGTTGAGCAAGCCAGAAAGTGAGATATATAGGATGGTATAGCGCTGGGGCCAGTGGTCGGAACTACCGGTTTGCCCGAATCGGTCCGAACCAGCAGCAGCCCACCTCTGACTATTCTTCAATTCTTTTGTGATCTTTGGAGGCTGCAGTGAACAGGCAGCAATGAAATGTGCTCTTTCTCAGGCTCTAGAGCCTCTGGAAGTCATGCAAAAATGGTGCATGCTTTCACCCATTGTTCGCAGGCCACAGAAGAGCATTCTCTGAAGCTGTTTTAAGAACAAAGGCCTCACTCAACCTGGAGTAGCCTCATGTAGGCTGTAGGGGCCTGTCAACAGAAAGAGAACACCACTAGAAGGTAAGCAATGTGTGGCAGATCCTGGGGAGGGCTGGGCTGGGAAGGGGCAAACTTGCTGTTCCCCAAGGCTCATGCCTTTTGAAGGCAGTGGTGGCATTATGGCTGAAGTCGGAGTAGAGTCAAAACTACTAAGCTCTGGACTCTACTTCAGGCCCTATTTCAGTGCGGCCACCAAGTGCCTCTGCTGAGGATGGGTTAGAGAGAGGTGGGAAGATAGAGAATTTTTTCTTTTTTGGGGAGATGACATGCCAGCAGTCAGGTTTGGCATTTTCTGAATTTTTGACATGTTGTGCCGAAAAGATTTGCCATCTCTCTTCTATCTAATTCATTGCATGAGAACACTTTCAGTGCTTATACTTTTTTTTTGAAAGTCGGTCGCAATACTAATCTTCAACACTCTTAATACTCCACTGTTCATCCCAGTGTCAAAGCTGAACCGCAGGTAGAGATATAAATCTGGAGCCAAGTCAGGAGGTGGCTAGAACTAAAATCGAAAGAAAACCTAGCAACAGGATAGAAGTTATGCCCCAAGCATGCCCAAGAATAGAAGAACAGCTGATAATTAAGAAAGTCCTTAATTATGAAAATTTTGTTTTCATTCTAGAGCAGTATTTCTTTCCCTTATCAATTTAAAGACATATGGACTTGAATTCCTAGAATTCTTCCCCAGCATGCTGGCCAGGGAATTCTGGGAGTCAAAGTCCATACATGTTCAAAGATAAGAAACAAAATTCCTATTATTAGTATATTAATTTATTTCTCTTGTTTATTAATTCTTTACCAAACCTCTAACAGCTGGATTGTTCTCTTTGGTTTCCCCATTGAGCCCCTATGGAGCAATTATGTTGAGAGAAAAATCTGGTGCATTGCAACAAGAGAATTATGCAAGCATTTTCTCTGGTGATATTGTCATCTTTATGGGATGCTGAAGATCACAAAATATAACCCTTTATCTTAGGAACAGAAAGTTTTAATACCTTGCTTGAAATAGGATCCAGAGAAAAACCAGAGGATTCAACCAGAGATTGAGTATGTACCACTGTGCTGTAGACAGCCTATAATACATCCTAATTTTGTAACAGAGTTGGGTTTTCTGCTTTAACGTTTGCTTACCACCCAGAGTTCCATTGATAGATGTGAAGCTATATCCAATGAATAAATATCAAGGGGAGAGGGAGACCTAAATTCACCACTTAAGATATTTGTGGAAATTCCTTTCCATGGACACGATCATGTTGCTGTCTGGATCATGTGTCATTTTCTGGAACCAGTAAAATCCACGTAGGTCATTTCCCCAATACAGTAGTGCTTATAAAATCTTGCAAAGTCATCCAATACTTGTTCTGCCAAAATAACAGTGGATGATGCTATTAGACCCTCTTAAATCACTTGGAAATGGCCTCCTAGCAGAGAGCCCCAAAATTTGTTGCATACAGACAAGTGAGAGGTACAGCTAGCCAGAAGAAAATAAGAGAAGTTGAATCAAATGTTAGATCAGTGACTGTGTTAAGGTCACTAGAAGCATGAAGTGTCCGTTTCATGTGTTTATGGTGGGTGGATTTCGGTTGCATCAAATCTAGTTGTGAACTTGTAATGTCAGTGGAATAACGTATAAATAAAGCAAATATAACTAAAAAATTCTGGTATCTTTCACTGTAACAATTTCTTAAGGTATATCTGCATTATTTCCCCAAGAGCAGATCAATGCTGGTGATAGGATTTACAAGCTTGAAGTATGCATAGGCAATTTCACACACTTCAAAATGAAATAGATTTTTTTCTTTCATTTTGCACAAGACTGCTTGGTGCATGTTATGTGAGATTCATATGAGTCTCATATGGACTCATATGAGAAAGATGTGGAAGCTGAAACATAGTGATCCTTAGTTTTGGTTACAGGCAGGATACCTCTTTGAAATATTCATGCAATCCATGTTTCACAACCCATACCTCTTTGCCACCTGTTCCCCCCTCTCAAAAACTTGAGATGCTCAAATTGTAGTTTTTAATATGAGAAATAGGGAAAATTAATTAAATAGTGAGTACCATCAGTTCTAAATCATCACCTACCATTTTGTCCTGGCCATGCCCACAAATTATTGTGTGTGTCAAGCACAGGAAATCAAGAGTCCAGGCTGTTCAAATGAATATAGGTTGATTGTATGCTAATGCTCTCTGCAAGAATCAGAATTACTAACCATCAAAGCAAATGGGCTGTAGATAACAGTCAATGATGGAATTCAAGGTGGACTGAATTTAGATCGCTTATGAGAGTGAAGGGACTTGAGACTGATGATGCATTTGACCCCTCCCTTAGGCTCAGCCTGGTCACCTCCTACATTGTGCCTCCCAATTTACCCATAAAAGGTCAAATGTTGCCTTTACCCCCCAAACGTTATGTATCCGAAGCCTAAACCACAGGGAAGAAGAAAGAAAAGGTAGTTTTTATTTTGTTGATAGTCTCATTCCTGACAAGTTGGGTGGTGATGATGCAATGTAAAAGATTTGAAAAAGATCAAATAAGAGAGGGAGCATTCAGAAAATTATCCTGGGTTCCAAAATACTGTGACAATATCAGGGATGGGGGTGGGTAGGAAATCACCAGGACAAAATCTTGCTATGTCCTGCTGCAAGTCGGTAGCCAACATTCAAACAAGATTGCTTAGTCTCAGTGTGATCAACAGAGAGTATAGGTACTGGGATGAGAAAAGGTGAAATGGGACCCAGATAAGGTTATCAAGAAATAGAGAAGATAATTCTTTGCAGGCTTTCCTAGAGAGGCCTTATGGTCGTTTTCCTTGGGTGGTACTTGAATCCCAGCCAGCCCTGAAACAAAATTATTCTATAATTTACCAGCTATAAACATATTCCCATGACCATTAATGCAAGGCTTTTAGTTTTAGCACTTTAATGCCGACAACATATCAAAACTACGCTGGAGGGAATCTCTGCCTCCTTATAATCTATCCTGTTATGGAAGAGAAGAAAGAAAGGGACCTTTTATTGAAGTAAAATATTTTTCTTCCTTTGACATAGCACTTCCTCATCTACCCCCCCACAACATTATAGCTTTTGTTTAACTGTTAGAAATGTTTACATTACCACTCAACCTACAGAAGTGCTACAGTCTCCTGCAATACCAGCTAGCTGGAAAAGAACAGTTTTCTTTTGCAAGATTTGGTGGCATCAACCTTGGATTGGGAAATACCACAGTGCTTTGCAATTTCCACACATCTCAGTTGTTTGTATCAATTAATGTAATAACAAGAGAAAAAGCTCTCTAAGCTGTTGCTGCTTTGCTGACAACATGGGGCCAGCGTTATCAGCTTGGGAATATTTACTTAACACCTATTGACATCCTAGTTATCGTTTGACATTTAAGATTGATAATCAGCTTCTGTTGCCTCAGCTTTTTAAAATTATTGCTCCTACGATGACAAATGATTGACTATGTTAGCATAACAAATCTTACTTTATTAAAACTAGAAAAAAACAAAGGATTAATTATATTTAATTATTAAGATAAGAATGTGAGAAACTCAGAAAGTGGAAAAAAGGAAACTCTATAGGAACAACATGGGAGGAATAGAGAGTTAAACTTGGATCTTTATTGGAAATCTGCAACCCTGTCTATGGTGGCTGGGAAAGATTGTTCCATCCATTGCATTCCAAAGTCACGTTCGGACTGCACTAGTACTCAGTGTTACAGTCTTTAACTATCTGTTTTAGAGTACAGTTTTGACCTGTAGAGCCTGGTTTTAAAGGTTTGCAAGTTGCTGCTTGTTTACATCATTGTGTCTTCCTTTCAAGGTTATTGGATTATACTCTG
This sequence comes from Ahaetulla prasina, assembly GCF_028640845.1. Classification (NCBI taxonomy): domain Eukaryota; kingdom Metazoa; phylum Chordata; class Lepidosauria; order Squamata; family Colubridae; genus Ahaetulla; species Ahaetulla prasina. Next base: position 118,504,198 of record NC_080540.1, read on the forward strand.
AATTTCTGGGGATGTTTCTGTGTGCTTGCACACATTTTGTAAAAAGAGATAGGAAAGGTAGAATTCTCCTGCTATAAATTTAAACAGACATCTGCCCTGTGTCAAGAAAAATATATCCTGTTGTGGATATATTTTTCTATGGGGCAATGGTACACTTGGAATCACCCAGCAGGTATTACTTTAAAAAGAAAATAGGCAAGTCAAGATCAAAGCCTTCCAGAGATTTTAAATTTTGAATCATTTACCCAAAATTATTTACTGTAAGTTAGAATAACTAGTACTGCATCAGAGTTGGGTTTCAGCAAGTTCTGACCAGTTCTGGAGAACCGGTAGCGGAAATTTTGAGTAGTTTGGAGAACTGGTAGTAAAAATTCTGACTGGCCTGGTCCCCATCTATTCTCTGCCTCCTGAGTCCCAGCTGATCAGGAGGAAATGGGGATTTTGCAGTATCCTTCCCCTGCCACGCCCACCAAGCCATGCCACGTCTATGAAGCCACACCCACAAAACCGATAGTAAAAAAATTTGAAACTCACCACTGCTTCACAGCCCACCTTGCATAATGTTATTCATTTGGTTTCTCACTCTATGTGGGTATAGAAAGATGGATTCACTCATTCATAAATCAACAGCATTAAAATTGCATAATACTCAACAGGAGAAATCTTTGCAGAGGCTTTTAGATCCTCACAAAAGATCATCCACAGCATCATAGGAAATATTACAGACAGTAGGCCATCCTTCTACTGCCTGGCTTTGTCCATACTGACAATGTGGTGTTTCCCCTACAGAGCTGAAGAATTAACACATTGTTGATGATTTCACCTACTATGTAGACAGCTTTATAAAGAAGAGATCTGCTGGAAGTTAAACAACACATGGCTTTTTAGATAGGCATCTTCATCTCACCTGAGGGAGGTAGCTGAATAAGTGACATCAATCATGAAAAATTCTGAGAACTGACCTATATAAAAGCATAATGTATAAGCTTTCAGGTTCTTCAGAATCCTTCATCAGATTAAGATGGCTAAGCATATGTGAACATATAGAATATACTGTAAGTGGCTGGTGTTGACATCATGGAGGCTGTTCAGTTGTCCATTTAAGATGAAAGTGAGAATATGAAAGAGGAATATGAAAAGCTCATATTACTATAGAGATGGAGAAATTATGGCCCAAGGGTATATCTACCCTGCAGCTTGGCCTAGTTGAGTTTTGAATGAAGCCTTTTCAACGCTTTGCCCATTTCTTAAACTTTTTTTTTGTCCTCACCACCATCCTTCACAGCTGCCAATCAATATCTTCCCACATGAACAGCATGAAACACAGCAAAATCCCCTTTGTTCTTATTTTTGGGTTGATTAACATGTATGTAAGCATTTCAGGGTGGCAGAATTGAAAACAGCCACAACTTCTCTTCACACTTAGCTTTGAGTAACAATTCCCAACTTGTTTCTGAGTACTGTAAAGGTGTATAGGATTGTAGTTAAACAAGGCTGCTACCTTCCTTAACCCATTCAGAAAATAACCCTAGCTTTAACCTACATGCCTTGGATTCTGCCTCAAAGCTGTTGTCTTTAATAGCTGTGGAGACTACACCATGCAAGTCATATTCTGAATCGTTTTCATTTCGGCAGTTGCTTACAAAAGAAACTTTGCACAAGATCTCATGTCTGCATTCAGAAAGCAGTGGGACAAGGGGTGAAATCCAACAGGTTCTGACAGGTTCTGGAGAACCGATAGTGGAAATTTTGAGTAGTTTGGAGAACCGATAGTGGAAATTTTGAGCAGTATGGAGAACCAACAAATACCACTTCTGGCTGGCCCCAGAGTGGGGTGGGAATGGAGATTTTGAAGTATCCTTCCCCTGCCATGCCCACCAAGCCACACCATGCCCACCAAGTGACGCCCACAGAACCAGTAGTAAAAAAAATTGGATTTCACCACTGAGTGGGACCAAACACAATGATGACCATCAAAGAAAAAAACCTTAGTTGATCACAATTTGCTTAATTCGCTTTGCAAGTAGATTTGGACTCAGAAATTTTCTGCATGTGAATAAAAGGCACAGCTATAGCTGTCAATGCAGCTACCTTCCACTTAAAAATAGGAATAACTGCATAATTCTTTGCTTGGATCACACTTTTGCCATTCTCCTGCCAATTTCCTTGGCAGAGACTTTCTGCTGTATGAGATAGCAGGAGATGAGTGAGCTCGGAGTATGAAGGGAATGAAGGAAGGGCACTCAGATATGCTAATATAGTATTGGGAAAGAAGAGCAACTTTACTAAGGCCAATTGCTTTACTAAAAACTGCAGGTCTCTTCTCTTGCTACCTACATAAACTCAGCTTTATCCTGCAAAAGCCGATCCCTTTACATCAGTGGTTCTCAACTTTTATAGTGCTGCAACCCCTTTAATACAATTCCCCACGATGTGGCGATCCCTTTAATACAATTCCTCATGATGTGGCGACCCCAACCGTAAAATTATTTTCGTTTTGAATTTATAGTGCCTGAAGCCATATTGGCTAGTGATCTAAACTGCTTGTGATTGCCTTGAGGACGAAGGCCTTAAAGCGGAGACTCCTCCCCTATTAAGTTTATCGCACCTGAAGCCAAATTAGGCTAGTGATTGGGAGTGATTGCAGCTGGCTTGAGAGGGAGACATCAGAGCAAAGATTTCTCTCTTTTTTAATTCATTGCACCTGAAGCCGAATTCAGCTAGCGATTTGAAGAGCCTGCAGCTGGCTTGTGGAGTCAACCATTGGAGCGCGATTCTTTGACTTGCAAGTATGCTTCCCATATTTCCAATGGTCTTAGGCGACCCCTGGCAAATCGTCATTCGACCCCCAACGGGGTCGCGACCCACAGGCTGCTTTACATTACAAGGAGGTGAGCAAAAACAATAAGTACAACAACACTAAAAAAAAACTAAAAAAGATGGCCAGCAGTCCTGAGAATGGCATGACCCAGATCTACTAATTTAGGCTTTTCCATAACATTAACTGTTTTAACTTTCCTCCATGTGATACCTTCCAGATGTTTTGGGTGACAACGATTTCCAACAAACTGCCATGAGGGTTGTAATCTAGCACATCTGAAAGAACACTGGGCAGGAAAGCAGATTAATAAGCATTAATTTAGACTCGAGGCTGGCAAATCACACAATCTGGCAAAGCGTACGAAGAATCCCGTTTTCTGCTAAAAAGGTAATTTTCTAGCTTTTATTGTTTGAGAAGATAAAATTGAAATCAATCTGGCAGCTGTCCTGATTTAGTAAACACACAGTGAGTAGGAGGTAGAAACAAATGCCTGCAGTCTGATTGTTGAATTACAAATGCAAAAAAGCTTCTTGGAAGGAAAAAGAGATTCTGAGGTGAGAAAACTTTGTGTCTATTGGGAGCCCACAAGACAGTATTTCTCAGTGGGTCCAAGAGGTTTGTTTATGTCTCAAGAAGAAGACCAGAAAGGAAGGATTTTTCTCTGGGAAGGATCCAGGGCTCTTCCTTTCCTCCCCTGAAAGCAGCAGACATGGGTCCATCTGGGCTGAAGCCAATTCCTGAAACATGGGAATCTCTCAACAAGGCAACGAAGAGTCCTAGATGTCATCAAGGGCCCACAGCCACTACTATGAACTAGCAACTTGTTCTGAAGCAGCTCTTTTTTTTTTTTTAGTCAACTCCGCTTGGAAAAAGAAAAGAAAAAAAGAGAGACTAATATAAACACAGGGACTGAAGATGACATGAAATTCCCAAACAACCAAAACAGGTTCAAGTACTTAATGAGAAAATGGAAGATCCTTGAAGCAGCCAGTAAGGAGGATGCAATGTGGAGGCACTGAATAGGAGTAATGGGACATGGCAATTTTACTTCCCCTCTCCCCAATTCAGAACTATAAAGATTTCTGAAAGACTGCTCTCCTTTCTGCAATCTAATTTCAGAGGCTATTTACTGAAAAGCGAATGCAGTTGAATCACGTTACTTATCTGTTGCCTGTCCTCTTGATATACTTTTAATGAATTGGCCAGCCAAAATAAAATGTTTGTTGCAAACTTTGAAGCAGGAGTGAAATCCAGCAGGTTCTGACAGATTCTGGAGAACTCAGCAGAAATTTTCAGCAGTTTGGAGAACTGGCAAATGCCACCTCTGGCTGGCCCCAGAGTGGGGTGGGAATGGAGATTTTGCAGTATCCTTCCCCTGCCAAGCCCACCAAGCCACACCCACCAAGCCACACCACACCCATCAAGCCATGCCCACAGAACCGGTAGTTAAAAAATTTGAATTTCACCACTGCTTTGAAGCTACTGAAAGTTGCATTAAACAGTAGTTTCTTTCACTGTGTGAAATAATTAGCAGTTAGTATCTCATCTGCTTGAGGAAGAGGTGTTGGTTTTCACAAGGAATAAAAATGGTTGTGAGAAAAAGAAAAGCAAAGCAAGATATACTTAAAATAGCCTTCCTTTACCTGGTACCAACTGAAAATGATTGATGATTCCCTTAAAAATTCTCACCACCTAGCAGTTTTCTGGGAGCTGAGCCTGTCACACTTGGAAAATATGTGCCAAAAGTGAACCTGTGGGTTAACTTATCTACTTATTAAGGTTTCAAACTATTTCTTAATATGCTTGGTAAGCCATGAGAACACAAGAACAATATTATTATACAGACATGCAAGATAATGCTCTGTAAAACCTTGAAATTTTGTGCTTGGGAGACTCATCAAATGATGAAGCAACTGAAAAGACACCAGGCTGAAATTGGGAAAAGCACCAGGGATTTTAGGTGAACACTGGATAGAAGTAGGGGGATAATGATCAAAATCCTATAATGTCAATTTGAGTTGCCTGGCCTGTTGATGATCAGCATGAAAAGACCATTCTCTGTATCAAATTGGGTTAAGAATAAAAATCCTAACAATTGTTTCTGAAAATGTAATTCTGCCATGACTCACAGCTTGGCTGCTATTGCTATGTTTTGTGTACATGAAAATTATATGTGATATAATATCAGGCACAGAAAATGGGTCCTGCATGCAGGATTGGGTGTCAAACAAGTGTCTTATTTTGCAAAGCCAGGATGATAAAACAATCACTTCTATTTTCTAGAGTTTTGTAGATCTATCCATAATGATGATCTACTATGATAGGATTACCACATCTGGAATGCAAAAACCCAGACCATTGCTCACTGGCAGGAAAGAGACATGGTATAAATATTCTATTTATTTATGCTATTATTTATTTATTTATTTATTTATTTATTCAAATTTATATACCGCCCTATCTCCCGAAGGACTCAGGGCGGTGTACAGGCATTTAAAAGACATATAAATACAATATAAAACAATTAAAAAACTGATTCTAACAAGCCCGTAAATTTAGAATTAAAATATCAAATAAAACCCAATTTAAAACCAATAATTTAAAATCTAGCTCAGCCCTGCACAATTAAATAAATACGTTTTAAGCCCGCGGCGGAAGGTCCGGAGGTCCGAAAGCTGACGAAGTCCGGGGTAGTTCATTCCAGAGGGTGGGGCCCCCACAGAAGGCCCTTCCTGGGCGTCGCCAGGCGACATTGCAGCGCCGGCGGCACCCTGAGAGACCCTCTCTGTGAGGCGCGGGTCGGTGAGAGATATTCGGTAGCAGTAGGCGGTCCCGTAAGTAGCCCGGCCCAATGCCATGGGCGCTTTAAAGGTGGTCACCAAAACCTTGAAGCGCACCGGAAAGCCACAGGTAGCCAGTGCAGCCTGCGCAGGATGGGTGTTATCACGGGAGCCACGAGGGCTCCATCTATCACCAGCGCAGCCGCATTCTGGACTAACTGTAGCCTCCGGATGCCCTTCAAGGGAGCCCCATGTAGAGAGCATTGCAGTAATCCAGGCGAGGCGTCACGAGTGCGTGGTGACCGTGCATAGGGCATCCCGGTCCAGAAAGGCGCAACTGGCGTACCAGGCGAACCTGGTAGAACGCTCTCCTGGAGCGGCCGTCAAATGGTCTTCTAGAGACAGCCGTTCATCCAGGAGGATGCCTAAGTTGCAGACCCTTTCCGCCGGGGCCAATGACTCGCCACCGATGGTCAGCCGCGATTTAGCTGACTGTATCGGGATGCGGCATCCACAGCCACTCTGTCTTGGAGGATTGAGCTTGAGCCTATTTCTCCCCATCCAGACCCGTACGGCCTCCAGGCACCGGGACAGCACTTCGATAGCTTCGTTGGGGTGGTCCGGTGTAGAAAAGTACAGCTGGGTGTCATCCGCATACAGCTGGTACTTCACACCGAAACCACTGATGATCTCACCCAGCGGCTTCATGTAGATGTTAAACAGAAGGGGCGAGAGGATCGACCCCTGCGGCACCCCACAAGTGAGGCGCCTCGGGGCCGACCTCTGCCCCCCCGTCAACACCGACTGCGGCCGGTCGGAGAGATAGGGGGAGGACCACCGATAAACGGTGCCTCCCACTCCCAATCCCTCCCACCCGCGCAGCAGGATACCATGGTCGATGGTATCGAAAGCCGCTGAGAGGTCTAATAGGACCAGGGCAGAGGAGCAACCCCTGTCCCTGGCCCTCCAGAGATCATCCACCAACGCGACCAAAGCCGTCTCCGTGCTGTAACCGGGCCGAAAACCGGACTGGAACGGGTCTAGATAGACAGTTTCATCCAGGTGCAAGGGAAATTGATATGCCACCATATTCTCTACAACCTTCGCCGCGAAGCGAAGGTTGGAGACCGGACGATAATTACCTAAAACAGCCGGGTCCAGGGCGGCTTCTTAAGGAGGGCCTCACCACCGCCTCTTTCAAGGCGGCCGGAAGACACCTCCACCAAAGAAGAGGTCGTAATCGCCTGGAGCCAGCCTCGTGTCACCTCTCGAGTGGCCAGCACCAGCCAAGAGGGCACGGGACCAGTAAACACGTGGTGGCATTCAACCTACCCAACAACCTGTCCATGTCCTCGGGAGCCACAGGGTCAAACTCATCCCACACAATGTCACCAAGACCGCCCTCACGCATCTCGCCCGTATCACTGCAATCTTGGTCCAGACCATCCCGGTTGAACGATTTTATCGTATAGATAACCGTTAAACTCCTCAGCACGTCCCTGCAACGGGTCATCCTGCTCCCCTGGTGTAAGAGGGAGCGAGTCACCCAAACAGGGCGGCTGGGCGGTTATCTGCCGATGCAATGAGGAGGCGTAGCTACGCCTCGCTTCCTCAATGCCACTAGGTAAGTCCTAGTATAGGACTTCACTAGTGTCCGATCAGCTTCGAACGGCTAGACCTCCAAAGACTCTCCAGGCGTCTTCTCCGCGCTTCATCCTCTCAGCTCCTCGGAGAACCAAGGAGCCGGTTGGGACCTGCGCGGGTCAGAGGCCGCAAAGGCACGACACGGTCCAAGGCCCCCGTCGCCGCCTGTTCCCAGGCCGCAACAAATTCCTCAGTCGAGCCGCGGGCCAGACCCCCACGAAATGGGCCAAGCTCCGTCCGAACCCATCCGGGTCCATCAGGCGCCTGGGACGGAACCAACGTATCGGCTCCGTCTCCCTGCGGCGGTGAATGGCGGTCAGAAAGTCCAGGCGAAGAAGAGAGTGATCTGACCATGACAAAGGTTCAATGACTAATTCCTTTAAGTCCAGATCTCTCAACCACTGACCAGAGAGAAAAATCAGGTCCAGGGTGCCACCCCCAATGTGAGTAGGGCCATCAACTACTTGGGTCATGTCCAAGGCCGTCATGGAAGCCATGAACTCCCGAGCTGCCGTCGATGACGAGCCGGACGATGGCAAGTTAAAATCCCCCATGACTAAAAGTCTGGGGGTCTCAACTGCCACCCCAGCCAGCACCTCCAGGAGCTCGGGCAGGGCAGCTGTCACGCAGCAAGGAGCCAGGTACGTGATCAGCATACCCATCTGACACCTATGACCCCATCTCACAAAGAGGGATTCGCACCCGGCAATCTGAGGTACAGTGGTCTCCCTCGGCTCTAGACTCTCTCTAATCACAACCGCCACCCCCCCACCCCTACCCTGGGCCCTCGGCTGATGGAATGCACGGAAACCCGGCGGGCACAACTCAACCAGGGGCACGCCCCCTTCAGTGCCCAACCAGGTCTCCGTAATGCCCATAAGGTCCGCGGAACCCCCCTGTATAAGGTCACAAACGAGGGGGCCTTTATTCACCACGGACCGAGCATTGCACAACATCAGCCGGAGGCCCAAGCTCTGAGGATCCTGACCATCCGGGAAACGGGTGAAGTCCAATTTGGTGGTTATGTAGATTTTTTGCTCTGGTAGCTCTATACAACATGGTAGGGAAGATTCTGCCAGCTGGACTAAATGCATTTTCCAGATCGACACACATAGATCACGAAACATCAAAATTTTGCCTTGTCATTCTTTGAACAGGTTGATAGGCTATCACCCAAGAGGTTGCCTTTACTGGCATTTGGACTATTTCTGAAATGGGATCTACTGCTTTTATGGAAGAACATTAAACCCATGTCCAAAAACAGCCCAGCCAATAGAACAGTGCAGCAGAACCATCCCATGTTCAGAAATAGCTTTATTTATTTATTTATTTATTTAATCACATTTTTATACCGCCCTATCTCCCAAGGGACTCAGGGGGTTTACAGCCTATTAAAAACACAAATACACAAATATAAATACAAAATAAAACACTAATTAAAAAACTTATTAAATAAGGCCGAATTAAAATTTATAATTAAAATAATAAAACCCCATTAAAACTACATTAAATTAAAATCCTAGCCCAGTCCTGCGCAAATAAATAGATGTGTCTTAAACTCGCGGCGAAAGGTTCGAAGGTCGGGAAGTTGACGGAGTCCCAGGGGAAGTTCATTCCAGAGGGTGGGGGCCCCCACAGAGAAGGCCCTTCCCCTGGGTGTTGCCAGTCGGCACTGCCTGGCGGACGGCACCCCAAGGAGTCCTTCCCTGTGAGAGCGCACGGGTCGGTGGGAGGCAGTGAGTGGCAGCAGACGGTCCCGTAAGTAGCCCGGCCCTAAGCCATGGAGCGCTTTGAAGATGGTTACCAAAACCTTGAAGCGCACCCGGAAAGCCACAGGTAGCCAGTGCAGTCTGCGCAGGAGTGGTGTCACAATGGAGCCACGAGGGGCTCCCTCTATCACCCGCACAGCCGCATTCTGGACTAATTGGAGCCTCCGGGTGCTCCTCAAGGGAAGCCCCATGTAGAGAGCATTGCAGTAATCCAGGCGAGATGTCACGAGAGCATGAGTGACTGTGCATAGGGCATCCCGGTCTTGAGATGTCACGAGAGCTTGAGTGACAGACCACTGATGCAGTGAAGGGATTGTGAGTAGTAGTAGTCCTTTCCTCCCATTTCCCCCACCCATATGACCTACTGCTTGGACTAAAAGAGGAAACAGAACTCTTTACAATTTCAGTCCAATTCCAAAATAGCCCAAACAGAAAACAGTGAATTGAATAGCAGACCTGTTAACAAATGGCCATGGCTAGCAACACCTGGACATAGCCTGTTTGAAGTGGGGGAAATCATGTAGAGGCAGGAAAAGTGGTGCCTACCACAAAATAACAAGGCTGCATTGTAGGCCTTTCTTAAATGAAATGATGGAGAACAGATAATGTAGACAGAACAAGCACTTCAGAACAAAATCTAGCAAGCACTACAGAATGTGGTAATATGGCATTATAAGCCAAGGTGGTACAATGGTTAGGATGTGACATAGCAGGCTAACTCTGCCAACTGCCAGCAGTTCAATTCTCACCGGCTCAAGAGTGTCTCAGCCTTCCATTCTTCCGAGATTGGTAAAATGAGGACCCAGATTGGGGGCAATATGCTGACTGCTTAGAAAGGGCTGTAAAGCACTGTGAAGTGGTATATAAGTCCACTTTAGCTATAGCTATAGCTATTGCTATTATGTGGGCCATGGAAGACAGTGACTAGTAACAAAGGGATGAGAGTAGTAGGTAAGAAAGTTGCCTGCAACAGTCTCAAATGGCCAATGGGAGCCAGCAGAGCTCGACCATATGACCAAGACCACCAATAGTATACAGTAACAGATCTTGGGAGAAGAAGAGGAAAGATCTGTTAACAATAGAACAAGTACAGATGACTCTAAGCTGCCTCTGCAGTGGGCTAGAGATGAGTCAAAGACAGTCTGAAGAGGACACAGCCTTTAAAAACCATTAATGAGGCAACGCTATACTGTACCACAGTTAATGTAATATGAGGATCAGACTGCAAACTTCATTCATTACTTGTGTTGGTTACTGTCTGTAATAATATTAGGCACAAAGACTCCCTGAAGGCATGTTTAGCCATTAATAAAAGCACTGAATGCAATGGTTGCTCATGAAGATGATAATGCTGAATGATGAAGTATAGTCTACTTTCTATTTAGACTTTGATGAAGTATAGTCTACTTTCTTCAAGAGCATAAAGTGGCTTCTATGGGGATCTCATTTATTTTATCTCTCCATCTATATTCCGATGGGGTGGGGTAGATTGAGAACGAATCAATAAGTTTCCATAGTTGAAGGTGAATTTCAACCTGGGTCTCCCCACTCCTAGTGCAAACTGCCTACAGAAGTTCAGCAGATAAGATTGGTCAAATATTCTTTGAAGAGTCTTTTTCATACATACCAGAACATTTTCTTTCCTTTTCTGATGTTGTGTGATCTAATAATGGTTTCCTAAATGGTCTGATTATATCAGGATAGACTGAAGATGGAAAAATAAGCTACCCATAACCCTGAGGTAGCCTTGCTTGCACATTGTTAAAAGGACATCTTTAATTCTCTATCCGAGATATGATGTTTATTTATATAAAACACAAGCTAGCTTAGCTAGCCAGGTTTTCAGATATAAAAATCTCCTTGATAGATTGAGGATGACAGCTCAAAGCCATTAAATGTGAACCTGCCAAACACCATTCAGAGCTCCCCTTATCAGGCATCTAAGAAAAAGAATCACAGAGACTTTCTCTCCATTGCAAGTCTTGCCTTGCGCTGTTCCAGCAGTATTTTCTTCTCTGCTGCTTCCACCTCTCAGAACCATGTTGACTCGGCAGCATATCTGAAAGGGATGGCTGATTTTGCAACTCACATTGGAGGTAGATGTGGATGAGACATTTCATTTCCTGGAACGGCCAAACCATTTTGTCAAATAGAGCGTAACATTTGTATGTTTGTATGTATTATTTATTTAATTCCAAGATGAGACTTGTTTCTGCATTGTGCTGTATTTTCCCAGTTGTAGTCCAGAACTCACTCAGTCACACACACACTCTCTCTCTCTCAGTGTATGTCTGTTAATAAATTGTGTATAATTTATTTTTATCCAAGTAGTCCCAAGACCAACCGTAATTAAAAATGAATGTACAATGTAGCTAACTAGACTAGTCTAATGAAATTTGTTTGAGCACATATAGGCAGCCATTTAAATACCATTAAAAGTTGAGCTTACTTGAGGCAAACAACATTTTTGCAGCCATAACCAACTATGATAGAGAAATTTTATGTGAACGGCTAATGTCATATTTCCATTTCCCAAGTCTCTGGATGGCCATATCTTGGTTGGATTCCTATGGATAAGTTTACTAGAATTAAAACCCAGTTAACATATATATTCCCTGTGTTGCCTTTGTTTATTGTCATTACATAATAGTCATGATTACTTGTTGGAGCTCAGTCAGTTTTAAAAACTGGAATGCAACATTGTCTGAATTAAGTCAAGTGTTTTCTGAGTTCAGCCACATTCAGGCATGCTTTAAAGACTATCAGTGCACAACTGGGCTGTGGTTTAACTTGTCATGACCTGTCTCTAATGATGGTCAGGAAACCATGTCTGAGGCAGAAGTGCGAAAAACCTCTGGAGGCCCAGGAATCCTACAGCTGTTCACATGCCAAGAGGCATGATCTGAGCCCAGCATAAGAGCAGAGAACCTGCAAGCAGACATCTTCCCTCCCTAAACTGGAATATCTAAGCCGGAACCCACCTCTCCAACTGCAGCCACCCCAAACATGGGGTGTTTCAACAACCTCTTTGGTAACCCTGTCTGGAAAGAATTAAATAGCTGTAAGTCTCCATGTGAGATTGTATACCTTTCAGCTCAAGAGCTGCTCAAAGAGAGCGTGTTGCCTAGAACATCTGCGTATTCTCTTGGGTTCTGGGACTTGTTGGAACAATTTTCCTTTTCCCCGGAAGTCTTGTCTTATGAATATCCTTGCGAATAACCTTTGCTTTCTGCTGGTCCTCTGGGAACCAACTCTGGCTCCTCTGGCAAGAGTCCCCTTCCTTACAAGCAGAGTCCTTCCTGCTCACATTCAACTCCAACCTGAATTTCCGCCTCCCATCTCCAGGGAGTTTTGCAGATGATTTGGACAAAATCCAGGCAACAGCCAGTTGGCCAATTTATTGCTACTGACAGGGCAGAGTATTTCTTAGCCCTATCAATTAAAAAACTCTCATGTGCAACTATTCTGTATTTTCCCACTAAATGGAAAATACTTAGAAGTTAAAGGGAAAATGGAAATTGAAGAAACGGGGACACAGATTAGGGACAGAAAGGAAATGTAAGCGATGTGTATGACTTAGTAAAAACTATCAGTGTGTCAGAGCATTCATCTGATAAAAGCATTGTCAAGAGAGCGTTCTTAGGACAAATCTGGCTGTGACTGCTTAATGGTAAGATTTGAAGGACAATGTTTGGGAGTAAAAGTACGCTGATTGAAATCTGCTTTCACTGAAACATGGATTCTAGAAAAAAGTCACTGCTAAAAATAAGCCTAGAAAACATGCACAATAAAGGACCAAGTCAGAGGAAATGAAGTAGGATTCCAGAGAGCACAATTCCTTGGACAACCTCGAAAAAATTCCACGGAACACAGATTTTAAGTAACACATGGCTGAGAAATGAAAAATAAATATAACTGTGTAGCAAGAGAGGCGTGGGAAGAAAATGGGAAAATATCATCATTCATCCCAAGAAGCTTTGGCATAGAATTCTACCACCTCCTAAACCCGCACAAAGCAGATTTTGTGTTATCTTAAACAAAGCTGGTTTTATTGCAGAAGTTGTATATATACAGTACATCAAAGCAACATAAACAGAAACGCATTCACCCTGCCTAATATTTATGCCATATGTTTACCAATGGAGATTTCAGGACAGTGCCTTGTGGCTTCTGCAGAGGGATGTTTTCTCTGTGTGAGTCAAGAAGTAAGAACTAATGTGTGAGGATGCTATAAGGTAGCCAACTTCCCTATAGAAGGAAGTAATGAGGCAGGAGTTATGTTTGCATTTGCGACATGGTCTTGGAAAAGGGACACCTGCTTCTTTCAATTCAGAAATGCAGGTATAATGTTCTCATTTCCCTCGTTACCCAATTGGCACTAATGGATTACCTGGGCCATCTTGGAAAGTCTCCAAAATGGAAATTCTAATTTCTCTAATTTTCTCTATGGATTTCCTCCATAGAGAAAATGATCAAGAAGACCAATCATCAACTCAGAGGACATTCCAAACTAAGGTGAGTTGGGGCCATGCAGTACAGTGGTGGGTTTCAAAATTTTTTACCACTAGTTCTGTCGATGTGGCTTGGTGGGCATGGCATGGGAAGGATACTGTAAAATCTCCATTCTGTCCCCAATCCAGGGGAAGGTTACTGCAAAATCCACATTTCCTCCTGATCAGCTGGGACTCAGAAGGCAGAGAATAGATGGGGGCCAGGCCAGTCAGAATTTTTACTACCAGTTCTCCGAACTACTCAAAATTTCCGCTACCGGTTCTCCAGAACTGGTCAGAACTTGCTAAAACCCACCTCTGATGCTGTACTAGTTATTCTAACTTACAGTAAATAATTTTGGGTAGATGATTCAAAATTTAAAATCTCTGGAAGGCTTTGATCTTGACTTGCCTATTTTCTTTTTAAAGTAATACTTGCTGGGTGATTGCCTGTGTATAGATGGAGAAGGAAGAAGGATAACTATTAGAATTGAGATCAATAAGGCTGTCATTAGACCAGAGCAGCCTTTGCAATTGGACCATTCCAAATGCAGTCTTTCTGATATGTAGCAGAAGCACAGGGACAAGGGCCTCTAATCAAATGAATGAGCATCCCTGGGAACCTGCCAGAGAAATCAAGGATAGGCAGGATAGAGGCTGATCTCAGTTATATTGCATTTGAAAATAATTATTGGAGACTTTGAGAACATTGCAAGATTCAGATGGATCAAAATGCCAAGCCCTGTCTAAACATCTAGTTGACTGTGTGATGAACAACAACTCTAGTTACAAAGGAGAATAGAATAGAATTCTTTATTGGCCAAGTGTGATTGGACACACAAGGAATTTGTCTTTGGTGCATACGCTCTCAGTGTACCTAAAAAGATGAGATACATTCATCAAGAATCATATGGTACAACACTTAATGATAGTCATAGGGTACAAATAAGCAATCAAATCATACTAGGAATCAATATAAATTGTAAGGATACAAGCAACAAAGTACAGTCATGCATAAGTGGGAGGAGATGGGTGATAGGAATGATGAGAAGATTAATGGGATGCTATAAATATGCCAGACAGTTGTAGAAGAAAAAAAGGGCATTGGAAGAATATCTGAAGGACAGAGAAGAAGATGCACTGTATCTAATGAAGGCATATTGAATACTAGAGAGAGACCAAATTGGCCTTCCAGAAAGATCAAATGGCGAATAGAAAAGAGACATGGCAAGGCAAAGTATTTCATGATGAATTCATAAAAAAAAGAAAATAACAGACAAAGCAGCTAATAACAAGACCTGGCAATGGCTAAGAGTAAGAAATTTGAAGGAAAAGACAAGAGGGGCTAATTTTGTTTTTGTTTTTTAAAATATATTTTATTAAACGTTTTTTACATTAAAAACATAGGAAAAAAAGAAAAAGGTTATATTATTTAACAGCTATTTGTGGTGTTTTTCTTATAACAATAATCTGTGCAATGATTATAAACCTTAAAACAAATGGATACAAAACTAGAATTGAGAAGAAAAGCAACAGGGAGAAAATGCCACCTCTGCCAAGAAGCCAAAGAAAGAGTGGACCACCTAATTAGCTGCTGCAGGAAGTTCACACAAATCTAAAATTGGTGGGAAGATACACAAAGAAGCTTAGTCATATCACAAAAATTGGATCCACTCTCTTGCTCTGTTGCAAATTCAAACATCAGAATGAAAACATTCTCCCAATAAACATAGAGCATTATTTCCTCCAAAGCATGCTGTGAAACTAAAAATAATCCCAGGAAGCATTGGCTCTAGCCCATGAACTGAATGTTGGTGGTCTTGCATGTCACCACTGTATATATTTGCACCAATAATATTTACATGATTTCTCAGTTGTATTATTGTATTTTACAGTTCTTCAGAAATCCATCCGTCCATCACCATCGCAAGGGATGACATATTTTTCACAGAGTAGTATGTTCTTCCTTCAGAAGGATTCCACTATCCAAGGTATTCCATGGGCCTTCTCTGCTTTGGAGTTAAAATGATACCAGTGTGATTTTTGTTATCTTGTTGCCTGCCCGTATTCTGTCTCTAGCATGTCTCCTCTCTTTTCTTACTGAATAGTACCATTCATGTCCCATAATATCGATAGGCAGTGATGTACTGGTTTTTCTGCTGGTTCTCCACCACACATGTCAATCGTACCACTGTAGCTTGGAATGGAGCCAATTTGATTTCATTATCTCATTTTCCTATGTCCTTCCTCTCTTGCTGCATTCTATCACAACCTGAGCTGAGTTGTGATAAAAAATATAGTCATGGGGAGAACTAAACCCTAAAGCAGTATCTTTATAAGCCTTTTTCAACCCTTCTTTTTATTTCTTTTCTTTATGTAGACATTAAATACATTGTGTCACCTTTCAGATTCCTCCATGCAAGAGCATGTGTGGGGGGATGAGGTGCGGTGTTTTTGCTTCTTTGCTCTTTTGTCTTGCACCAAACCAGTAAGGCCCATAAAAATCAAAACATTTACAGTATTGCCAGCTGCCAGTATACCCCTAGGTAGACCTTGCTTAACAGCTGCTCTGTTTAGCAATTGCTTAAAAGTACAACAGCACTGAAAAAACAACTTTATGGCCACTCCTCATATTTACAACTGTTGTAGCGTCCCACAGTCATATAATCATGATTTGTATGCTGCATGGCTGGCCTCTGTCAATCAATGGAGAAGCTGGCAATAAAATCACAAATGCTGGTGAGTGGTGTCTTGTCTAACAACCAAATTGGAAGTGATGTCATGGTTGCTAAGCGGTCACATGATGTTTTGCTTAGCAACCACATTACTTTGGGATGGGGTTTCTGGCCCCAATTGTGGTCACTAAGCAAGGACCACCTGCATTGTGCAGTCTGACTAATGAATCATCAGAGCCTTTTAAGTAGATAAGAAAAGAATGAATCAGATGAGGCCGACCAGAAACTGCAGAGAAGAAACAATGTTTTCATCAATGTAAAATGGCTAATGGGCATTTCTCTCAATGGAGGCTGTGTTTAATAGGGAAACACCAAAGGTGGGGGTTTCAGCAGGTTCTGACCAGTTCTGGAGAACCGGTAGTGGAATTTTTGAATAGTTCAGAGAACCGGTAATAAAAATTCTGACTGACCCCGCCCCCATCTATTCTCTGCTTCCCAATTCCCAGCTGATCGGGAGGAAATGGGGATTTTGCAGTAACCTTCTCTTGGAGTGGGGTGGGAATGGAGATTTTACAGTATCTTTCCCCTGCCATATCCACACAGCCATGCCACGCCCACCAAGCCACACCCACAGAACCGGTAGTAAAAAAAAATTGAAACCCACCACTGGGAAACACCATTATATCACCAGTACAGTATAGCTCAGGACAATTTAAGACTGCTTCACTCTTGGACTGGGGAGGGCTTGAGGGGACTGACCTCCTGAGGACATGGCGACAAATGGTGTTGCCAGGACATGTTTGCTCTGCCGTTAGAGGCGAGTGGGAAAGGCTCAATGACTGACAAGGCTGAACCTACATTTATTGCCACATTTATTATCAACTCTGTATCAAAGGTATTCAATAAGAAGAAAGTGTTCTGGAACCACGTCTAGTATTTTTCTGTGTAGTATTTGTAAAGAGCCAGTATTTCTATATTTATTTGGCAAATTTACATTGCCACCACCTCTTCACCAAAGAAAGTCTAGGAGGTGAAGGAGAAAAAAAATAAAATAAAAACACAGCATAAAACAACAGCCAATGAAAAACCCATTCAAGGCACCCTAAAGAACTTTCCAGTAGAAAGTGAGGAAATCTCCACCAGCATAAACCAACAAACACCACATGCCGGGTTCTGTCCCTTCTGCCTTTCAGAAGGGCAGCAGAATCAGGACCATCCAGGTTTTAAAAGGAAGACAGAGAACAACAGTGAAGGCAGGTTGCCTGGTCCTGCCAGCTACTCCACTTGCATCACAGAGCAGGGCCACTCTGCTGGATCTGGTGGAACAGGCAGAAACTGCAGGTAGAGGATGAACAGTCCTACAAGTAACCAGGACATGCAGGGCTTTAAAAATGACATCTGGTACTTTGACTTTGACACCTACTAGAAGTTAGTGCAGCTCACAAAACAGTGGTGTCACACACCACACAGTGGTGTACTGTAAGAAGTTCAAAACTATATTTATTGACACCTTCTGTGCCGGTTGAAGTTTCTGAACCTCTTTGAGGGCTGCCCCGCACAGGGCACTTTGTAATAATCCAAATAAGTGATTAAGATGAGGGTGACTATTCCTGATCTAGGAATGGGCACAATTGGCACACAAGATGAATTTGTGTAAAAAGGTATTTTTGGTCACCGCCAGCTTCTCAAGCACTGACCCAAGAATCTGAAATAAAACGTGTGGCTTCTAGATAGGGTTGGAACTGGATTTCTCATTATAGAAGACTAGCTGTATTCAGTGGGAGGTGATGCCAATGAATTGGAATAGAATGAACGCCACTGAAGTGAGCTTGCAACTAGCATTTTCCACAGTGGTCAAGCAGTTGCCTACAAACAGGAAAGAGAGATGTAACTCCTTCCAGCTATTGTTATCCTGCAACTGGTGTTTGGAGGCATAATGCCTAGAATTTATGCGCTGAAATGTACTTTTCAGTATTTTAGATTGGTGGTCACTGATAGCCCTCCACAAATTTATCCCATTTTAAAGTCATCCAAGCTATTGGCCATCACTGTGTCTCATGGTAACGAATTCCACAGGGCAATTATGGGTTTTGGGAAGAAGTGCTTTCTTCTGCCCATTTTAGATCTCCTAGTCAACTTCCCTCGAAAGAATTTTCTGTGCTATGCATGATTTTATACATCTCAATCATATCCTCTGTCATTTCCCCTTTTTTCCCAAGCTAACAATTTTCAAAGATTTTAGCCTTTTCCTATAGGGATGATGTTTGAGTCTCTTGATTATTTTTTGTCCTCTTCTGAACTTTTCCCACACTCTTTTATAACCTTTTTCAAGTGTGTTGACTAGAAATATACAAAGCAGTCCAGATGTAGACTTACACTAGTTAACAGCATTAAGATATTGGCATTTTTATTTTCAATCTTTCCTAATAATGGCAGGCATGGAATGTCCTTTCTCACAGCTGCTGAACACTGAGTCCACTTCTTCATTAGATTAGTCACTAATATCTGAAGATCTTTTCTTCATTACAGGCAGTTCAAGCTCTATCAATGTGTACAAAGTTGTGTTTTGGGGGTCCTAACAAGCATTGTTTATGTACCTTGATGAACGTATCTTTTCTTTTATGTACACTGAGAGCATATGCACCAAGACAAATTCCTTGTGTGTCCAATCATCCTTGGCCAATAAAAAATTCTATTCTATTCTATTCTTATTTAATGGAAGGGCATTTCCCATTTGCTTGACCACTCATCCAGATTAAAAAGATCCTTCTGGAACATGTCTGCACTGGAGACAAATTCCTTGTGTGTCTAATCACACTTGGACAAATGAAGTATTCAGAACAAATGCAATTCAATTCATAGCCATTTTCTATCTGTTTCATGAAAGAAAGTCCTCACTGCCACTAAGTTTACTCGAAAACCTTTGATGAAGAACTTCCTCAAAAGGGTTTTGAAAAATCCAAATAGTGTCAATAAGATCACCTCCATCCATCTGTCAACACTCAGAACTGTCTAAAAGATTGGCAAAGCAGGCTGTATCTTTGTAGAACCCATGCTGTTTTTCATTCAGTGAGGCTCAGGTCCTTATGTCAGTTTTATTTTGATTAACATTGAAACTGCTGCATTCAGTTTTAAATATTGCTATTGGATACCTTCCAGTCCTCTTGCCCTGTGCCTGATTTAAATGACAAATTATATAATTTTAGCCAAAGGTTAGCATTTTTATAGTTGAGGGTTTAAGGATTCTTGAGTGAAGACATCAGGACCCCAGTGGTTTGTAACTACGCTAGTCTCTCAAAATGTTCTAGAATATCTTCTTCATTATTTCAAATTGATCTAGTTGTTCCAGTTCCCTCCCCAAGATAAATTCTGGTTCAGGTATTTGTCTCTTATCTTCTCTCATAAAGGCAGAGGCCAATAATTCATTCAGTTTCTCTTCAATCCCCATTCACATGGTGAGGACCACTGTCATTCCAATGGCTGATTTTCTGCTTCCAACATAATGAAAACATCCCTTGTCCCTTTCATATATACTTTTTTGCCTTACAGGTAGTCCTTGACTTATATTTGGTCATTTAGTGGCTATTCGAAGTTACAATGGACCCCACCCAAAAAAAGGTACTTACAACTCAGATTTGAAGTTCTGACAGCTGCCCAATTCAGACACGTGACTGCATATTGGGCGCTCATTTATGGCTGTTTTACATAGCCTTGTGGTCACATGGCCACAATTTACAAGAATTTTGCTGGAAATCAGCGTTTACTTCTGATTTTTGACAAAAACTGTCCCTAGTAAACAATGGGTTTGCTTAATGACTGTGGTGTTCACTTTATGACTGACTCATTCACTTAAAGACCATCACAAAAAAGGTAACCTGCTTAATAACTAGCAGAAAATAATGACCCTAATTGTTGGCTCAATTACTATCAAGGATTATCTTTACATTCTGAATAACCCCTTTCCCATTCTGTATTAGGTCGCTTACATGTTTTTTTTGCCAGAGTCTGTCTGCCTTTTAGTTCTCCCCATTAGGATAAACTTCCTCTTTCTTGCCATGCTGGCTTCTTCCTAGGTAAGGTTGAACCTTCCTTCACTGCGGAATACATTCCAGTTAAACCTCAGTGATTATAGTTTTTATAACCTCTGAGCATTACGAAGAGATTTGTTCTCTTCCTCTCCCTTTTGTCTGCTTTTTACCCATTTTGCCATTTAACTGTTTGGGTATCTGTTAATAAATAAACTTCATGTGATTATTATTATTATTTTGCTAGTTGAAAGTGAGTGACATGTGGGCCTCTTCTGACCTGGATATGGGGATTGATGAGGAGTCTGTCTGGTCCAAAAAGTCCTGGAAATTAACTCCAGTAATTTTCAAGCAATTATTCTCTGGATGTTTGTATTAAGTTGCCAGAGTTGTAAGATTTGCTGGTATGCACATTGGATAGCTAGGCAGAGAGATAAATCAAATAAGAAAAGTGCAGAAAAGCGTGAAAGACTCTGCAATATCTCTGATTGTCCAGAGCTCCTCCTCAGGATGGGAGCTTCAGCAAGGAAAATAGTTGTTTCCTAGCCAGCTTTCCAGACTGCACCTCACATGCATTATGTGAAATCAACTTACCTTTGCTACCGGTTCGCAAATGGGAGCGCAGTGTGCCTCCTCCATGCTTGCACAGAGCCTTCTGCACATGCGCAGAAGGTCAAAAATGGGACATGATGATGTCCGGGGGAGTGGGTTGAGCCTCCCGCCGCCGGTGCTACCAGTTCATCCGAGTGGGATAGAACTGGCTTCACCACTGCCCCCTCCGATTAGTTTTTCACAGAGGCATCTCACACTTAAGGAGAAGCAGTATTCATAAGTCATGGACTATCTATACACTTAAGTGTAGAGAGATAAGAATTCTTTCCACTTGATCGGGGGTGTCAAGCACAAAGCCCGAGTGGTCGGATCTGGCCACGGGGCCATCCTGGAAAATGTAAGGGTCCGGTCCGCATCACTTCGGCCTGGTCTACCCAATGCAAAGAGGAAACATCGGGTCAGCTCTGAGCTGAAGAAGCTTCTTAGATGAAAAGCGAAATGTCTTCAAAGAAAAAAAAGGAAGTCCAGTTGCCTCTTGAAAAAGCATCTTTGGGACAACAACATGACATCTTCATCTGTAATTTAGAAGACAGATTTGTGTTGCTTGGCATAACAACTTGGCAAAGCAATTTTTGTGTGATACTTTGCTTGAAATATTGTCAGAGTAAAGCATATCTTTGAAAGTGTGCCCTCATGTGGGTATGGATCCTGTGTATTTGATGATTGGTGTAGTTTGGTAATTGGCGTAGTTTCCACAAATTTTAAAAAACTATTTGAAACACTTCCATTTTCTTAAAACTTATTTATTGTTTATGGTTTAGGATTTGTAGGTGCCTTTGGTTCTGTATATAGTTTAAATCCCTTCCACAAGAATCTGTAAACTTTGAAGTGTTTATTTTTTCCCTCCTGGATCATATCCTTAATTTTAGGAGATTTCACAGGGCTTCTTTGAAGTTGGGTCTATGATGTGTTAGAAAAGGATACTCTGGAGTAGAGTCAACTATTTCTGCCTCAGTAAGAAGAGCATCACTCCAAACTCCAAGATAATTTATGTTTTTCTTCTAAGACTGGCTCTTCCACCATCTAGAGTATGAACTCATCTTTGCCAGTAATCCTACTTCCTTGGGCAGCTTTCTAAATCATTAATGGTGTACAAATTTTTCCCCAAACCATAATGAGAAGTGGGTGTGATGTTCAAAGTCACTAATTTTTGATATAAAGCTAGTAATGAACAGTAAATGCCAATCACACTGCAGAGATCAAGGGGTGATATTTGCTAAAATGGAAGTACAATACCTCCTTCCATTTCCCCACAAACAAAAACTCCAGGGCTGAGTCTCTCCATACGTATCAGTATGTGGATGGAGGCAGGATTGAATGTGGGAGGAGGGACCAGGTCAGGGCAATTTTCCTAACTATTTCCAGTCATTAGCACTCAGTGGATTCCTTTACTAGGAAAATATGCTGGGTTATAGCCCAGCATGTTATTTTCTGTCCTGTTATGCCTGGCAGTGCAGTGCTTCTTACTCCCAGAGGCTTTACTTTGTCCCAGCTTGTGACCCAGCTTGTCACACATACCCAGCAGCAGAGTGGCAAGTGACCATATGGATGCTGGGCCTATGAAGAAGCAAACTCCCAAAGTTACAAAAATGGTTAAAAAAAGTGAGCATAGCATGACTATTCTCTGGTTTTTCCCCTCAATCATAGACTATGCCCCTGTGATAAATAAGAGGAAAAATGAGGGGAGTGTGGCTTCCCATATAGAGAAAAATGCTGAATTTAATAGCTTTCTGTCTGTCTTCATCCAGATTGTCAAAGTCAGAGGGGCCCAAGGGGAAGCAAAGAATGGGAAGCATTCTAAGGTAGAGTTGAATTTAAGAGAAGAAGAGGGAGGATGCTTCATCTGCAACTCTATTCTCCCCACTCCCAACACTTCTTGGTCTACCTGCCCATCCTGCCTAGCATTGATTGCTCTACTCATCTCTTTGGTTCTAACTATTCACTTCACAGCCTCCTAAATCCTAAAATCTTTTGGCACTTACCCAAGATAAGATGCAACCTGATCCAAAGGGATCTCAGAATATTCTACTTCTTGCCATCCTGGGATTCTTGATTATCAAAAGGTGATCATCAAGGCTCAACAGCTTTCAGACTAGGCTAAGCTACAAATTCTTTTTAGCGTGTCGTTCTTTAAATATCTTGCAATTTGTTCATCATTTCATCTCTGTCTGCCACCAGCATCTGCTCTGGATTGAGACTATCTTCATTTGCATTTCTACTGTGTCTATAATTCATTGCCTTTAGTGTGTGCTTGCTATAAATCTACTTAAAACACTGGAATGATATGTGTGGAAAATGAGTTTTCAGTTTTATATCCTTACAAGGTCAGAACAAGCTCTGTTTTTGTGCCATCACCCAGCCTTCCCTACCTATGTCCCTCCGATTGCTGGAGCCTGCATTGCAAGCCTTGGCAGATATTGGAAGTGCTGGTCAGGAATTCTAGGAGCTCTTTCCCTCTTTGCCTTTCAGGCAAATCTGCGCTTACCTGATGAAGAGAAATTGAGTAGTCAAGTTTAGGTCAACTTCATGATTGCAATCAGAGGACATGTCAACTTAGTAAACTGGACATTTTCTGAGATATTATTTGCAATACATATCCCTGTCTTTATCCATTTTCTAACTTGTGTTTTAAAGTTCCCAAGTCATTTCATAGGACATTGAATTTCAGGCTTGATGGACCTGTGGTCAAATTGCACTGGGACATTTTCATATTCTTAATGCCTGCCCTCACCAATATGTTGCTAGATTTTTATATTCTAAAAACAATATGTTTGTCTTTCTCCTCATAATTCTTGAAATAGGTTGAATAACCATTTCTGTCAGTTTTCATTACATGTCAGTTCCCAGATAATGATTGAAATCAAAACCTCCTGATCAGATTGAAAATATGGGAAGATGCTGTCAGTTCTACACACGATGCTTGCTGTCTTGCCGTTGAACTCTAAACCATGAAAGTGTTGAATAATGCAGTTGTACAGAGGAAGACTTATGTAGCACAAGCAGCCCCAATCTTCCCTATATCTCACCTTAAACCAATGACAGGAACCATCTTCTATTGAAGGGGAATAAAAGATGATGAGGGTTATGAGAGGTAAGACATATGTCTTGAAGAAGCCATAATTATTTACCTTACCCATTATTGTTAGTCTCACATCCCATTCTAGGAGGAATAGATGTGAGGTACCTCAGAGTGAACAAGGCAATTTGGGACAGGAAGAGATATCAAAAACCATTCTGTCACAGAGGTGAAAGATAATGAACAATGGTCAGAGAATCTCATCAGCTGGCAGGTAGCTTGCTCAATTAAGTAAAATGATGTGTACTGATCTGCACAGTTCAATGATTTGTTCGATGATCTGAAAGAAAGATTATGTGTTCAGTATTGAGTACAAAGCACTGCGAGAAAGATTATGGAATCAAAGTTAAGAAAAAACACAAACCAACCAACCAACCAATCAATCAATCAGTTTATTTCAGTCTTAGACCAGAGACCAGAACAAATAAAACCGCTCAGTAAATACACAATTAAAAATTCTAGTATAAAATAATAAATAACAACTAAAATCTATAATAAAATCTAGCCTTTGCTTTTGAACCAAATAGAGAGAAGGACTATTGACAATATGGCCATATTAATGACTGACTAACCATCAGTAGATGATCCAATAGTTATTTCACTTAACAAAATGAAATTGTATTAATGAAGATCCTGCCACTTCCATAGATTGTTGCACTATCACTAAGTTAGCTGAATTGGCTAGATTGATCAGAGTAATAGTCCAACAACCTCTGGAAGAACACAGGATTTTCACTCTTGGTATAAGAGTGAGATCTGGAAGATTTAGCTCCCCCTGCCCATCTTACTATAGTCTTCTGTGAGTAGGAAGAAGCAAACCCGATGCAATGTTTCTGCTTCTTACATTTGCATAGAAAAAGCAATTGCAGTGGAGCTGGAGTTGATATGATCTATGCATTTACATGGGATGAATTTTGACAGGCAGGTAGGATTCCCTAGGAATCAAAAAATCAGAATGTTTTCAGTAGAATAAATATTTCCATGTGTGTCTTTGGTGCTACTCAGCCATGTGGTTGGATACCACATATGCTCACACTTCACACTTTATTTCCAGTTCATCTGCAATACAGTATGCACATGGTCAGCATTCCCTTTTCCACCCTTGCAATGCCATCTAACCATCCATCACCCATCCATCTTCCAAAATCCCAGTGAAAAATGTAGTACAATTTTTAGCCTTGGCTTCAATTTAGATCTTTTGGCGATCTTCATCCTTGCTTGGGGTTGTCCATGGACAGGCTGGGCATTAACTGAAATTGAGGAGAGGCGCCTTGGTTGGATTCCTACTGATCTTGAGTCATAAAACTAATGCTGTTTTTAGGAAGTAATACCATATCTATCTTTACCATAAACCAAAGGATTCCTGCAGAGTGAGAACATTCAAATATTTCCAGCTAGTTACAGGCTGCCTGGAATTGGGGGGAGGGTTTCCAAACTGGTACTGGGGGGAGAAGAGAGAAAAACCTGCCTGGTCTGTTTCTATTTCTGTCAGCGCCCTGGATCTGGACAAGCCAGGAGATCAATGTTTTCATAGTATCGCCATCAACTAATTTCTGCAGAGCGTACTGATGGTAGAAGCATGAAAGATGAATCATTGGGTGGCTCACTGCTAAAAGAAGCAGATCCTATTCCTAAGCAATGTTTATGCATTATAATTAATAATAGCACTTTAATCAAGGGTTCAGTGGGATTTCAGGACGTTTTGCTCCCAGATGAAAGCTCTGAAAATGTTAATACTTCTTATATGTTTAAAACTCTGTCAGCCTTGGAATAGGATAGGAATGTAATAAGTGTGGTGGAGTGTGATGTGTGATGTGTGTTAAGCAAATTGATGCTCTGAGTTGGAAATGTGTATCATTATGTGAAATAAGATCTATACATAAGTCTATGTAGGATTGTGTCTTCAAGCTATAGAATTGTGCACACTATTTAAATAGAGTAAATAGGACAGGGCACACTGACAGGTGCTTCTGAGCGTATACTGTATGCATGGAATTATGGTTCCCCACATCTCTGGCTTGGAATTGGTGACTTGAATTTATCCAAATAGTAAAGATTCCACCAATTACCCTGGAGATAATGGAACTAACAGTATTTCTATGTGCAACCAGCAACCATTTGTCAGGCGTTTTGGAAGAGTGTATGCAAAGCTTCTAGAGATCCTGGGTGGGTGAGAATAAGCTCACAGTTGGCTGGTAAACTAATCCTTTCCACATCTATGACCAAATCCCAGAGTAAATGCAATGCACCTTTCCTGAGGTTAAATAGCAAAGCAGGAAAATGCTGGAGTATTTATTCTTCTGCATTTTCTTGGGAAAATGCAGCTGGCTGTTAGGAAATGAAAAGAAAGGTATCTCAGCCTATTTCCCAATTTATGAGGTAAAATCTTTCAGAAAGAAGAAAGGAATCTAGCCATCAGAATCTTCCATGTAAACTGAATAGAGGGAGTGGTATTTAGGATTTGTATGTATTTGTATGTATTTAGGATTTAGGATTTTGTATGGGCTTGTATGGGCTAGTGCCTAGTTTTTTACAAAACTGCTGATAATCTGGAAATATGATTCAAAAAGCCTAGATGATTTAATTTCCCTTGTATTTCTCACTTAGGAAACGAGAAAGAGAAAAGTATTCTTCTTCCTTTGACCTTACTCCTACAATCTGTGCTAAGAGGAAGAAAATTCAATAATGGCTGCTAATTCCAACTGAAGGCATTCAGTGCTGCAACAATTTCAGGCTGTTAGTTCAGTGAGAAAGACTCTGTGTTGCTCTGCTTTTGGACTGAGGGAAATGTCTACATAGGAATCTTTTTCTGCAGACTGTCTTATTTCACATTCTTATGTCATCCGAGATTCATTCCTTCCTTCCTTCCTTCCTTCCTTCCTTCCTTCCTTCCTTCCTTCCTTCCTTCCTTCCTTCCTTCCTTCCTTCCTGATTAATGTCACCATCAATACCAGTTCTCCAGTCTTCCATTTTGTTAGAGCCTGGTGGATACTTGGATCATGGTCTTGCAATATTCAGCCTGTTAATAGAGCAGAATCCATTCTAGGAGAAGAAAATGGCTTTTCTTTTCACCCACCACAGGAAAGTAAAGATTTCTTGTTCTGGAATCATCACAAGGGAGGAAGTGGGATGCAGTAAGAAAAACAGCCTTCAAACCAATGTTTTCCTTTGTCATCCTGCAGTGGGTAGGGGTCAGCAACTTTGGGCAGAACAGGTGCATCTGGTATACCTCCTTCTAGGAATGCTGTTCTCTCCCTTCCTCCAGAATCCTTCTGCCAAAACTGGAACCCAGGGTGAGTGCCACAATAGTAAGTGTTCCTCAGCTTAGGCTTTATTGTCTTGTCTCTCAGACCCAAAGTGACATTGGATCTTGATGTCTCGCTCATAACTCTAGGAGCAGCTTGGCAAATTGGCCCTATGTTTTATCTGTGCCAGAGCTGGATCCAAGCCCTACATTTTGTCATGAGCTTGTCCTCGGAGCCAACTTTGGAGCAAAATCAGGAAGAGATGGGCAGAATGTATTTTTGGACCTTGAAGCGGCCTTCACTTTTTTAGTTGTCAGGTTGGAGACATTTACCATGACCCTTAAAACACAAACAAGCATCGTTTTGTGGACCCTGTGTTTTCCTGAAGTATTTATGGGCTACATGAATAAAATTCCACCCTTTCTCCCTGACAGTGACCTCCTACCTGTTACATCATTCTTATGCCGTACTTAAGTGCCAGAATACATTACTATAGAATATGTACTTAAAAGCTGTGTACTTAAAGATTGTGTGCGTCTCATGGTGTTCAAACTATGCAATTTTCAATCTAGGGTATAATAGAGGTCTGAAAAGTTGGCAAGTCACACTTCAAAGGATGTTGGGGGGTACATATCTCTTCACTAATGAAAAGTTATTATTTTGTAAGAAGGATGCTTTGAACATTAGAACAGACAAAAGTGGCAGGCTATCTGGGAATGAGACTTTATTCCCTTCTATAAAGAATATTGAATTGATGTATATGCATAGAATATTAGTAAAAGGGTAGGATACAAAAAATTGATACTATTTGTTACCTTGGTCCTCTCACAAAACAATGTCCTGAAGCTGCAATGGGATAGAGTTCCCAATTGCTGTGCAGATTAAACTCTTTATTGTGTAAGAAATCAGTCTTGAATGGGCCTGTATTTCACTGGGTTGAGGAACCTTTGGACTAAGTATGATATTTGCAAGCAAGAATGTTCAACTACTTTTTCAGTATTCAATGATTTGCTTTGTTCTTGTTCAGATTGGCTGCTCTTGCAATAACCATGGAAATGGATGAGTTTGGGACCTAGCAAGCTTTATTTCAATTCAGCCTGAGTCCCCAAGAATCCTTCTAGCCAAGGCTCATTAAACAGCCTAGAAATTATAAATGAAGGTCAGCTGGGATCTCTCTCCCCTCCCCTCCCCTCTCCCCCTCCCTCTCTCTATGTGTGTATAAGCATGAGGCTTTGAAAAGTTGACTTTGTTGATGGAGTAATTTATGTTATGGAGTTCTGGAGAAAGCTTTAAACTTTTGTAGTAAGTTGTAAACTTACAAGGAAAGTGTTTATGCATTGAAGGAAAAATAGTTCAGCCAACTTCAACCACTTTGGTGTCTCATTTTGGAAAGACTATTTCAGGAGGTTGGGGGTAGCTGCATGTAGATTGGGAGTTGTGTACATCCAGATGGAGAACAGGGGTAAGAAATTACTTCCTTGCTTACAGATACCTGCGTTCTTAACAGAACTGAAAATCTGACCAATTCACATGTTACTAAATTAGCCAATGTGTAGTCAGTTCTGCATACCTCTTAAAAGATTGTAAGATAAATAGATAACACAATTTCACGCTGAATTCTTTGATTGTTTAGTAGTTAGAATCTGGTTCAAAGTCTGCTCCAAGATCAGTTTGTCAAATACAGAATAAACAGGCTGCACTGGAGCTACAAGAATTTAATTTAGTGTTAGCATTGAATATGAGATTGCCCCAGGGGAAGGCAGCTCCTTTAGGACTTGTGCAAGCAGGCTTATTATTCAGGTGATATATATACATTGGGACAGATGGCTATAGTATTTGGCTTACTACCTTACTCTTGAAATGTGTCTAGTGGCCCCATCTGGTGGCCATATCTGTGTTAGTTAACACAGCATATGCAACTTTTCAACCTAACTTCTGTTTTGCTTGTGGCAAGAATGGCTGATAGTCTTATTTATTTATTTATTTATTTATTTATTTTGTCATAACAATATATGTAGGTATCATACAAAAAGATTATATAATATATAAACACATATATGAGTAAATATAAGGAGGTATAAGCATATATATAGAAAGAAGAAAAGAAAAACAATAGGACAGGAACGGTAGGCACGTTTGTGCGCTTATGCATGCCCCTTATGGTCCTCTTAGGAATGGGGTGAGGTCAATAGTAGAAAGTTTTTGGATAAAGCTTTTAGGATTATGGGAAGAGACCACAGAGTCAGGTAAAGTGTTCCAAGCACTGATGATTCTGTTACAGAAGTCATATTTTCTGCAATCTAGATTAAAGCGGTTGACATTAAGTTTAAATCTATTGGTTGCTCTAGTATTATTGCAATTGAAGCTGAAGTAGTCTTTAACAGGAAAGACATTACAATAGATGATTCTGTGAGTTAAACTTAGGTCTTGTCGAAGGCGACAAGATGCAAATGGAGATTTGGTTTATGATCAAGGAAGGATTCAACAAGAAGAGCCAGTTTAGTCTAGTAGTTAAGGCACCAGGCTAGAGATCAGGAGACTGAGTTCTAGTCACAGTGTTCTAGTGGCCAGTGTTCAAATTGCTTATTTCAACAGGAAAGGAGGCAGATTTTGGGAATGGAAACGATAAGCCAATAGAGCAGGCAGTAATTGTGAGCAGGTTGCTTGCCAGTTCCAGCTGGGAGACTAAAGGTCAGGCAACTGCTGTGCACATCTGGAATGGATTCTGTGTCAGCTGAGTTATGTGTTTGTCTAGCATTTAGAGGTTATCTATATGAGACTTTTAAAAAAAACCACTAAGAATGTGCACAGTGACTCAATTATACACAGGATCTATCAATCTCTTCCAAGCTGGTGGTTGCCTGCAAGGAAATATTTTCCACCCAATGCTCAATGCTAAATTGCAGGGATTCCTTGCCTTCACAGTCCCAAGGAATAGGGTTTGCAAGTGGTATCTGAATGGTTACTGCTAACCTATCATTGATCTGTACCAGATACCCATTGAACCTTAACTCCTGCACAATTGCACAAGGAATATTCTGAGGACAAATAAAAGTTGCTGCCACAGATGCTACCTTTAACAAAGAAAGATTAACTCTGGAATTACCATATAAAAGTGTTATAGGCTACCAATTTTTGTTTTTTAAAAGGCTCTGAGTCATGGGACTAACTGGAATTTGCTGTGCTCCCTACCCCAGCTTCATGAAAAGAATATGGGTTGCCTCTGTGATTTAGTAGAACTTCCTCTTTTATCTATAGATGGTCACAGATAGAACTAGAATGCCACAGTCTTTTCTCATATACTCATCTAGTCTTCATACACTTTTCAAACAGTTTTCTGGCAATTTAAAATTAATGTTCCTATGATCAGGCTACCTACTTTACATCATAGATGTATAGAGCTCAGCTCCGTAAGAACATAGGATATTCATGGAGGTGCTGTTTGGGACAAGAGGGAATGGTGAAAATAAAAATGGGAAGTGAGCTAGGACCCAAAAAGGTTTACTATACATGCTAATATTTTTTAGATTATTTTATATAATTTTAAGGTGCCACTAGACTTTTTTTCATATAAGAGAGACTAAAACTGTTGCTCTTCTTGAAAAGGTTGTGGTCATTAAAGAATCTCACACCATTAGACTCAGCCTTTCCACTATCAATTTTATAATTCACCTCCGGCATATTGAAGGTAATAGGAATTGTACTATAATCTAATTCCAGTGGAGAGGCTCTTCAACAGTGGCTCTAGACTAAAAACTCACCCAAAGCACTTGTCAGTTCTGGGCTCCTGCAAATGGATGGATGGTTTTCATTTCTGTGAAATCCGTTGGAACAACTGTGTACCCGCATATCATCTGGCTAAGTATCAACTAAGAGAATGCTGTGAAGTGTGACAAGGACTGTTCATGAGGATTACGTCCATCTCAGAGTGAGCTACTTAGCTGGAGCAAGACAACTTTTACAGCCATGAACCTATACGCAAGGAATTTTTGGTGTTGGAGTGAAGAGAGCAGGTTGATTTTAACACAATCTCTAACAATTGGCAGTCCCACCACTTTCCAGTAGTCTTCAAATTTGGTCTTTATGCTTAAATTTAAATGGATCCAAGTAAATGGCAAATAAAGCAAAATCAGGATGTTTCAGACAAGTTTGGTAAACACCATCCCAAATGCTTTAGTATAATTTGGAACACTTTTTGGAGACTAGTGACTTTAAATGAAAGGGGAAAGATAGGGGCTCCCCCCACCCCATGCCTTCAGGAGCAGACCAGGAGCTATGGTGTTCCCAGCCTTTCTCTATTGTGTTAACTTCTTGACAGATGGAAAACATTCCGTCCATATATTATTCCATGAGCCTAATGAATCTCGGATTAGACCTGAATTCCATCTCATCTTGTGCATCCTGAAACAAATGAACAAACAGACTCTTCCTACCTCATTGTTTGTTCTTTATCTCCCATGGGGGGAAGTATCCCATTTCCCAGCCTAAACTTAATTAGCAACGCAGTATGTTTATTCCTGCTCTGGGCTTCTCAAAGATATAGCTGATAGTCCCACTCAATTGCTGGCAGAAGCATTCGAGACAAAGCCTAACATCCATCTGCTTTGTAGCCTCTATGGGACAGTGACTAGCTATAGTAGAAAAGCTGGGAAATAAGAATGCCCTCTAACAGAAGCCACTTTAAAAGGATGCAGAAAAGAGGGAGAAGCAGTATTATTCTTTCCTTTAGATTGGTGTGTGTGTTTCAGCTGATTTGGGCCATCCTCATTATCATTTTCATGAGTCTCCTTCAAGCTGGTAGACGCTGGGGAGCCAGCATCTGCTGTTTGCCTCTTGCCTACCCTTTTTACATACATGTCACGATTTACCGTATATGACAAAGCCTGCGGTCAAAGATCAGGATGCTATTGAAGCAGTTTTGGAAATGAGTGCTTTTAGTTTGTCTATTTAAAGACGAACACCACTCTAAAAGATCTTTAAAAGATTCTTCAGAACATCTCCAATAACTTTAATGTTTGACTCATATTATGTAGAATTAATATGAAAGGAAGGATGGGAAAAAATAGCTTTTAAACACCCCAAATCCATTGCATAGGACTAGACATCCAGTTTAGCAGTCACTGCAGAATCCCAGAGGGCCTATTAACATGCAACTGTTGGCTCCATGCAACAGATCCTCTGGTTCAGCTTCACCTGTAGAAGAATCCCTTTCAGTGATCTACAGACTGGTCCACATGAGCAGGATATATGCCAACTCAAGAGTTAGACTATGGCTGCCATCCCATGCATATCCTTTTCAAACTGCAGCTGTGACAGAGCACAGGTCTAGAGGGGAATTCCCAAAGCTTGAGAAAAATAACGGGTAGTAAAGTTTCTCAAGGGAAGAGTGCAAACAAAGCTAAAATAAAATAAGACAAAATTCTGTGGGCTGCAGCTGGTTTCTTCTGTATTGCTCTGGATACATTTCTTTTCCCAATATGTAATGCAGATTCTCCAACCCCTTCTAGAGGTTCAGTGCCTTCTTTCCATTCTTACTGGTTCATTAATTGTAATTAACAGTTCTAAACACACCACCATGCACACAGTTTAATAGTATTGATATATTTTATTTTGAAGACAATTTACTTGCAGAATACAAAAATATGCCCAAGGAGGACATGGTGCCTGTTTTCCCTAAGAGGTTTCCAGTGCCAGGACACAAGAAACAGCAAGGCTTAGGAGAAGCCTCACACGTTCTGCGCTTGAGGTATGAGCCAGAGGCCTGCAAGCTCCATATCTTACCTGGAATTAGTGTTTTAAAGATACAGTAGGTGGGCTGAGGCTGTAAGGTGTATATGAAGAAGATGTTATTTATTACTGGATAATTATAGTAATGGATTGTGGCACAGGGGAGAGGCCCAGAATTTGAGAATGAACACATGGGTGAAAGAATATAAATAACAAGAAATGAACTGGGCCAACCCTAAGAGGTAGGTCAGCAGGACAAAATTAGTTCAGACAGACATTAAGGGTATGCCCATACCTAGACAACAAGGGACTTCTGCTGCTGCCCTTCCTCCTGGAAAAAATCCCCACATTTTGGGGGGGAAAAATCCCTTACTTTGAAAAGAGGAGGCTTTTAGCCAGCTTAGAAAAGGAATGTTCTAGAATCAGTGAGATGGAGGAGAAAATGCCACTGCATTAATGATTCAATAAAAGTTCCATCCCCTGAAAGAGAGAACACACACAATAGCTTTTGTACTATCCACATATCATGAGTTGGCAGGGATTAAAAGCCCAAACACAGAGCTAAAAAGGGATGAAGCTGAAAACTGCATATGGTTCTGAGGGTGTAACATTCAAAAAGCAGAATGTGCCAGACCTATCCATAAGGACCAGTACTTGGGGTTTAGATGTATGCTATATGTGCACTCTGTAGCCATTGACTGTGTGTGAATTATTTTCCAGCCCCAATATTTGAGACCATTGATCAAAAACAGATCAAGTTCATCAACTGATGCCTAGCAGAAATCAACAGTTATGCTTCATAGTTATAATCTCTTTTAAACAACTGCTTGCCACTCGTACATGTCTAATACATGTCGGTAATGAGATGGAATGAAAGTTATTTCTTAACCTAGTTTGTGCTGACCTTGAGCAGAAGCATCAGTGTTGCATCTTCTAGCTAATGTCTAAGTAAGTCACCAGGATCAAGGGGACAGAGACAAAGTGAGATGTTCCCAAATGGGAGGGGCTGTTTTTTAATGTGCCTCGTACCAACACAGATGACAGGTGAACTAGGGAAGGGTGATCAACCTTTCAGAAGAACTAGGAAGTGAGTGTCTCCTCAGGCACCAACCTGCTCAGAGCAAATATGCAGAGTTAGGATCTCTCCTCCAGTTTTATTAAGAGCTGAATAAGAGCCAGTTCCGTCCATCCCTCCTTTCATTCAGCTTCCGTGGAGAGTATCCGATTCTCAAAACAAAAACAGCTCATCATCCATCTAAATCTGAATGGCTATTTCAGTTATGCTCGCTCTCAAACCAGAATAAGCTTAGAAACCCAACATGCAGCAGCCATACCTCTCTACGAAATAGCAAACTGTATGAAGCAACTGGTGGCACCTAGGGTCAGACTAGAACACAGCGCAAACTGAATGGCTTGGTTGCACCCAGGGCTGAGGGAATTTCCAACAAGAGGGGCTGGAAGCAAGCAGCAGACATTCTGCCCCAGTTCACATTACACTCCAGTCAATAATGCAGATTACTTATTGCTCTAGGATCCCTTCCAATCAGTGGGCCCAGCATCAAAGGGAAGGGCGCTGTAGTGTTCCAGAATCACCACTGGTCTGTCCATAGTTTCTGTGGGAGGGGGGCTAGTATGTTTACAGTCCTAGTAGCGCCCAACCTTGGCATCTCCAATGCTTCCCCAGACATCAAAGACAAACTCATCCGGGAAGGCAAAATCACCCAGCTGCTCATCCAATGCTTCTGCAAATTCATCAGGATTTTGCTTGTCCTTGCCCAACTCCACCATGGTAGCAGCTGCAGAAGAAAAATTTTTTTTAAAAAAAAAATCAGAAATAAGCATTAATTCTATCCCCAAACACTTTTATTTATAAACTATCTGTGCATAGTTTATAGAATTAAACATAAATCTAAGGAAGGACACAAGGAAACCCTCACATTCATTCCTATTCCTAAGCACAGGAGTAAAAACAGGCAGGAGTAGGCTATGATCAGCTACAACTCACTGCCTGCCATCTCTTAGCAATTTAGCATCCAGATTAAAAAAAAAAACAAAGCTTACCTAGCTCTGTGTCACGGATACCCATGTAGCTCTCCAGAAGGTCATCGACCTTTTCAATGGCCTTTTCCTCAAATGCAGAGGGCTGTGGGGAAAAAAAACACACCAAAAAATTGCCAAAATAGCAACAATAACCCAGAATAATCCTTCTTCTAACTGAAAAAACAATCCACATAACTATACCCACTGAGACAGAACTGATGGCGGTTACAGTGCAGCAAAATACCTTGGTAGAGGATAGGAAAAATAAATTAAACAATATGAAAGGAGTTCAGGGGGAAGACGTCTGATCCAAGATTCGTAAATGTAAGCCTGATAGAGCAGCCAACCTTCATTACTGCTTACTGCTGATTCACCATTTTTCTTTTCTTTTTTGCCACACAGAATGAGGAAGGAAGGTGAGGCATAGAAAGATGAGGCAGCAGAAGTGATGCTTGGTGTGTTGCAGGACATCCTTTTCAACAGAGCTTTGTAGCTATCTGCTCTGACTTATCCTCGGATGGAAGAAAGAGCTCCGCTTTCTTCAACAGAGCTACTTATCTTTCTGACCAATGTAGTTGGGACCATGGAATACACACCTGTTCTTCCACGGTGGCTGGTCCCTTGGCCCGTAGACGCAGAGTGCCCCTTCCTGTGCCAAGCTGAGCACATCCGCTGTTTTTGCCTCCTTTGGACCTTTGACTGATCATGTCTAGAACAGAATAAGACAATGTTTGCTGAGGTTTTTGTTTGGTTTGCACAGCAGAAACTCCAGCTTAAAACCCAACATAGGAAAGTTTACTTTCATGTCCCCAAGCAAGAACTTCACAAAAAATCCTTCCTTATCAATAATCAGTATTGTGTGTTCATAATCAAGTGTTAATTTTTCAGTTTTGGGGTGTGCCACTGCTGACTCACATTTATGAGATTTTCAGTAACTTGTTAAAGTCATACAAACATCATGATGTACGTAGACTCTGACCCAAACAGTTAGGTTTTTACATTATTGGCATATTGAAATGTTTATGAATTTAAACTCAAGTAAAGAGTATCAGGAACCCAAATCCCCAGCAAAGAACATTGAATCCTTTGATATCAGTAGCTGCTAGTAAAAAAAATGCAACTTCAAAAATGTTAATTATAAGAGTCTGGAAAAAACATTATAAAATCTTATTTGAAAAATGTAAGTGCACACGTAGGAAATAGCCTATCATTGGAATTGGGAAGGCTATTTGGGATAAAATATGTGAGACAATATATACCCATCAAAACAGAAAAGAAAAGATCTGCAAAACATAAAAAAGAATCTGAATTGCAATACCAATCATGGGATAATGTATCCACAATTGGAAGAATGGAATGTCAGGGAGTTCTATTTTTAAGTGATATTTTTAATTTTTTTAAAAAAAAATTTGCATTTATATCCCGCCCTTCTCCGAAGACTCAGGGCGGCTTACATTATGTCAAGCAATAGTCTTCATCCATTTGTATATTATATACAAAGTCAACTTTTATTGCCCCCAACAATCTGGGTCCTCATTTTACCTACCTTATAAAGGATGGAAGGCTGATTACTATAATTACTATTTAATGCAGATTTTTCACATTCATTCATTCCTCACTCATTCCAAATAGGGAAATGATAATAATAATCAAGTTTACTTACCCCAGTAGTAACTTTCATACATGTAGTTATACAATTCTTTATGGCATGGCCTATTTGTAAATCTTAGTGTACTTAAGAATGGAACTTCACCTTAAGGACAAATGCCAAAGGTGATGTGGTACTCGTCAGGCTAAATAATTACTTTTGCCTTCTCCTTCCATTAAAAATCGTATTACAAATTATATTTTATATGATTTCAATGTATTCTTAATATTTTTACAAAGAAATAAGGATTAGTAAATAATCTAAATATTATTTTGTAATAATAATAAAGAGTTGCAGATTAATTCTCTCTCTCGCACATTATCATTGCTAAATTTTAGAATTCCCATTTTTGTGGGCCCTAGGCACAGCGCCTCTTGTACCTAACAGATAAGTTGTTCCTGAAGTATCCATGGCAAATTAGAACAGAGTGCTGCTTCCAGCGGAACAAAAAGGAAATCTGTAGTTTGCCAACAGATCCGCATCTCTTCAGAAAGGAAAAAGGCCAAAATCTAGCTCTATAATTAACCAAAGGAAGCATGACCAAAAAAGTTAAGTAGATGCAATACATGGAAATGTTTGCATATTTAAAGAAAGCCGTCACAAAGACTTTGCACAAGTTACTTGTCATGGTTCCAGGTATCACTGCGTATCTTCTGTGAAAAGAATGTGTATTCTTTGACAAATTGCAGTCCCCATTTCCTTTGGATAGCTTTAGCAGACTTTCCAACTTTAGGGCAAATTTAGATGGATCCTTCAATTAAGAATAACTTTACCATTGCCAAGGTTTGCCGGAGAGGAATAAAACTGGCACTAAAATGTGTCCTTGCTCACTTCCGATAAACAAGATTTGAAGTGGTGAAACTATGAGCCATAAGAGTCCTAATCTCTTTGCTATTTCCCTTGTTCTGCAATCTTTTGTATCTTCATTGCCGTTGCTGTTTTGGCACTCAATGTAGTAGGAATTAACATAGACAGCTATATGCCCTTTGCATATAGCTGTCTAAAAATGTTTCCGTTGACTGGACATTTAAAAAATAAAATAAAACTGAAACAACTCCGTTCAAAGTGATTCCTCTTAGGGTACTTATAGAATTTATTTTCTGGCTTTCAGATACATTACAATAGATTTTTTTTTAAAGAAAAGGACATTTTGTATTGTACAGAGAACATTTCATTTCAAAGGGGATAATAATATCAGATTGTTGTTGTTATCCCCCTTCATGGATTACTGCCTTGTCGTGGCCAAGGGGCTTGCGTAGCTCAATGAAGCTATGAGCTATGCCGTGCAGGGACACCCAAGACGGACAGGTCATAGCAAAGAATTCTGACAAAACGTGATCCACTGGAGAAGGAAATGGCAACCCACTCCAGTATCTTTGCCATGAAAGCCCCATGGACAGTACAAAAAGGAAAAAAGATATGACGCCGGAAGATGAACCCCTCAGGTCGGAAGGTGTCCAATATGCTACTTGGGAAGAGCGGAGGGATAGTACTAGTAATGCCAGAAAGAATGAAGCGACTGGGCCAAAGCCGAAAGGATGCTCAGCTGTGGATGTATCTGGTGGTGAAAGGAAAATCCGATGCTATAAAGATTTTTTTCTCCATAGGAACATGGAATGTAAGATCCATGAATCAAGGCAAGCTGGATGTGGTCAAACAAGAGATGACAAGACTGAATATCGACATCTTAGGAATCAGCGAACTAAAGTGGACAGGAATGGGCGAATTGAATTCAGATGACCATCAGGTATACTACTGTGGGCAAGAATCCCTCAGAAGAAATGGAGTAGCCTTCATAATCAATAAAAGAGTAGGAAAAGCAATACTGGGATACAATCCCCAAAATGACAGAATAATCTCAGTTCGAATCTAAGGCAAACCATTCAATATCACAGTAGTTCAAGTCTATGCCCCAACCACTGGTGCTGAAGAGGATGAAATTGACCGGTTCTATGAAGCCCTACAACACCTTATAGAATTAACACCAAAAAATGATGTCTTTATCATCATGGGAGATTGGAATGCTAAAGTAGGAAGCCAAAAGATTACTGGAATAACAGGCAAGTTTGGTCTTGGAGTACAAAATGAAACAGGGCACAAGCTGATAGAATTCTGTCAAGATAATACGATGGTCATAGCAAACACTCTTTTCCAACAACCTAAGAGACGACTCTACACATGGACATCACCAGATGGTCAACACAGAAATCAGATTGACTATATGCCCTGCAGCCAAAGATGGAGAAGCTCTATACAGGCAGTAAAAACAAGACCAGGAGCTGACTGTGGCTCAGATCATGAGCTTCTTCTTGCAAAATTTAGCCTTAAACTGAAGAAAGTAGGGAAAAGCACCAGGCCACTCAGGTATGAACTAAATCATATCCCTGATAAATATACAGTAGAGATGACAAATAGATTTAAGGAATTAGATCTGATGGACAGAGTGCCTGAAGAACTATGGACCGAGGTTCGCAGCATTGTACAAGGGGTAGCAACTAAAACCATTCCAAAGAAAAAAAAATGCAATTCTATTTAGCATGCTTATATTCAAATGAGAATATTCCATTTACATAGTCATTCCGATTTTGTATTTCAATGGGTTCTTGAGGCAATATTTTTGCTTTCCCCTCTCCCCATTCGTAAGCTGTTTTGAAACCAGCAAAGGGACTGTTCTTCCTTAATTGTACATTTAATAGTATATGTAGTAACTCATTTTCAAAAACTAAAACTAGTTTCTGGCAAATTGCTGCTATTTGTAACTGTGTTATGGAGAATGCCTTCACAACTTAATACAAATGATAAAGGCAAACGTGTCTGTATATTCTTAAGGCTGAGTGAGGTATGTTCTACTTCTGGCATTTTTCATTTCTATCCTAATTAGATTACTGTAAAGGTTATCTAGAAACAAGATTTAAACAAAGTAAAAACATGTTTCATCTGAGTCTGATTTTAAATGTCTGCCAGACAAGATGGCTTCTGAATATAAGCCTTGAACATGCTGGAAGGGGAAGGTCCTTCTCTGTGGGGGCTCCCACACTCTGGAACGAACTTCCCCCGGGTTTACGCCAAATACCTGACCTTCGGACATTCCGTCGCGAACTGAAGACACATCTTTTTATTCGCGTGGGGCTGGCTTAAATTGAATTTTATCAAATTTTTAAAATTCTTATTAACTAATTTTAAATGGGGTTTTTAGCTTACTGTATATTTTAATTTTCAGGCCAATTTTAAAATAAGTTTTTTAATTGCATTTTAAATTATATATTGCACTGTTTGTTTTATTTTTGCCTGTACACCGCCCTGAGTCCTTCGGGAGAAGGGCGGTATAGAAATCAAATAAATAAATAAATAAATAAATATTTCTGAGAAGAATGCCAGCTCCACAAAGATAATTTTTCTACCATTACTTGCAGTTTTTGCTTACTGTCTGCCTCCCTGAAATGCGATGTTCTCTCCTTTTCTTAAATTTTCTCTGGTTAGCAGAAAACATAATTTTCGATAGGTGAACACTCACCCACCCACCCCGCCCACTAACACTTAAAAGAAAAGATTGTGAAGCCAGGCTCCAAGTTTTAAAAAAATGGGCAGATGGAAGACAGATATAGAAGTGATTTCAAATCTGTCAAGTAAAACATTTCTTTCTTTGGCAACCACTGGTGCAAACTACAAATGGAGAACATATTAAGAAATATATTGTAGCATTGGTTCTCAAATCCTGATAAAAGTTACCACTAAAGCAATATAGCGCTCACAAGAAAGGAGAAAAAGTTGACAATTATTTTTATTATATTGGTGTGGTACTCATTTAGTTATATCAAATATTTATATAAATATTTTTCCCTAAAAAGCGAAGTAATCTTCATCCGAATTCAAATGACCACTTTAAAAGAAACTGGTATACAGGTAGTCCTCAACTTACAACCACAATTAAGCCCAAAATTTCTGCTGTTAAGCAAGACATTTGTTATGTGAGTTTTGTCCCATTTTATGACCTTTCTTGCCACAGCTGCTAAGTGAATCACTGCAGTCGTTAAGTAACGAGGTTGTTAAGTGAATCTGGCTTCCCCACCAATTTTGCTTGTCCGGAGGTCACAAAAATTGATCACATGACCCCCATGGACACAGAAAGTTATAAATATGAATCAATTGCCAAGTGTCTGTATTTTGATCATGTGACCACGAGAGTGCTGCAACCGTCATAAGTGTGAAAAACGGTCATGAGTCACTTTTTCAGTGACTTTGAACGGTCACTAAACAAACTGTTGTAAATCGAGGACTACCTGTACAGTAATAACTCTAAGGGCCGGTTTAGCTCACGCTGGTAAAGCCTGTTATTAAGAACACAGTAGCCTGCAATTACTGCAGGTTCGAGCCCGGCCCAAGGTTGACTCAGCCTTCCATCCTTTATAAGGTAGGTAAAATGAGGACCCAGATTGTTGGGGGGGGCAATAAGTTGATTTTGTAAAAATATACAAATAGAATGAGACTATTGCCTTATACACTGTAAGCCGCCCTGAGTCTTCGGAGAAGGGCGGGGTATAAATGTAAACAAAAAAAAAAAAAAAGAGCAGCTTTAGGAAGCGAGTGAAACAAATGCTGAAGCTTTCAAATGTATCTTGCTCCCTAAAGAAAGCACTAGATCTGTTCTTAATTTGGGAGGTAGCACCACATGTGTGGTCTTGGAAGAACTGTCAGGTTAAAGTTCCAGTTGGGGCTGGAAGGACACACTATTCTAGGAATGGAGCTGGATGAGACATAAATTCTTTGGCATGACGTTTCAAGAACAGTTCACGTTGTGGGATTGCAAAATAAATATCATAAACTAGATGTGAGGATTACAGAAATCCCTGGGTAAGTATGTTCATCAAGGGCCAAGCAGATTTAAAAATCGTATCCGGGGCACATCTGGAACAAGCAATTGGGCTGGAGAGTAGTTTTTCATGTCCCCACCACAGAACTGGTAGTCTAGAGCAGGGGTCTCCAACCTTGGTCCCAAAGCAAAGCTGGCTGGGGAACTCTGGGAGTTGAAGTCCACAAGCCTTAAAGGGACCAAGGTTGGAGACCCCTGGTCTAGAGAAATACTGTCAAAGATGGAGTAAGTGTTCAAGAAACCGCTGAAAAATATACAGGTAGTCCTTGACTTACGACCACAATTTAACCCAACATTTCCATTGTTAAGCGAGACATTTGTTAAGTGAGTTTTGCCTCATTTTATGACCTTTCTTGCCACAGTTGTTAAAGGAATCACTGAAGTTGGTTAGTTAGTAACCCAGTTGTTAAATGAATCTGGCTTCCCCATAGATTTTGCTTGCCGGAAGGTCGCAAAAGGTGATCACATGGATCTGGGGACACAGCAACGGTCGTAAGTATGAACCAGCTGCCAAGAATCTGAATTTTGATCACATGACCATGGGGATGCTGGAAAGGTCGTAACTGTGAAAAATGGTCATAAATCACATTTTTCAGTGTTGTTGTAACTTTGAACAGTCACTAAGCGAACTATGGTAAGTTGAGGACTCTCTGTATTACCAAAATAGTTGCAAACTCAGCATCTGAAATTTTAAGAAAAGGTAACAGAATATTCCAGGGTGAAAGTTTTGCATTTATTCTTTTACCTCTAGGTCTTCCTTTGTAAAATGAAAAGTATGGTGTAACTTTACTTATCATGATCCTGAATTTTTGTCACATTTTTGTATCAGCTAACAGCATTATTCCAAATTTAGAAAACAGTAACAGGCCTGGTCTTGATTTTAAGCACCAACATGCTTCTTTCGTCTTTACTTATTTTCAAAAGTACCAACTGAGTCTATTGGTTCACCTGGTCTGGCCTTACCTACAGTGACTCCCAGCAACTCTTTAGCATTTCAAATAGGATTCTTTCCAAATCTTATTTAAAAATGCTAGGGACTGGGCTGGCAAAGTGACAAACACATGCTACATTCTACATTCCTTCTCTCTATGGCCTCTTCCTGTACCTTAGCAAAAGAAGGGAAAATACGTAGCATGAGCTTTAGGTGTATTATGTATACTAACTAATCATGCACTTGAATAGGCTACTTCTGAGGAATTGAAAGCCAAGCCCACATATGCCCTTTGCTTGTTTAGGCATACACAGCTGTAATAGTGCCTTTATTTTATCTGTTTGTCCAAAGGGTTCATCTTGTAACATGAAATGCCAGGAAATGGTTATGCATTTTCTTATTGCCACAGTCAATGATCATAAAATAATAAAAAAGCATGCCAAAGGGAAAATATCACAAGTGAAACAAGTTAATAATAACTCTGTGAAACTATTTTAATAGTGTTAACTACACTGACTGAGGATTTGCAAAGCCTAATTATTTGGAGAAAGAGTATTGCTTGCTTACAGCTCCTTGGCATCACCTTCAAATGACAACTGTCTGGCTCTCTTTCCTCTTCAATTCATACACACCCTGGGAGGCTTCCAGCATTCCATTATCCACCAAGTGCAGACCAGCATGTTACGAATTACCACATTTAACAGCAAGAAAGTCATTGATTTTTTTTTGGGGGGGGGGAACGAACCTTGTTTCTAGACATGGTGGAATCAGTTTACTTTAAACATCAGACATAATTTGCCAAGTGATAATTAGGTACTATAGTAAGACAAACTTGAACCAAAGCCATCCCGCGAGAATCAGCACATTCTTGGCAAATACATATAGGGTGCAAATTTAGCAAGCAAGCCCTCCATGTCCTGTCTCATTGCTTATTACTATGCTAACGGGAATTCACACATCTACGGTCTTCAAACAATAGTGCAGGCTCTTATGAAGGATACAGATTTCTTTGTACTACTGATTCCTGCCATTTTCCCTTTCTAACATACATAAAAGCAAAAAAATTAGGCGCTTTCACTTCAGAAGGACAGAATTCAACCTAGGCAGAGGCGTTTCATGATCAATAACTTATATATTAAAGATCCTAAGTATAAACACAAATTGAGATGGAGGAAAAAAATTATTCAGCTAAGTCCAACTCAACTACCACTGCAAACTTAAAGGGACACCCTAAAGCAGGGGTCCTCAAACTTGGCAGCTTTAAGACTTGTGGACTTCAACTCCCAGAATTCTGAGAGTTGAAGTACACAAGTCTTAAAGCTGACAAGTTTGAAGACCTCTGCCCTAAAGGAACCTCTTCTTTGCAGAGCTGGGAATGCAGAGACATAAAAGTTAATAAAATTTTTGGTTAGGGTTAGTAGCGAAACACATGTAGTGAAGCAGACAGTGGGAAAATTTATTTATTTATTTATTTATTTATTTGATTTTTATACCGCCCTTCTCCCGAAGGACTCAGGGCGGTGTACAATGTATTGAAAGTGTATTGATAAATAAATAAATATTGATAAATAAAATGTATTGATTCCTGGACAGGTCTGAAACTGGGCATGCTGGAATTCAATTTTAATTCATTTACGGAGAATTCTAATATTTCTCCTCTAACACTAACCTTTTTATGTAATCTGTGATGAGAACTGTTTACTTGAAGACCTCCTATGGATAAAAATAAAGTGCTGCTTTAATAACCCATAGTTAGTTCAAAAGACATTGGTGCAAGAATCTGAATAGAAGGCCAATAGTTCCTCCTGTGGCTTC
This sequence comes from Ahaetulla prasina, assembly GCF_028640845.1. Taxonomy (NCBI): domain Eukaryota; kingdom Metazoa; phylum Chordata; class Lepidosauria; order Squamata; family Colubridae; genus Ahaetulla; species Ahaetulla prasina. Next base: position 118,548,366 of record NC_080540.1, read on the forward strand.
TCTGACATATTTTTCTGTTGCTTCTACTAAAGGTTTAGTGGCTAAATGAAAAGAAGGTCAAGAGGAATAGTAATGTAGAAAAATGACACTGTTGCAAGGAAGCCAAGATCATAGAAAGCTCTGCCACAGAATGAACATATGAGGGCTACAGGGGCCTTATTATATGCCACAGATACATTAAGCACCAGGTGATCCCTCTAACAGGCAGCATCTGTGATCCCCCTAAGACTTAAGAAAATCTCCCCTTGATTAATTTTACCTTGGTCTAATTCAGACTGTAGCTATCAGTTTATTTTTCACTGCGTTGTTACTCATCAGCTTTTCATTTACTATCAATTACCAAATTCAGAATGAGCACATCTCAGAATACGGGAAAGGAAAAGGAGAGAGAGGAAAGAGGAGAAAAGATAAAAAAATGTTAAAATAGGAGATGCAGATACAGTCTATTAAAACAATTATGGCATTTATTGAAATGTAGAAACACACCAGAACTGCTGCAAACATTATATTCAGGCAGAGATATTTAAATATGGTTGTATGTATACAGATACTCGCCTCATCCACAACACATTAAGTCAAATATTTAGATGACCTGAAGATAAACCAGCATAAGTTTTAATGTTTTAAATTAATTTTCATTATGGTATATTTTTGTAATTCAATGTTGCTGTCCAAGTCTTTTATTCTGATCATGGATCAAATGAATTTGTGTATGAACATGCAAAGTTTAATAATTTTCAAAAAAAATTGAAAGAGGGCTAGGATACTATTCTATTTTGGACAGAGAAAACTTGTTGTTGTTAGTTGCAAAGTCGTGTCTGACCCATCGCGACCCCATGGACAATGTTCCTCCAGGCCTTCCTATCCTCTACCATCCTCTGGAGTCCATTTAAACTCATGCCTACTGCTTCAGTGACTCCATCCAGCCACCTCGTTCTCTGTTGTCCTCTTCTTCTTTTGCCCTCAATCTTTCCCAGCATTAGACTCTTCTCCAGTGAGTCCTTCCTTCTCATTCGGTGGCCAGAGTATTTCAGTTTCATCTTCAGGATCTGGCCTTCTAAAGAGCAGTCGGGGTTGATCTCCTCTAGGACTGACTTGTTTGTTCGCCTTGCAGTCCAAGGGACTCGCAGGAGTCTTCTCCAGCACCAGAGTTGAAAGGCCTTAATTCTTTGGTGCTCAGCCTTTCTTATGGTCCAACCTTCACAGCCATACATTGCAACTGGGAAAACCATAGCCTTGACTATACGCACTTTTGTTGGCAGGGTGATGTCTCTGCTTTTTAGTACACCGTCTAGATTTGCCATAGCTTTCCTCCCTAGGAGCAAGCGTCTTTTAATTTCTTGACTGCAGTCCCCATCTGCGGTGTTCTTGGAGTCCAGGAAAATAAAATCTGTCACTACCTCCATTTCTTCTCCATCTATCTGCCAGGAATTGAGAGGGCCGGATGCCATGATTTTAGTTTTCTTAATGTTGAGTTGAGAGAAAACTAGCAGCATATATTACATTCCAGAACAGTTTTTTGAGAAAGCAAGAAATATTGTTTGAAACCCAGGCATCAATTTTTTAGCTCAATTTTCTTATGGTCAAAGATACCTGCACAGAAGTGATTCTGGGCTGAATTGGTTAGCTTAAAAAAACCAAACAATAAAAGAGGTTCCATTCAAAAGGGTATCCATTCTATTCCTGGCTAACATGTTGTTAACCAGGAATACAATGGAAACCTTTCCAATTGGAACCTCTTTTACTTTCAGTAACAGATAAAGCAGCAATAAACACAATGTTTTTGCAGACTAGCAAATATTAATTCAGCAGTAGAGATACAGGTACAGTGAAAAACTGATCCATATCAGTTATCAGTTTTAGCTTCAGCCAATGAGGAATTAAAGTGAACAGTTGAAAATTGTCATATTTCCCAGAACCATCCAATGAGTCACTCAAGTAGGAAGGAATCTGCAATAGTAGAGGCAATCTGAAGTGATGGATGAGCTGAAGAGCTAATAAGGAATCTGATGTGTTTAGAAATTTGAACACTTACTTGAAGTAGTGGGAAGCAAGCCTTATAGATATTGAGTGAACCTTAACAAAACCTCCAGATTGAGAAGCAGAGGCCCACAGGTTTTCACTGGCTCCCAAATGGGGTACAGCATGGCACAAAGAAAAGCGTGTGCATGCATATATTAGTATATCTTACTAAGTAAGAAAAAGGCAACCAAATGTAGGTTTAAGGAAGTGCAGATTCTTTTTCACCCTTGGTTTTTTTTCCCATCTGAGAGAAAAGGGATTGAATATGAGAAGTGGGTCATTTCAGAAATACTTTCTCGAGACCCTCTGTTTTCAAAAATGTGCAGGATCCAATCTGGGTTGGTTACCGGTCTCCCAAGCTTTCGGACAACTTCTGCTAGGGGAATGTGCCATCAAAAATATGCATAAAGCTTCTCCCAAAGCTTTGCTCTTTAAAAATGTACGGGGCACCTTCATCAGCAATAGTCCTATATCACTAAGACAGTCACTCAGACTACTCCTATTTGTATCTGACCCATCCAACTGCCTGAAACAGGACATCTCGTTCTGTTACTACGGAGCAAGGCTGACCATGTCAGAGTAAACATATCTTTCCATTGCAGAATATGGGTTGGGGAGGCGGGAGGGGGGGTGGAAATGAAACAAGTTCTTACTGGATGATGCCATCCTGACCTCTGCTGGTGAGGAAATGTTGCTGCATTATAATTCTAAAATGGGGCAGATGTACTGTAGGATTTTTCGACGGTGGTTAAGAGAAAAATAGCCTTCCTTCCTGTCTCTGATCAAGTACCAAAAATGTCATTCCACTACCTAGTGCTTCATATATTAACATTATTTATATATTGTTCTATCATTTTTAGAGAGTAGGATTGTTTCTCCTTTGAATTCTTTTTACCATGGATGGTAAGAGCCAAGCAATGTTTGTACTTCAAGCCCCATAGGAAGATCGCTAAGAACAATCCTGGTCTTCCTCTTTCTCCTTTCCCTCACAGCTTTAAATTTGTATGACCTTCCAACAGTTTATCCTTGACCACGCCTCCAGTGCTCCATTGTCTTCAGTTTTTTTCACTCAATCTATCTGATGAGACCTGAGTGTTTATCTCTGGCAAATAGATTGTCAGATTCCCATGTTGGATTATCAATATTGGACAAGAAAGGATATTTTTGTTACTTTAAAAAGGGAGCTGCGCATCTGGAACTGATAGGGGTGATATTTATTTTCTTTGGGCTGCCAGTGGTGTGTTAAGCGTCCCTGGGGCTCCAGGCCACTTTCCACCACCCAGGACTTCCTATTTGGCAGCGTTCCGGAGTTGTGTCCCTGTCAAGGGCACCTCCGACATCTGACTGACTGCTGGTTAGCTGGCACAACCGCCACCACTATCGCAGCTCTCCCTTTGGATATTTGGGAAAATATTCTCAAAGAATGACTTATTGAAGATTAAACTAGAGGGAATATGTTCCCAGAGTAAAGGCAGGCCCCTACATATCCTTCTATGTTTTATAGGATACTTGGAAAAGAGATTCTTAAAGATGAGACAACCGACAATCTTGTGCAAGTGAGAAAATTTTAAGACTACATAAAAAGTCCCAAAGGACCGAAAGCTATCTCCATGCCATGGAAATGAGAATGCTCCGTTGGATATCGGGCATCTAGCTTCTTGACCACATCATAAATGATACCGTTCAACATTTTGGTGTGGCACCAATTTTAGAGAAGATGAGAGAAGGTCGGCTCTGCTGGTATGGACATGTCCTGAGACCTTCCACTGTTGCCAAGACTGCCTACCAATTAGAAGTCAATGGCCGGTGACCTCGCAAGCGCCCAAAACAGAGATGGCAAGACACCATCCACAAAGATATGCAAGCCGCAGGTCTGAGCCCTGAAGATTCAGCTGACCATGCAAAGTGGTATGCAATGATCCGAAAAGCAGACCCTGCACTTGCTAGGAAGAAGATGATTAAAAAGTCCCAAAGGTGCTTTTTTTTCAAAAAGACAATTAGACTTTTTTTTTTTTAATGTTTTGCTTCTTGGATGAAAAGCGAAACATTTTCAAAGGGGAGGAAAAAAAAAACCCAGGAAAGTCCAGTTGCCTTTTGGAAGAAAAAGCACCTTTGGGACAACCATGACCTGGATGATTGAGAATCTCCATAGACATTGTGTAAAAAAAAGATACAACCAGTCCCAAGCTAGACACATCAAAATTGGTTCTTATGGAACCATTCCTTCAATCTGGTTGTACTGTACTGTACTGTATTGGCATCAAGGGAAGCCAGTACTCTTGTTTCTATACGCGTTCTTTTTCCCCCCAATATACTTTATTGAACTTTTATTACCTTAAAAACATAAAAAATTGTATCATTTAACAGCTATTTGTGGTGTTTTTCTTATAACAATACTCCATGCATTATTTACAAAAATTAAATTGTATGTATTTACATTCTTGTTTTGTTTTTTTGCTTATACTTAATAATTAACTATTTTTAATCTGTCTCCATTCTATCCATTTACACCACTTTTCCCATACATTATAGAATATCAATGCCTCTTTATCTTTTAAACTCAGTGTTAATTTATCCATTTCTGCACAGTTCATGTCCTTTTGTATAACAAGTTTCTCTGTAGAGATACATGACTGTTTCCAACACTGACCAAAGGCTATCCTGGCAGCAGTTAATATGTGTAGTACTAGGTATTTTATGCTCTTCACATATATATTTTTTGAAAATACCCAATAGAAAGAGTTCCGGTTCTAATTCTATTTGTTCACTAGTAATTTCCTGTAACCAATCTTTAATTTTAAGCCAATATTTATGAGACTCGGGACAAGACCACCACATATGGTAATATGTTTCTATACGCATTCTTTTTAAACAGGTTGGTTACTTCTTGTATTGGTCAACCTAGGAAGTGTAAAGCTCTGAAACTTACCAACCCATTCCAAGGTTAACACAAGCATTTAAAAGTGTAATTAAAGGACTCGGTTCCCATATGTGTATGGCTGAGTGTTCCCTTTCCAGTGGCTGCTGTTCCCATGGAAGCTCCAGCTTCTTTGAGTAGTTCTACAGCTAAACTCCTTTCTCAAACAGAGAAAGGAGCACTTCAGCTGCACTTATCCACTGACTGCAGCTTATCTTGTATGAAGCCAGATGATGGCTAGATGCCAGCCAAGACAGGCAACCACCCCAACTCTTTGCTACCACTAGTGGCTAATAGGACAAATAGTTAACCAGTCAAACTATAATGTCAAGGATTGGGAAAAAAAGTTCAATCTATTGATGATGTGATGGAAAAAAGGAGAAAAATGCAATGCACAGAGTAATCAATGGCTTAGGCTTGCCAGTTGGAGAACGTTTTTCTTATGCTGGATAATGGGAGCAGGGCTAAAATTTCAGCAGAGACAATCACCAATTACAGCTTAGAATTGTGAATATTAAAGCTATATGGACACCAAGGCACACAGATCTATTTGAGGTGCAAGGTAAGGGAGTAATGCAGGTGTAGCAAGATTGGATTGCATGTTTTTTTTAAAAGCTCTGGAATGAGAGAGAATGGAAATACAGCAAAGCAGTTTGTGGATGTGGCCTATATGCTGTTTCAGAGGGCAAATTTCACTTGACCTATATACGAATTCAGTGCTAGCCAAAATAACCCACTCGCACTAAGGAACTACCTAAAGTTCCTTGATATAAAAAAATGTGTAAGCTGCCTCGAGTCACCATGTGTGAGTTGGGCAGCCATATAAATTTAATAAAAAAAAGTTGAATTAAAAGCAATGCAGCAATTATTAACTTTAACTACACGTGTTTCCCCAAAAATAAGACTGGGTCTTATTTCCCCCCCCCAAATAAAACGTAGGACTTATTTTGGGGGTTTTCTTATTTTTTCCCATGTACGGGAGGCCCACTTTTTCTGCTTGCTCGTGGCGGGGCAGGAGGCCGTGCAGGGCATTAGTGCCGCCACCACAAAGCAGGGTAGGGTACAGCTGCTCCATGCACCCCACATCAGATTACCTTAGGGCCCCTGCAGCCAGGCCGCCCGTGCCCCAACACATGCCTCACCTTGTGGCGGCAACTCTGGCAACCCTGTCCAGCAGGACCTCACGTGGGCCCCGGCCCACTTCTTCTGCTTGCTCGTGGGCACAACAGAGCAGGAGGCTGAGTGACGCACTAGTGTTACGGCCACAAGGTGGGGGGGGCAGATCTGCCCCACGCGCCTTGTACCGGCTTACCTCAGATCCCCCACAGCCAAGCCATCCACACCCCAACACCTGCCTCGCCTCGCTGCCGCAGCACCAAAACACCACTCAGTCTCTTGCTCCGTTGTGGCAGTGAGCAAGCAGAAGTGGACAGGTGGCCATGTGGCTCCTGCTAAATTCCCACATCGCAAACCAAAATATGATTTTATAACAGATGTGTTCAGATTTGAGAAGGATGCTTTAAAATGTTTTGAACAAACAGCATAATGGGCTAAAATATTTGTGTTTATACCTATTCCACATTTTTTAAAATCAAGTCATAATGAGAATTTTAGTTAGAAAAGTCTTGAGCAACTCCAGTAATTGTACTTAAATTCTTTCTGTGCTGGTGAAATAATGAAGGACAAAAATACTTCAATATAATCAGGAACCTACTTCATTGCTACATCTGTAGCTCTCACCTTATTTAAAGCTTTATATCACATATTGCCTTTTTATATCCTACATCGATATAACATAGACTAACTGAATAACTGTACTCCGCTATGAAACTGTGATCAGGCTTGATAAATTGACGCTTACAGCTTGAAAATTAATGAGTAGTTGATCGGCCTCTCCTCTCCCCTTCTCTCCCTCAGCCTTGTCCCACAGAAACATCTCCTATCCTACTCCCTTCTCTCCCTCAGGCTTGCCCCACAGAAGCCTCTCCTATCCTATCCCCTGCTTGCTGCTGTGAAAGTAAAACTGAAACTGAAACTCCTCTCCTCTGCTTGTGTTTTGCATTTGGAACAGATTTCTTTACAGGTGGGGAAGGGCAGTAGAACTCCTTAGCATCAGAGCATGTTAATCATAATATAGGAAATACTAATGCTCTTATGGTCATTTTGAAAAATCCTTTCTTAGTGAGCACTTAGAAGCCAAGAGGACCTACATGGCAAATTTCAAGTTTGCAGGCTTTACGGTTCTGGAGATTTTATGATGATGTGTGAATGGTATTTCACTTTTATATATATAGATGATTAGAGAGAAATTATATAGCTTTGTGGCTGGAACAAAGAAGCAACTTTATTCATCAGAATACAAAGCATAGATAAATTAAGGGGATACATCTACACCCAAACAATTAAAAAAAAATTCCTGGAGCTCCTTAGATTATGCTGCTAAAATTTGCCAACAATTCAAATTACTTATTTTGGATTGTTCTGAAATTGGCAGTAATTTGTTTGTAATATGTTATTACAAACAAATTACTGTCAATTCCAGAACAATCCAAAACTAAACACCCTGCATTCTTCCATACTGCTGTTACTGCTATTTTATACAGTCCTTAAAATAGACAATGTTGAGTTTTCTTGGCAACAATACCAACAATGGTTTGCCGCTGTATCCTTCTGGAATATATTTCTAACTTCCCAAACTTGCTTATTACCCAACTATTTCCATATGGTTTACCTACTAAAGATTAATTAGATTGGCTTAAATTCTTAAGATCAGCCAAGGAAATGATCAGTTTTGCTCTTTAAAAATATTACATACCTGATTTTAAAAATTTTGTCAATTTTCTCATAAGCAAAACTTACAATCAGTTAAGTTTATTTCCTCATTTCCAACCAGTGATCCAAAGGATCAATTCTGAAAAGAAGAGCCCAGCTACCACAACGTTTCTGACAATATAGTTCATCTGGACAAAACTGAAACTTTAATAAACAATGCCAATGAGAAAATATATGTACTGCCAATTTGCTTTTCTCTGACTTGCTTATTTTTTTTCACCCGAAACAGTTTAGAGCTAACAGATTAAATCCAGTTTTATACTGCTTCCTATATAAAATCATCTCAAGGCAGTTTAAACTAAAAATCCACAATAACATATTGCATTAGAAATATAGCTGCATATTTTCACTTCTCAACAACCAGTAGAATAGCAGCATTATTAATATATACATACCAAAAGCCTTTCGGGGTTCAGTCAGCTTCAGAGTAAAAGTGCGACCTTTGGGCAAATCCTTGAGCATTTTTGCAACCTCATAATGCCGGCAGCCGATAAGACTTTGACCATTGATGGACTCAATCATATCTCCAACATTAATAATTTGGATTCGGTCAATAACACTCCCTTCCTTGATTCTCTGCCAAAAGAAGTGAACAATCACTATGCAAACACAAACCAAATAAATTATTGATAACTTGAAAAATTTAGAATGCAATGCAACCAAAAAATAAAGCAAACTAAGTGAAAGTGGGATTCCCAACAATCCTGGTTCCCCAAACAAGAATCATAATCCTGGCTGAGTGACAAACAGAGCAGTTCACTTAATCAGAACTATTGTAATGGCAGAGGTACTCTTCTCTTGAATACCTATCTTCCTCTGGGTTATTTTTTGGTAAATACTTAGTTATGGCCTTAGTTATGGAGCCTTTTGCTTTATACACAATCTGTCATTTCTCTGAATTGCAGAGAGACTGCTCTATAGCAGGCCTTCGAGTTGCTAAATATATTTGGGCAGAAAGAAATCAAGCTCAATAGTAAAAGTGTTAACCTTGTAGTCCAACAACTCTCTGTTGTACCTTAGGATGTATGACGATCTACAGTAATGGTTATGCGTTACTCTAATCCAGGGCTGGACCTGCAACTTCTACTGGAGAAACGTGATTCATAATTACACTTATAACTGACTCATAGGGGAAATGAGCAGTGGCCCAACCAGTCTGCTTTACTCATTTCTTCTTAAAAAAACCAGAATAATTCACACCTTGAAAGAAGGCTGTGCTACTAATATTATGCCCTTAGACAGTGTCTTGGGGAAAAAAACAGATCTGATGAATGAGATGAATGTATATTAATCCCAAGCAATGTATGGCAGCAGATCTGCTGAAACTGTTTTTCTTACTATCCAGTAAAGCAGGATAGTATCATTCCTCTTCCCTGAGACTACAAACTACAAAGTGAATGAGAAGACTGTCCATGTTCTGTTTGTATATTTACTGCATGTATCAGTATATCACAATATATTTTTGTGGATTAAGCATATGAAGTCAATGCAAATAATTCCTGACATTAGAAGCTCATTAGGAAGTAGAGTTACCTGAAAAGAAGTAGAAAAAGGAGAGAAAGACTAAAACCAGACACAATAGAGCTTCATTGTAGCTGATGCAAAACAAATAGGAAATATTAGTTTAAAGGAATTCTGAGTCAGAGCTGGTTTTGGTAACAGTCAAATTTAGAAGTACTTATTTTAAGAAGTAAAACTGCAAAAACTGATGCTTAATAAAAACAGTGGTTCTGGGTCATTTTGAAAAGGATTAGATCGTTTCCCTTAGAGAACAGAATTACAATACATGGTCACTTTCTGTAGGATCAATATACTGAAAAATACACGGTGGACTGCAGCAATTGTTTATGAATTTCATAGGATGTACCTCAATAACTTTGACTGTGAAGACCTTCCTTTTCTGTCCAAAGATAGCAGGTTGGTTTCCTTGCTATGAACTTCTTGTTACAGTATTAAAGATTATTTATTTGTTTAATTTATTTATTTTGTTGAGTACATATAATATATATAAGTATAAGCATGAATTGAATACATAAAGTGAACACAATTAAAGGAAACATTAGAACAGGGACGGTAGGCATGCTGGTGCTCTTATGCACACCCCTTACAGACCTCTTAGTAATAGGGAGAGGTCAACAGTAAATATATTATGTTAAACTGAGGAAAATTCATAGCTCTGTTTAATATTAATCACAGCCCATAATTTATTTTTAGCATAAACTAGAATAGCTAAGGCCTGTGTCCAACCAAACATGAAATCCACTGTTAAGGTCCTATGTAGGATATAATGGGGGTTGACCTCGCTGTATTTTTGTATGACAAAAAGGAAATTATGTTCAGAATATGCACTACAAAATTGTGTTCTTGCATGTCCCCCCCCCCCGCTCCCACAAAAGAAAAGAAAACCAGCAAGGCTCTAAACAGAATTAAGGCTTTTGCAAGCAAACTTCCTTGAAGGCATGCCATAGCCCTATGACCCTATGATTCAGGAAATGGTGGGGGATCTTTGTTCTAGCAAAAGCTGCATACTCTCAAAGGCCAACTGCCGGGAACTTCATACTGATGGTGAGCAAGATCAGAATCCAAAATGGATATGGAGTCATCTCTTTCCTTTCTCTTATCTGTAATGGAACACACACACACACACCCCACATGGTGATAGAAAACGATTGTTCCTGCAAAATGTTTACACTGACCGATTTTCATAGGCCTAATGACATCTAGTTCCAATATAGGAACATGTATGCAGAATCTGACAATCACACAAAATCACAGAAAATATTTTTTTTCTCTGAGAATGGAAAAAGATAAATTTATTTCTCATAGTTATTTTGATTTTCATAATAGGAATGTAATAAGAAAAGAGAAGGACAAAAAGGATTAATGGTGTCTAGCTTATAAGTAACTTTTATAGGCTGAGCATCCTGTGAGCCAGCATAACAGATATATCTACAGTTATCTTCTGGCATCTATCAAAATTGTAGATAATCCTTTCTTTTAAAAAAGGATACTTGTTGCTCTCACAGTTATGCTCAAAAGCTTAAATATACAACTCAGTTTTCAATGCCAAACAAACCATGTTTTGGAAATCTAATCTTCAATCTATTTTCTCCATGAATAGAATAAAAATCCATCTCACTTTATAAATCTATTACACCATACGAAGTACAGGGAGGCCAATCCTCATTATATCCTATGTTTAATATTTTTTTCTTAAACTAAACAAACCCACACTTTTCAGCCCAGTATTTCACAAACTGATAGCATTTAAGAATTGCTATTTGGAATTCTGGAATGAAGAACAGAAATATCCCAAAGGCCACAAGATTGAAAAAGCTGCTTTAAACTTTTTAAATCCACTTATCTCTGTTTAGCATTGTAAAAAAATAGGAGCTGATAATTTCACATGCCTTCAGCAAATACATCATCTATGAAAGGCCTTGTTACGAAATCACATCATTTTTTATTCACTTTGGAAAAAAAAACATTTTCTCGGAAAGATGAAAAAGAAGGGGAAAAAAAGATAAGATTGGATTTCTAGGTGCCACCAAAATATAAGCATCTGAAGCAGTGGTGAAATGCTACTGGTTCACACCAGTTCTGGAGAACTAGTAGTGACAAAAACTACTGGTTTGGGTGAACTGGTAGCAAAACAAAGCTACTGGTTCCTCCAAATATATTTCCGAATGATCAGCTGTGCCACGCAATTTAAAATCACTAGAAAGCAGAAATCCTGCTTTCTATTATTATTATTATTATTTTTATTATTTATTTGATTTTTATACCGCCCTTCTCCCGAAGGACTCAGGGCGGTGTACAGGCGACAATAAAATACAAACACCACAGTATACAATTTAAAATGCAAGTTAAAAAACTTATTATAATTAGCCTAGAACTTTAAAATTTATAAAACCAAACCCCATTTAAAATTAGTAGAAAATTTAAAATTGATAAAATTTATATAATTTAAAATTTAAAATTTAAGCCAGCCCCGCGCGAATAAAAAGGTATGTCTTCAGTTCGCGGCGGAAAGTCCGAAGGTCAGGTATTTGACGTAAGCCTGGGGGAAGCTCGTTCCAAAGTGTGGGAGCCCCCACAGAGAAGGCCCTTCCCCGGGGGCCGCCAGCCGACATTGTTTGGCGGACGGCACCCTGAGAAGTCCTTCTCTGTGAGAGCGTACGGGTCGGTGGGAGGCATGTGGTAACAGCAGGCGGTCCCGTAAGTACCCAGGCCCTAAGCCATGGAGCGCTTTAAAGGTCGTAACCAACAGCTTAAAGTGCACTCGGAAGGCCACAGGTAGCCAGTGCAGTCTGCGCAGGAACGGTGTTACGTGGGAGCTACGTGAAGCTCCTTCTATCACCCACGCAGCTGCATTCTGGACTAACTGAAGCCTCCGAGTGCACTTCAAGGGGAGCCCCGTATAGAGAGCATTACAATAATCCAAGCGAGAGGTAACGAGCGCGTGAGTGACTGTGCACAAGGCATCCCGATCAAGGAAGGGACGCAACTGCCGAACCAGGCGAACCTGGTGGAAGGCCCTCCTGGAGACGGCCGTCAAATGATCTTCAAACGACAGCCGATCATCCAGGAGGACACCTAAGTTGCGCACCCTGTCCTTTGGGGCCAATAACTCGCCTCCAACAGTCAACCGCGGCTGCAGTTGACTGAATCGGGATGCCGGCATCCACAGCCACTCCGTCTTGGAGGGATTAAGCTTGAGCCTGTTTCTCCCCATCCAGACCCGTACGGCTTCCAAACACCGGGACAGCACTTCAACAACTTCATTGGGGTGGCCCGGGGTGGAAAAGTACAGCTGGGTGTCATCAGCGTACTGTTTGTATCTCACCCCGAAGCCACTGATGATCTCACCCAATGGCTTCATATAGATGTTGAACAGCAGGGGCGAGAGAATCGACCCCTGCGGGACCCCACAAGTGAGGCACCTCGCGGCCGACCTCTGCCCCCCTGTCAACACCGTCTGCGACCGGTCGGAGAACCACCGATACACGGTGCCTCCCACTCCCAATCCCCCCAACCGGCGCAGCAAGATACCATGGTCAATGGTATCAAAAGCCGCTGAGAGATCTAATAGGACCAGGGCAGAGGAGTACCCCCTGTCCCTGGCCCGCCAGAGATCATCCACCAATGCGACCAAAGCTGTCTCCGTGCTGTATCCGGGTCGAAAGCCGGACTGGAATGGGTCCAGATAGACGGCTTCATCCAGGTATTGGGGTAGCTGTCGTGCCACAGCACTCTCTACAACCTTCGCAACGAAGCGAAGGTTGGAGACTGGACGATAGTTACCCAAAATAGCTGCGTCCAGGGAGGGCTTCTTGAGGAGGGGTCTCACCACCGCCTCTTTCAAGGCGGCAGGGAAAACCCCTTCCAACAAAGAAGCGTTGATAATCCCCTGGAGCCAGCCTCGTGTCACCTCCTGAGTGGCCAGTACCAGCCAGGAAGGACACGGGTCCAGTAAACATGTCGTGGCGTGAAGCCTCCCCAACAACCTGTCCACGTCCTCGGGAGCCACAGGGTCAAACTCATCCCAAACCGGCTCAACAAGACGTGTCTCCTCTCCCTCGCTTGGATCATCCCAATTTCGGTCCAGACCGTCCCGGAGCTGAGCGATTTAGATTCTAGTGAATCTAAATCACACGGCACAGCTGTTCTCCCCCTTGCTGTTCTACTTACCTTCCCAAGCCTTTCTGTGCAAAGTGCACATTTGGCATGTACGGTGCATGCGCATGTATGTAGCATGTGTTTGGTGTGTACCATGCGTGCGCGGCCAGTGAACCGGTGGCAAATTGGTTCAGATTTCACCACTGATTTGAAGACCTTTGTTTTTCACAGCTGATAGTTTTTGGAGGACAGAGTAAGGAAAACAATAGACAGAGCAAAAAAACAGAAACAAACCCAGAATCCTACCACCCCAAAGAGCAAAGCAATAATGCAGCTGGAGACTATATGTGATCATTCAAAGATACCTTGATGAAAGCATAGCCAGCACCATTGTCTGTGATAGTCAGACCCAGGGCCTCCTCAGATTTGAACACTTCCACTTCTTTTCTCTGGCCCTTTATGTGGGCGAAGATAAAGTCTTCCAGGCCAATCTGACCACCCAATAATTTGTCCATGTCCACTTTATGGGTATTTAAAGTGCAGAACATCACCTAGAAAGATATTAAGGAAGTACAATAAGAATCTGATATCGTTTGAGATAATGAGGATGCAGGCGATAGCTGTTCCCTCAATTCCAGCAATACAGGGCCAGGAGACCTTTGATCATCAACAATCATCTAGATTCCAGATCTAGATGAATCTAGATACAAGCAGATTTGTATCTAGATACAAGCAGATTTATTAACACCTCAGTTCATCCACAATATTTCCCCACAGATCTGGTCTTATCTAAAAACTACCACACATGCAATGAGCCTACAATAACCAGGCAATACAAAAGATGTGCTTACCTCAGTTGAGGATATATTAAAGGCCTCTGCAATTTTGTTGTATAGCTCCTTGACATTAGTAAAACCTTCGATCCGACCAGTGGGACTTCCATGGGCTAGCTGGGTATGGAACACAAGTCGAGGACGGAGGCTGGCTGGTGGAGGTGGGAGTCCAGGCTGAAGTGCTGCCATGCCACCCATCCCCATGCCACCCAGGCTATTGCGGATGGGCTCAGCTTCCTCATTTTCCACCAAAGGAGGGGCCTTCTTCCGGCGGCCTAGTCCAAGCGGCATGAGGGAAACGCGTCCAGTTGCTAGCAAGAATCAGCTACCAAGATATGGACCTAAAGGGAAATAAGATATAGATAAGATTAATTATAGTCAATATTTTTTAAAAAGTTATTACTTTAGTATATTTAAATTAAATACCGTATATACTCGAATATAAGCCGATCCGAGTATAAGCCGAGGTCCCCAATTTTACCCCAAAAACTGGGGTAAACTGGGGACTCGAGTATAAGCCGAGGGTGGGAAATGAGGCACCTACCGGTTGAAACCTCCTCCCTCAGCTGAGAAGGCTGGCGGCCCCGCCCGCCTCTCACTGCACCGCAGGGCTTCCCAGCGCCGTCCGGTAAAATGTGAAAAAGAAAAAAAAAACTCGAGTATAAGCCGTATATACTCGAGTATAAGCCGAGGGGCTTAAAAAAAAAAAAACTCGAGTATAAGCCGTATAGACCCGAGTATAAGCCGAGGGGACGTTTTTCAGCACAAAAAACGTGCTGAAAAACTCGGCTTATACTCGAGTATATACGGTATGTCTAATATTTAATTAAACCTTTTAAAATTTAATATGTAAAACCATCTATCTCACATATATGACTGGATGGCTTATAGCAATTATACCGAAAACAATAAAAAAAATATAAAGAAAAAAAAATACAGCCATGGTAAAACCATTAAAACCAGTACAATAAGCAGCTAAGGTACAAAACATTCTGTAGATGACCAAGCTGAGCCTGAGGGAGGGGTAAAATGTGACACCAGCCTTGTTCCTTTGTGCCCACAAGAGATCTAAGCTCAGCCCACCTTGAATTCTGTTGACTCTTAACTACTGCCAATTTGTTTTGAGTGTTAGTAGTTCAGATTCTTGTAGAGAGCATTGTACTGCCTGGACATGTGATTTCCTGTGCTTGACACATTCACAGCATTTAATATAACTATCAAACGCTACATTCAATATAACTATCAAACAAGCACCACTCTGTCTCCAAACACAATATCTTTATGGCCTTTAAAAAGACCAGTAGGATCAGGCTAATCTAATCTCTGGAGTGTAATGTTTCAAAGATGAGTATCATGATAGAAAAGGCTCTCCTCCTGGGCCCCATCAGATGACATTCCTTTATAGACAGGACCCAGGACCTCTTCTGTCAAATCTAATGGAATGGGTAGATATATCTGGTGAGAAGTGGTTCCACAAATAACCCGGTCCTATATCATATATGGTCTATATAAATCATTACCAGCACTTTGAATTGCACCTGTATTGCAACCAATACAGCTTGCACAACAGAGGTGTAATGGGTGCTAAACAAGGAGCACACATCTCATGCACCAACTGCAGCTTCCAGATGCTCTTCAAGGGCAGTTGTTATGTAGGAAGTGTTAGAGTAATCCATTCAGGAATTGATCTAAGCATTAGTGATCAACAATAGAAATGATCCAGGAATGGGCACAATTGGTGCACAACACAAAGTTGCACAAAAGTTCTCTTGGCTGTGACTTTCACATGCTCTTGGAATGAGTCGTGAGTCCAAGTGGACTCCCAGATTGTGCAAAGTGTCTATCTGGGACTGTGGCACCCCTTCAAAACAAGGGATAATAAATCCCAGTAATCAGATGGTCCTAAATGCCAAAGTCACTTAATCTTGGCTAGGATTGAACTGGATCATGTTGTTCCACATCCAAACCCACACATTTTCTAGACATTAAGACAGAAAATTTAATTCAACAGGGGT
The DNA here is from genome assembly GCF_028640845.1 of Ahaetulla prasina. Lineage (NCBI taxonomy): Eukaryota > Metazoa > Chordata > Lepidosauria > Squamata > Colubridae > Ahaetulla > Ahaetulla prasina. Next base: position 118,564,604 of record NC_080540.1, read on the forward strand.
GGAGATGGATAGCTTGGTATCATCAGCATACTATATTTATTTATATTTATTTTAATATTTTTTCTTGGGATACGTTTTGCAACCTGAGACAGGAAGGCAGAAAGTTGAACATGAAGAACTTAAAGACTTATATTATTATCAGGTAAGGCCAAGTAAATTCATAGGTAATCCATGCAACAGACTTGCACGTCAATTCACAGCAAAACTTTACCAATCAATGTTCCAGAAGGGAGGACATAATCAATCTGAGAAAAGAATGAATATTTATTCAATTCTTCTCATCATGATCAATGAAGCTTCTCATCATGATCAATGAAAACTATTCTGCCAAAAAATAACATACAACTGGTCGCAGGATTGTTTTCTATGATATATGTAAATTATAAATTCATCCTGGTGCCCAGTGGACATATGCCCAAACACATCTTCCCAAAACGAAACTCAGTGGTAAACTGGCAGGAAGTCAGAAACCACTCCTGCTTCCCACTGCTTTTTTGCCCACATGTGGTCATTCTATTTCTCTGTGATGAAACAATGTTCCAATGGGGCATGAATTGTGTAGTATTTAGTAAGAGGCAATATAGGTATTTTTGTGCCATAGTACTATGGCAAAGGAATGGTTTGCACTTAAAATACATTTAACATTAAATATCAATACAAAACTATACAAGCCAAGGCATAGGAAGAAGATTTCTCTTTACAAGTTACAAATATGAAAGGACTGCATTTCACTTATAGGAAACTGCAATACCATAACTGAAAAACAGAAATGCTTTGAAGAAAGGCACAATGAAATTGGACAGTAAATAATAAAATGTCCTCATTTACAACAAAATACCCGAGATGAAGACTTTAGAAACATCTCAAAAAACAATGGTCATATCCTTTAGAGCAGGGGTGTCCAAACTTGGTCCCTTTAAGACTTGTGGACTTCAACTCCCAGAGTCCCTCAGCCAGCAAAGCTGGCTGAGGAACTCTGGGAATTGAAGTCCACAAGTCTTAAAGGGACCAAGTTTGGACACCCCTGCTTTAGAGAATATAGACTTGTAGAGAACCTTAATTATAATATAAGGATGAAACTCAAAGGAAGGAGTTCTCAGAATGATATATAATGGTAGGTCATAGTATTCATTACACTACACAGCATCTTCTGTGACTGGCAGTAGCCCTCTAGGGTTTGAGGCAAAGAAATCCCACTATTTGCTGAGCCTTTTTATTGGCATTTCCTGGAGTTTAATCTGGGACTTATTACATATAGCACATGTATTTTCCTGTGAATTACAGTTCTTTCTTTAGATAATTAATCACAAGATAATTTGCCTGCTTCTTGTAGTTTGGACTGGTTCCCACATGAATGCTGATCACTTAATCTAGCAATTATTCTCATGCAGGAATAGACCAACTTGGTCCTAATGCCATAAAGCCGTGATGGTGAACCAATGGCACACGTGCCACAGGTGGCACGCAGAGCCCCTTCTGCAGGCACACCAGCTGTCACCCCAGGCCAGCTCCACCATGCATGCGTGTGCACCTCCTGCTGGCCAGCTGGTCTTCGGGTCTCTGCTGCGCATGTGCGGGGTGAAAGCGGGGGACACTCACGTATGTGCGCGTGGGGGGAGAGCTGTTGCATGGGTGTGTGTGCAGGTTGGTGCAGGAGCTTTCCAGGCCCAAACAGGGCACGGGGATCTCAGAGGAGTCCCTGTGCCCCGTTTTGGCTTCCAGGTTGGTGCAGGAGGCTTTCCAGGCCCAAAATGGGCCACACGAGGCCCCCCCATGCCCCATTTTGGGCCTGGAAAGTCTCCTGTACCAACCCGGAAGCCAAAATGGGACCAGGGGCGCATGTGGTGGGGATGCACGCGCATGCACTGGAGACATGCACATATGCACTGGGCGCATGCACGGGGGGGCTTTGCATTGCATTTTGGGAGTTCAGGCACACATTCGCACACCACTTTGGACACTCGGAACCAAAAAGGTTAACCATCACTGCCATAAAGTATGGGAAAGGAAAATCATCCCCTCATCAATTGTCAAAGGTTACATTTGCTTAAGTGAGGGATGTCAAGCCAGTTGTGGGAGTGTCCAAGTTTTTTTACTCTGTCTTACTCATACAAATATTGTGCAATTCACACCCTATTGTTTTTTCATCTATACCATAAAACAAATGAAATATTTCTCAATAGTTCATTCACACATTCAGTTGCTAGTTACCATGAACAATTAAATACAACCCCCAAAGTGATATACCTGAACTAAAATATTGACTGCATCTTGTTAGATATAAAATTTATTTTCTACAGCCACCCATCTCAAATCAGTGACTGTGAGAAGAAAATAAGATACTAGATTGAAAGTGGAGACCTATTCTTATGCACTAATATCTTTATTTCCTCCTGTACCACAACACAGGATCCTTAGAACAACAATGGAAATATTCAATAGACTAACATGCAGAACTACATTTTCACTCTTAAGTAGCTGTTTCAATTTTATACTCGCTATATAAGATTCAAGCCATTGCTTGAATCTTAGTTTGTGCTTATATTTAATATTAGTCTTTGTTCCAAACCGTGAACATTTACATACATATGTAGCCATCACATTTTTCCCTTCCATAGTAATCAATATTACAAGAAAAGCAAAGGAAAGGAATAGCAATTGAAAGACATGAGATAAAAAGGAAATATAGCTCAATCTGGTTCACAGTCAATTGCTAATGCCACATAACTTTTTACTGTTGCTTCTATCATGTCCATACATAGATCACCTATTCTTTAAAATTGCCAACACTCCCCCTAGATATAGCACTTCTTTTTTATATATTTCCTTTATAACCCAGTGCTATTCAATCTCTCTGTATGACTACTTCAAAGGACTTCTTCCTTTTTAGTCATCCACTTTTGTATTCAGTCCACATTCATTCTTTCATCCTTCTTTCATTCTTGACCCCATCTCTTCTAAATTTACACACATTCCACCCAGCATTCAGTTTAGTAATGCTGTATGTTTCTTCTGAATACCCAACTTTCACTTCTACACAATAAAGTGATCAAGAGCACATTCCCAGAGACAGACGCTTTTCTTCCCTGACAAGCATTCATTCCTCACAACAGATCACATACTTCCACGATCTTTCTGCCAGTATTTGCATGTCGTACACTGGGCACGCAACTTAATCTATGGTATTTGTTTTAGTTTTACCATTTATGTATAACTTGCATTTATTCACTCAGTCTTCCTTTGAGACATGATTACCTTGATTTTGATATATTGATTTTTAGGTGTATATTTCTATTCCTCATTGGAACTTACAAGACGACAGTTGCTGCAAGTAACCTGAGTTCTCAGCCAAAACTTTTCTTCTGCATACAAAAGTAAGTGCTCATTCATAGCCTCAACCAACACCTCTCTAATATCATCACAAACTTTCCTTAAAGGTTTATCTATTAATGCATTAAATAGTCAAGGAGGCTTCACACAGCTCTGTTTTACCCTCTGTAAAACTTTGCTTAAGACTTTTAGAGCATTCATTTTAATGTCATTCTGTGTTATATCACTATCATTCCCATAATACAAATTTCTTAAACATGTTTTCTAGCATTCCCTGATTTTAGGGGATTTCTTTAATGACTGCTTTACAAAAATTCCTAAGGAATAATTGAGGACTCCAGAATTCTTCCCTTTAGTTGAGAAAAGACCAACTAAAAAAACCCCACACAGCCAGCTCGTAAGTAAATACTACCAGATATAATCAACCAACGTTTAAAGCAATGTCAGAGACAGTCAAAGTTTTGTGTTGGCAGTTGTAAATAGAAAACAAATTATATGTTAGTATACTGTAGAATCAAAGTCAACTATAATAGAGGCAAACCGCATCTTTGGTCCAAATATATGACTCCTTCCTTAAAAGGTGGTTACTGTTGTTGAGAAATTACCAGGACACAAGAACCAGCACAGCTGCAAGCTTTGTGCCCCCCAATAGTGAGAATTGCAAGTGCCACATCGGCTCCATTCCAGAGAAAAGCTTCCAATCTCTCTATTCTCGAATCAGGGTGTGGAGAACACCTTTGCAAGTTGATTCAAAGCAGAGAAACTGGCTCCAGGGAGTTCCTTAGAGGGTGGGACGGCAAGGAAACATAGCCAAACTATGCTCCACATAAAGAACTTGGCCAAGTTTCAAAGCAAAGCATTGCACAGTCTAAGCACTGCCTTTTTACCCAAAAATAACATCACCATTATCCAACAAAATTTGGTCTCATTTCACATTGTATGTTCCACTATACTATAATACATCCAACCATTTTCAGATCCTAGATATAATTATAGTATTTTGTATTTACAGTCTCCTTGGCTGTTTTCTTAAACTCAGGCACACTACCAAATTCTTATCTTAAGCCCATTTTATCCAAGAACCTCTCCCCAAATTTAGATCTTTGCTTCCATTTCTAAAAACTGTTCCTAACAACATCCATCTTCTGAAATGAATCCAACAGAACTATAGGAATTTATGCATTTTTAAATTAACTCTAAATACTTTTTTCTTGTCATATTTCCAAAATGCTGAATTAATTGGTGTAGACAGCAGACATAGAGTGCTGACATATTCCCCCCATAATGCAGACATTAACGCTTCCAGCCTTCAACTTCTGTACAGCAGTCCTGAATTTCAAGATTTGGGCTGCCTGAAGCAGATGTAATTTTGGGAAATCAAAGAAATCAAGAACTCTTTCATGAACTTCTTGTAAAGCTGTTCATTTAGACTTGTTGGCATTCCATACTGAAGAATTTTATCTGTAACGAATTAGGATAAGCACTCAAATTTTAAGTTCTGTTTAAATTAAAGCCTCAAAGAGATCCATCTAGCAAACACTCTGTGCTGAAATAGGAGTTACCTTGCCCATATTAACAACTGAAAGGATGTTTGCCAGGCCCCTGCTTAAAATCTATAGTAGAGATGGCTGTGAAATCACTAGATAACATCCAACATTACTTTTTTTAACATAATGCCTATTCTAGACATTAAGTAAAAATGTTATTTTCTTCTCTTAAAAACACTCTGCTTCAATATGTATTTCTCAATTCAATTTGATGTTAAAACATTCATTCTGCTACCTTCTTCATCTATTAGTACCATACACCTTTGGTTTTTGTCTACTCCCAGGATTCTATTCCTGCATGCTTATCTACATGGAGATAAGTGAGACATAAATTCAAGAGCCTTTCCTTCTAGGTTAGGAGTGCCTTTTAAGTTCTTGAACATATATTCCCTTTGAAATATGTTATTTTATTATGCTTATTTTAAAAACTTGGTAACTTTTCCAGCTGTTGTGACCAATATTACTACTAACATTTAGATTTTATAAACAAAGTGACTCCTTTAGGACTTCGTATTTTAATTAACCCCCAAGAAATAAAGCGAAATAACACAGCTTAATAAAACTGCATCAATATTAATGCTTATATATATTAATATGAACATTAATAAACACAAAATAGAGAAAATAGCATTTCTTATTAATATGCAGGAATAGTAATTCTGTATTAAGAACAAAATCAAAGAATAGTAATATTTTAAATTATTTAGGCAGAATATTCAAGGAAATATAAAAAATCTTTTTTCTTTATTATAGTCTCTTCTATAATTACCATTCAACTTCTTATCAGCAGAGCTGCAGCCTAGTTAGCCTTGTTATTCTCTTTAATGCGATAAGAACATTATGGCTGTGACTTTATCCTACCTAAGTCATTAAAACATATGTGAGCAAAGGTCTTAGCTAGACAACATATTATGATGCAAAGTAGGAAAGAAACCTTTCAGGATTTCAACTATTTTTATTTTACTTAAAAACAAATATTAAAAATGAAGGCTAAATCTCAACTGAGCTCATGCTAAACTGTTGCTCCATGAATTATCAGAGAAAAGATAACAAACAATATCCCTTGCTAGAGTAGCTATACTTTTTTGACTTGGGGACTAATGGTGAATGATCCCATGACAAGCAAATAGACATTGCATGGGAAAATAGAGAAAAGATGGACTATCTTGTACACATTTGCGTAGCAGAGAGAGATCATTAGGAGTATTAAAGCTATAATATATGCTATAAAATAATATATAGCATATAACATATGCTATAAAAAGACTCACATTTATTAGAATGTAATTAATATCATACAGATACATCTTTGATAAACATTCTGCTGTCTTCTTGAAAATTTCAAAGAATTTGGAATGATGACAAATAGAAAAGAACATTAAAGATATAGTTAAAAACTGATGACAGGAGAAGGCAAGAAAAAAAGAAGCAGCACTTGGCAGAATGCTGCCAAGGTTACCCGGTAACTACTGGAAACCTTATCAAATCTTTATTGGAAATCTTTCAGAAATAATTTTAGATATTTGCATGATTTTCTGGCAAACAGATAATGAACTTAGTATTTAAAAGCTAAGTGATAGTTCAAGATGTAGAAGGCCAATCCTTTTATATTCAATTGTTAGTTTCCATTTATTCATGTATTTATTTACCTACTAAGACTTACATCCTGCTCCAGTCAGAAAGGATTCTGAGACACAAACAAATCCCTCTACAGTCTACAGGCAGAATTTAAAAACATGAAATCACAAGAATCAATCACCAAGAATCCTCAACTAATGTGTAGTTTTGGCTACAGGCTGGATCTGATCACCTTTGGGTTGATGCAAGATACTGGCCAAATGATACCTATGAAAATCTGAAGTCACAACTATATGGCTATTACCTTACCTAAATAAATGTTAACTCGCCTTAGCATACATCTGAAATGAAATGTAAAATAAAAGCATGGACTACTGATTAATGGCTACTAGGCTATAGGCATTATTCAAGTTCCTGAAACAGCATAATTATAAGAAAGAGGGAATCCTTGTTATGATCAGCAAGTCACTTTACAAATCCAATCAGAATTCAGTGAAAGAAGGATAACCCATAAATAAGAGAAATGGAAATTTTCAACGGTTTGGAAAGCTGTGCAGAACACATGAGAAAAATTAACCCATGTTATACAGTGCTTGGTTTTCTGTTCACAGTTTCTTAGGAAAGACAGGAAAGTCGGTTTCCTCTGTTGTCAGCGTTTGGGTGTAGCTACCAAGTTACCTCTATACACCACAATTAAAGGAAAACGAAGGTCAATCACAAAGCTAATCCATCAATGAGAACAGAGAGGTTACTTGCCAGTACATTCTTCTACCCCAGAAGTATGAGGAACAGCAAAAGCTGAATAGACCCATTCCCTACATTTAAAGCAACCGCTAATTAAGATCCCCCCCTTGATTTAATTTGATCCACTGCCTGTAATCCAAGGGCCATAACATCTGCTCAGACTTTACACCACGGGCGCTCACTTTGTTTTATCCATATCCATATCCATGACTCCCCCCCCCACACACACTTAAAAGTGTGAGAAAAAGAAACTTAAAAGTGCAGAAAAACGACACAATCTACAACTTTCACTCAGTGGATCTCCGATTCCTGGTTCTGTCGCCTCAACTGACAGTTGTCCCAACATGATTTGCGAGCGGACAAATTGCACCTCATCGGATTGTGTATCCAAGCAACCCCGGCCGGGTTTTTCGACATGTGCAAGCACGCAGGAAGCTTGCTTGCTGGCGGGGGGGGGGAGGAAGGGAGGGATAGGGAGGTTAAGGAAAGAGCAAAGGATGCTCGGACGCCCGGTTCCTTCTCCCGGCTTTTGGCCCCACCAAAGCTTCCTTTCGTGCCTCGAAGCCCCTCCCGCTCTCGAAGTTTTCCGTGAAACCATCCGCCTCCCTTCCCCTTTTCCTTACCCCCCGTCCGTTTCTTCTCCGGGCCCGTCCCTCAGCCGAACTACAGCCTGACACCGCCTGCCTGTCCCTCAAGAGAGGGCGGGATCTAAAACACCGCCTCCCAACCAATTGAGGAGAGCATCGCTTTTTTCCTGGCTAATCAACGAGCTTGCTCTCGTGAGCCGGAACATTCCTGGGCGTTATGGCAACTTCCCTCCTCCAGCCTCTTCCCTCCCCCTTCGTCAAGGTGCTGTGAATGGAGCGGATTAAGGCGTGGAACGGGATGAGAGCGGGATGTACCACCTTCGAAAAGGGGACGACGGAAAGTACTATCTGGGAAAACCATAAGGAGGGTAATGTCTCGCCCTAGGAAACTTCATCACGACGTCCAGTTTGCGTTTGTGCTTGCGTAGCTTTCCGCTGGCCAATTCGGCGGCTACAGCCACACAGAGCACTAATGACAAAGCAGAAGGACGAGCCGGGGAAAACTAGGTAGCCAAGGGAGGACGCCTTGGGGCTGCGGAGGAACAGGAAAGCGGCGCAGATGCAGCAATTTCATTTCACTTTCTGTAAGCCAGTTTTGGCCCGTGAAAGCTGGTCTTTTTAGGATCTCTCATGACGCAGAACATAACATAGGAAATACCACGCATTGGCCTCTTCTATTTTTTTTAATTAATACATAGGCCACCCCATCAGCTAGATTGTGGACAGTTTACAAAATAACGAGAAAAATAATATAAAAACACGACAAACATAAACAGTCCAGAAAAAAAAAACCCACCAGCACTCACTTAACAAGCAGAATACTATAAGGGTTCATCACCCAGTTTAATTCAAGGTCTGAGGATAACCAAAGTTTTCCGCATCTGTAAGGACTTAGCCTTGAGCAGAGTTCTTATTACTGGGCAACTTTTATTGAACTGAAGAATGGAATAAAAATGCTTTAAATGAAGAAATACATATGTGTAATGGACAGAAAGAATAACATTGAGGAACAGGAGAAAACCGCAACCAAGGCAACAATCAGATATAAGAAATCTGAGTCCTGGGCAGGAATGTACTGTACTGTACTGTAATTTGAGAAAGCATCTGGGAGATGTCTCTCCCAAGTTCATATGAAGATATTGAGGGGTGGAGGGTTGTGGGGGAGGAAAGTATATTCAGAGTTGCAAGTTTTTATGTTCTAATCTTTTAAAATGAAATCAGTACTAACGTGTCTTTGGCTTTCTACTCTGGTCTACCTTGTAGAATGGACATATGTCAGGGTTCCAATTGGTACTAGATTTGGGGAGGCAAATTAAAAACCAGTGAAATCAATATGCCTTTAAACCCGCATAGATGTAGGAGAAAGGATAGCAGAACCAGAGGGTGGAGGAAAAAGGATCAGTCTTGAATCGCTACATAGCCACAAGACAAGAGAACTAAGTCTAACTCCCCTTGAGTGCCATTGACCTTTAGCTAACTCTAGGCAGATGGCCTGGGTGAGTTAGAAGATTCCTATGCATAGGTTTTTAGAAATCAATTAGTTTAATTGAACCTTCATGATGGACCTGGTCAATCGCACCTGAAATTAGGATGGACTTGCAAGCATAGGAACATTGTCCTGGAAATAGGTTCCTTAACAATACATAGTTTCTATGAATACATAATTTCTATTCTTTTTTTCAAGAATTTCAGGATGTACCATGCATCTCTCAGCCTCTTTTCTTGAATTCGTATTTGATAAACCAGGTTAGGTTGAAGAGTAAAATTGATTTGACAGCAACATTGGTTCATTTGGCTAGCAAGATGATGTTTGTTCCAACATAACTCCATGAGCTGTGCTTTTGTTTTTATTCCATTATGGAGGTACAGATAGTTCTTGATTAACCACCATCCATACAGCAACCCTCAATGTTGTGACAGCACTGAATAAATGATACCTCTGGTCCTTCAAGTTGCAGTTGTTGCAGTATCACCACACTCATGTGATTGCAATTTGGGCACTTGACAGCCGGATTGCGCTTACAGTACTTGCTGCATCCTCTGGTCAGGCAATCATCTTTTGCAACTTTCTCTGCTGGCATCCCACAAAGTCAATGGGGAAGCCAGCTGGGAAGATTACAAGTCATTCCTATAAATTGCTCCTTCCATATTTTCTCCTGAAGAGCTCACTATGGAGTATGAGATCACAGCACCCCTGCCCAGTCTCTGCCCCACTGAGCTTACACTGCAGCATCTTTTCCCTTGCTGCCCTCATTTGGTGCTATACCTCCTTCGCCATCTGTCTGGACTTGTGCTGCAGCATCTGCTCTTTGTGATTGTACAGTATGTTATGGATACTGAAAGAGCCGTTTTCAATTATTGTGGAGCTTCTATATGGAACCCATTCTTCCCATAGAATACATCCTGTGCCACATAACCCAAATCATAATAGCGCCATCTCCATTCTTAAATATTGGCAAGGTGATTTTCATTCTAATATTTTATTTCTTTTTCTCCAAAAGTATCTTGGTGATTGCCACTTACAGTTCAACTTGTCTCCTTGGTGCAAAGGACTTCGATCCAAATGTTTCAGGTTTATCTTGATTTTATATATACGGTATATAAACTTTAGTTTTCTTACAATTGTCCCACAGATCATAAGTGTACAGTATAAGCAACCATGTGCTGGGGATGTGTGGATAATTATTCCTCTTCAGGTAAATTTTTAAATAGGTCATTTCCAGTGACCTATTTCATAGATCTGACCATTTGCAGATCTAGTACAAATGTGCTTTGATCTACAAGTTTTCAAATAAAATAAATAAAGAAAACAAGATTTAACATGACTACGGGAAATGTTTGGAAGCTGTTATTTCAAGCAAAGGAAATGCTTCAAAAAAACTGGTAGAGAGGATGTCCAAATCTTTGCATCTACTATATTCTGTTTTTGAATCGTAAACAATGGCATGCCAATAAATATGCATTAAAATTTGCAGAAATATGTCATGCACAATTTTGTACCATGTAAAGATTATTCTTAGTTTACTTTTGGGTCTATTAAAACATATCATTTGATTGAATGCCTATTCATATTCAGTTGTATGTATAAGAACATACAAGAAATCAGTTATTTTTATTTAAAGTGAGTTGAACACAACACTGACATTTCCATATTTAAGGTTTTAGCTTGCTATAAATGGAAATAATTTTGAAACGGTGTTAAACTATAATCTAGAATTATAAGCCTATAGAAACAATAGTTGTCTTAAATTCATGAAAATTAGAATATAGCTAATGGGGAAAATATTAATCTAGGTATTGCTATCGCTCTATTTTGTGTAGGTTACATTTTGGAATACTCCTTGCCTTTTTACCAAATAGACATGATTTTATACCAACTTGTAGTCCTGAACTTACAACCATTTATTTAGTGACTGTTGAAAGTTACAAAAATGCCTTCTATAAGTGAAAAATGATTGTTTTTCACTTACCATATGACCTTTGCAGCATCATAGTCATGTGATCAAAATTTGGGGCAACTGGCATCTATGACAGTTGCACTGTCCCAGGATCATATGATCATTTGTAACCTTCCCAGCAGACTTCTGACATGCAAAGCTAATGAGGAAATCCAAATTCGCTTAATGACCTCATGATAGCACTAGCACTTAAGATTTATATAGTGCTTTACAGCTGTATACAGTCAGCGTATTGCCCCCAACAATCTGGGTCCTCATTTTATTGACCTCGGAAGGATGGAAGGCTGAGTCAACCTTGATCACTTAACAACTGGCAGTGATTCACTTACCTGTGCCAAAAAGGTCATAAAATGGGGCAAAACTCACTTAACAGCTGCCTTGCTTGACAACAGGCATTTTGGGCTCAATTGTGGTCTTATGTCAAGGACTACATGTAATATTAAACATTGATAATTAATACCTATTGCTGCATTCTTTTCCATGAATAAGCCGGGGGCATTGAGTTGTTTGATTTACTGCATCATAATATAGCAAACATTTACTTAGCTTTGCAAGCACAAAAAGAATCACAATATAAAAATACAATTTTATATCTAAAAGTGAATAACAGAAAACCAATATTTAAAAAAATATTTAGATGCTTAAAGCTTGGGAAAATGAAAATTTTCAATGGGCCTAAACTGCCAGTAAGTCTTTCTGAAGGGACAAAGAAACCTTCTAAGTACCATTGAAAAACTCACTCTAGTAGCCATTTTTAAAAACTTGATAGATGAACTGAGATTTCAGATTTCAGTAGCCAACCAAAAAACATAAAATATAGTGACCAGTAACCTGATATCCAGGAAATTTAAGATTCTAAAGCAGAGGTTCCCAATCTTTTTTGGTTTGCGGCTCCCATAACACTTCGGATTTTTTCCGCGGCTCCCTTAATAGGTACATCCGATTTTTTTTTTAATTTTTGTCTTTTTAAGGATTTGGAAATCTACTTTTTAGATCGTTAAGGTTAGGTTAATTGAAAAATAAATTAAATACGAGCTTTAAATTCACAATTTAAAGAAGGTCTGCCCGTCTGGATTTGCTGATGGACGCGCCGTCTCCTTTGATAAGAGCAACCTCTGCAAAACTTTCCCAGAAATGAAAGTCCCTGCTTCGGTCTCGGAGTTTGACCTCTCACGATCCCCTTGTTCCCTCAAATCTCCGCCTTGTAAAAGAGGTGACTGTTCTCGCCTCCAGCCTGACTCACCTGGGAGGAACCAACAAAATAGTTTTACTATTTTCTGCGCAACCCCTCTTTCCCGATGCCATCGAGCGTGATGGCCGCAGCCATGTTGAACAGCGTGTCAGGGCAGGCGCTGGATTCAAACGGGCGGGCGAAGCCGGCGCTCGCGCTTCTCCTTTAGTCCGTCGTCTGGGCAGGCGCTGTGATTCAAACGGGCGGGCGAAGCCGGCGCTCGCGCTTCTCCTTTAGTCCGTCGTCTGGGCAGGCGCTGTGATTCAAACGGGCAGGCGAAGCCAGCGCTCGCGCTTCTCCTTTAGTCCGTCGGCGGCGGCTGCCGTCTTCCTACCTGCTGTGGCCTGCCCCGCGGAGGGTGTGAGTGCGGCTGCGCAAAGGTCCCTTGGCTTTTAGAGTTATCCCAAGTTGCGGTGTACGAGTCCCGGTCGCTGCGGCCGTGTCCGGCTTTGTGCATCTGGGATCTCGCAACACCGCGTATGGAGCAGATGCTGTTTCTTCGCGGCGGCCTTATGACGATAGCGCGGCTCCCCGGGGAGCCGCGGCTCACACTTTGGGAATCACTGTTCTAAAGGTTAATACTAGGACTTTGAACTGGGCAGGATGTTTTGGCCAGTAACTAATGATAGCCTTAACTACTTCTGAGATTGTTCAGGATGCAGAATAATAAATTGCACATATACTATACTAGAAATGAGTTGGAGTTAGCTTAACAACTTGTTGGAACCTGTTATTTTATACAGCTTTGATTATAGATATTTAATTCTACTAAAGTCTTTTATCCCTTTTTCATTGGGAATGTTTCCTGAAATGACAACTCATATGCAAAGTATTTTTTGTGCATAGCTGTCATCTGTGGTCATTGTACATACAGTAAAATCAAGAGTGTAATTCAGGTACCTCAGCTTCTGTGTATGCATACCATATGCATTCAACATAAAAACAAGTCTGTACATGTAGTTGAAATGTATGTACTTAACACCATTTACAAGTATATTTCTTTTGACATGCCGAAAATAATTTACTTAGGCTGTTAAATGTTCTTGTACAAATTCTTTTTGTCCATATACTTTTTCCAGTTTATGAAGCATTAATATGCATGTATATATCCCCACCAATCTAGTCCTCAAAAAGTGAACCAGATTTAGCATAAACTTCAAGTTCTTTGACAATTATGCCCTAAATACAGATTGGTGTAAAATAATAGCTAGAAAATTTCCTTACTGTAGCTCAGTTTCTAGTCTAAACAAAAGCTATTGGGCAAGGTACTATAGTGGCCTTTAAAAAATTAACAATTAGACTTGGTTTATACTTTGAGAGAAGACCACCAGGAAACCATATAGCTGTAAACTAGATTGAAAAAACAAACAAAAAACAGATGTTAGTGGCAAATCATTTCCCTGTTGCTAAGCATTACATGATCCATGTGGTCACCTGGAGTCAAATTCAAATTGGAGAGTTCAGTATCTCACTGAAAAATCAGGCAAAAGGAAAGATTTTTCGGTAGGATCCGTTTACAGGATGATATGTATCACTGAAATATTGTACACCCACCAATAAAGTTGACATATTTTATATAATTTACTATAGGTAGTTTAGGTTAACCACCACCCTGTTTAGCGATTAAAGCTATGATAGTGCTGAAAAAGTAACTTAATGGCTAGTCACACTTGACCATTTTAGTGTCCTGTGGTCAGATGATTGCCATTTGCATGTTTGGGATTTTTAAAAATTTGTATTTTATATTTATTTATTTATTTATTTATTGATCACATTTGTATACCGCCCTATCTCCCGAAGGACTCAGGGCGGTTAACAGGCATATAAAAAGGACATATAAATACAGATTAAAACACAAATAAAAAACTTATTCTAACCAGCCTGATTACCAAAACCAATTAAAATCAATATAAAATTTAAAATTTCAAAATTTAAAATCTAAAAACCTAGTCCAGTCCTGCACCTAAATAAGTGTGTTTTAAGCTCACGACGGAAGGTTCTAAGGTCCGAGAGTTGGCGAAGTCCTGGGGAGCCTGCTCCAGAGGGCGGAGCCCCACAGAGAAGGCCCTTCCTGGCGCCGCCAGACGGCACTGCCTAGCTGACGGCACCCTGAGGAGTCCCTCTCTGTGAGAGCGCACGGTCGGTGAGAGGTATTCGGTAGCAGAAGGCGGTCCCAGAATAGCCCGGCCCTATGCCATGGAGCGCTTTAAAGGTGGTCACCAACACCTTGAAGCGCACCCGAAGGCCACAGGTAGCCAGTGCAGTCTGCGAGGATAGGTGTCACCCGGGAGCCACGAGGCTCCTTCTATCACCAGCGCAGCCGCATTCTGGACTAACTGCAGTCTCCGGATGCCCTTCAAGGGGAGCCCCATGTAGAGAGCATTGCAGTAATCCAGGCGAGACGTCACGAGGGCGTGAGTGACCGTGCATAGGGCATCCCGGTCCAGAAAGGGGCGCAACTGGCGTACCAGGCGAACCTGGTAAAAAGCTCTCCTGGAGACGGCCGCCAAATGATCTTCAAAGGACAGCCGTTCATCCAGGAGGACGCCCAAGTTACGCACCCTCTCCGTCGGGGCCAATGACTGCTTCAACAGTCAGCCGCGGTTGCAGCTGACTGTACCGGGATGCCGGCATCCACAGCCACTCTGTCTTGGAGGGATTGAGCTTGAGCCTGTTTCTCCCCATCCAGACCCGTACGGCTTCCAGACACCGGGACAGCACTTCAATAGCTGTCAATATGTCTACTTTATTTGTATTCCTTTATTATTTTTACAAATAATTCAATGCAGCAAGCATATCCCAACATATCTTCTTCATCCTATTTTTCCCCACAACCACCTGGGACCCTGGGAGAGGAGTTGGGCAGAGAGACAGTGACTGGCCAAAAATCAGCTTTCATAGCTAAGGTGGCACCACAAGTCCCCGTTTTTAGAGTGTGTCTTAACCACTAGACCAAACTGGCTATTGTTATATTATCAACAATATTATTATGGCCCACCCCAAGCTATGAGAAATGTGTATCACCAATCTCCTCCACCCAGGTTTCACTGTACAAACCTAAATAGGATGATGTCATATACACTGGCACTTCAACTTGATAAACTCACCAACAACTTGTATGATAAAATATTGTTGCTGCACATTCTACAGCTAGAAGACCAACATACCTTTGTTCATTAATTTCTCTCAAAGCTGTCATTAAACCAATTAAATATCAAAAAGTTCATGTTATATAAAACATGTATACCACCTTGAAGAAGAAACAGAAGGTTTTACTTTTATACTGATATCAAATATATGGCACTTTGGAATTTGTATTTATTAAATCCTTACAAACGAGGGTGTACTTTTAGTATTAGAATGTTAGTTGTCTGCAAATGACAATGTTATCCTTCTCCCAAACCAGTCAAATCTTAGATTACCAATAATCTAATTGGGGATATGAAACAATGTATATTTTTTTTGAAGAATTGGCTAGATTTCTTAACCATCTCTATTGCTTTTCTGCAATAATCCTCCTGAAAGCTCAAACAGCCTGGTATAGTTTTTGTTCAAAACACTTGGCAGCAGAAAATCAGCATTCTTCATTAGATAGCTACAGCCATATTCTAATTACAGTAAAGATTATTTCTCCTTATCCTTGGTTATAAAATCTGAACAAAACAAATGGTGTTTAGTAATTTCCTTAAGAAAATAAGGTTTAGGATTACACAATGTCTTTTTCCCATGACAAAAAACAGTGACAATTCATGTGTGGTTTTAAGTATCTGCTGTTTTGTCAATTTGCAGCATCCTCAGATTTAATTAATTTACCAAAGTTTTAATAATCATAGGAGCAAAACAAATATTTTAAGTATATATATCAGTAAGCAAGACTCCAAAGTCTTTTTATTAAAATTTTCAACTGTAAATTTGACAGACTTGATACATTCAATTCTTTTAGACCAAGTCCTCTAGTGGGACATATAAATATGTCTGTATAGAAAAACATTATCTGGCAAGTCTGTAAATCATATGGTTTCCTGTAATTTTTTTGCATGCGTTCAAGAGCTACCTGGTATTAGAAAAAGCCCTATTCCATTCAACTTTCTGAAAGAGGCAAATTATTTTTATGGCTATATGAACAACTTTCCAGAATACCAGCATTTGGTACTATTTAAGGAGTACCATAGGAATATCAAGGAAGCTGGAAATCTGAATATTTACTAAAAATAGCCTATCCTCCTTCAGGAAATAATGTAAAAGACAAAGACAACACAATACAACATAGACAAGAGATTGAAGATGTTTACTTCTAAAGTCCAGTTTAGATTTTAGTGTCATTTTTTTCCCCAATGAGAATCTGTATGGGCATGGCCTGACTAGGTCTTGTCAAATAGATGCAGAAATCATGACTGGTTGCCATACTCAAGATTCAAATTTTTGAGATGTTTTCCTATTTCTTTCAGCAAGTGCTCCTGGTTATAAATGCTATGAGCAAAGGCAATCTGGGTCGACAGTCACTTAGCAGTGCAATGTTCTTTTTTTCCCCCCAATCGATTCTTTGAAACTTTTTGTAGCATAAAGTTACTCTCATGTCCACTGCCAAACAGACCCTGAAATCTTGATTCCAGTATGTAATCCTCCATAATAGAGGTAGTGCAGTCCAGTTGGTGCCAGTCTTATTATATTGGCAAGATCTGTTCTAGGACGCTTTTGGAAGACTGTGGAATTCTGTCTGGAAATCTTACATCAAATTCAATAATAAGATCCCCTCGCTGATTTGGATTCTTTGGAAATGGAAGGCCTTCTCCGGGAATTCTTCGCTTCATGCCAGGTTTAATGACATCTTTAAATATCATTGGTATGGTTCTACCATCTAATGTTGGTGTATTCACAGTACAGCCACACAAAGCCTGTATACAAAAATAAACCACATAAATCAATATGTTTTTTACAAATGAGAAAAACTAGGGAACATTTCATTTTCATTCATTTGACAATGACTTTAAACTTCAATTAAATTTCATGATAAAGAGAAAATGCCCCAAAACTGAATGCCAATATACTTCAATGTTCCTGTTCAAGCTACTGCAGCAATATGAAGCATGCTTCCTGCATGCGTTCCATAATGCTGTCAGTGTCTTGAGAGTATATACTCTTAGGGGCTATTTAAATTTGCAACAAGTCTATTCTTACAGTTATATATGGATTATCTGAATTAAACTTTAATCTATTTCAAAATGCAGTAATTAAGGCATTTTATTACCTAGTCCATCTTTCAAATGACAAAATCTAGTTTTTTAACTTACCTCACGGAGGCTGATCTTAGCTGGGTATACAATATCAGACCCATCTCTCTTAAAAGTGTTGTGTGGCTTGTCCTTTAGAACAAAAACTATATCAGCTGGAATGTTGGTTGGTGTTTGGTCCCCTTCTTTGGGGAATGTGATCTTAGTTCCTTCTTTCCACCCTCGTTTTACTTCTATTGTTAAAATCTTATCCTCACTGCGTGTGCTTTTCCCATCTGGATTGAGACGCTTGTGTGAAATTTTCATTTTCTTGGTGCAACCTGTGTAAATTTCCTCCAATGACACCCTCAACTCATGGATGATTGGAGGATCTTGTTTCTTGCGGATGTTTTCATGTCCTCCACGACTGCGAGCAAAACCAATATTGCCAAGGTTTTGAAAAGTTGAAAAAGGATCATCAACATCCATCTCATCATCTCCATTCCTCTGAACAAAAAAGGTATCAAAAGGATTCCGTCCACCGAAGAACTCTGTAAACATGGCATGAGGATCTCCATGGAAGGTGTAAGTGAAAGAAGTACCATTAGGACCTCCTCCACTACAACTGGGACCACCACCTTTTAATCCTGAAATATAAAAGAATATAAAAATGCACATCATCCAATAATACCTACGTTCAATGTCTCATGTTACATTGTCTCTTTTTAGTATTATTATTTTGAGAATATCAAATAGGGCTAATCTTCGAAATGCCACTAATTTTCACCTCCATTTTTTTCTCACAATTCCCTTTTTCACCATGTTAATGATTCAACTGTTTAAGTTCAGCAAGTCCCTTTTTCAGTGTTTCAGTCTATAATACTCTCCTGAACTGAATGTTATAGCTACAACACAAATTATCATTCATTTCTACCTCAACTGGATAAAGCAATAGGTATCTTGC
Organism: Ahaetulla prasina; assembly: GCF_028640845.1. NCBI lineage: Eukaryota > Metazoa > Chordata > Lepidosauria > Squamata > Colubridae > Ahaetulla > Ahaetulla prasina. Next base: position 118,583,253 of record NC_080540.1, read on the forward strand.
TAGAATATTCTAGCTACTACTAGAAGACTTTGCAGGAAAGGCTCCACCTATCTTAGGCAGCTTGTCATGCAACCCAAATATATGCAGTGAATACATATTTTACCAGCTCTTCAGAGGAAAATTGCTGAGCATTTACTATGAATATAAGGAAGCAAGACAATGGAAGCCAGTACTGAAAAGCTATACCAAATCTGTACAAATTTTATATAGTCTGTTTTAAATGCTGTGTTTTATAAATGATAGAGATGGAATGATGTTCTTTAAAACATACATGCCACAAGATAGAAAGTTGACAGAATGTATATACTCAGCATTCTTTATTAGTGTACATAAAATCATTAGAAACAGGAGAAATTCTGCATTTTAATACATTATTTTGTAGCTTCCTATGCAAAGCATTTCTACCTGGTTCAAAGTAGCTTCCTACTAGACAGGAAGAACCTGTAAAGTAATGGTGGATTTTTGAGGAGTGACCTTAATACAATCAGAACAATTCAAAGATGGCAACTCATCTGGCCAGTTTCCAGAATGGAGAGTAAAAGAACTTATTCTCTCGTTCTCCACTATTTTGCCCTCCCTTCCCCTTCCTTGGGAAATTAGTCCCAACACGGTCGTTTTCCACAGCAGCTGGAAAAGAAGTCTTTATTAATACGGGACCTAAAAACTAGATCTGACAACTACAATAGTAACAAACTGTAAAGTTAGCAGCTATCCTTCCAGGGTGGGGGCAAGATTATTAGCAATCGAGGAAAACAGGAGGTCATTTTTTGGCTTAAGCGAATTTTAAAGGTAAAAATATTTCAAAGCTGAAAAAAACATTTATTCAAGTCCCCTGCCCGAGTACAGTCGTTTCACTTTCCAATTTCATTCGCTTCCGTGATAAAAAAAAATTCAACGGGGGCGATTTAATTCTGCTTCGCTGGCCTACCGACCAGTTAATTTGACGACACCCCCCTTGCGTCCTGCAAGCCGGGTCATTTCTATTTCCCTCTTAAGAGAATATAGCAAAGACAGAAGCACACTAAGGCGGTTTCCCTAGTTTAAAGAGAGTCCGATTCTTAACAAATTAGATTCCCCCCCTTCTCGTAAACTCGGATAAGCGACAACGTGTTCTAAACATCCCCATCATGCATCGCAGACTCGAATTCTCCTCTGCCCGTTCACACGACTTCCTTCCCCACTCAGCCTGTCTTTTTCTCTCAGCACGCACCTTCCTCGCCGAACTTGTCAAAAATATCGCGCTTTTTCGGGTCGCTCAACACATCGTAGGCCTCGGCGATTTCCTTGAAGCGCTCCTCGGCTCCAGGGTCCTTATTCTTGTCGGGATGGTAGCGCAGCGCCTGCTTACGATACGCCTTCTTAATGTCATCTTCGCTAGCCCCGCGGCCCAGGCCCAGGATACGATAATAATCTTTCCCCATGGCCCTTCGCAACTCCCTCAGTAGCCGGCCACCTACCCCGCTCGCTCGCTTCCCCAAGCTGTAATTTAGAAGGAGGCGCTTCCCTTTCTAAGTTTATATGGCGGGCGGAGGAATCTTCCAGAGCTTGCCACAACATTCTCTCCCGAAAGCCCGCCTCTCCATCCTGCTTTGTCCAATTGCAGCCGAAACCTTTCGAACGTTGCGCCAATGAAGACGCGGCGTGCGTCACACATGGGGGAAGTAACGGTTGCCGAGAGTCCGCCTTCTACCTTAAGAGCGAAGGAAATAAGCAATTGCGCTTCTGTCAACGGTTGTTTTCCTTCCGAATTCTAGAGGCTGGCGGCTGGTCTCCGGGCTGGGGCGAATCGCGTGACGTCACGGGAGGCTCGCGCTAGACCTTTTCTATTAAAACCTTTCCAGAACACGTCGAACCCCCCACCTCCGATCATTGCCAGTCAATTAATCAACTCCACCCAGAAACTGAGGTTTTCTTAAACCTCACGCCAGCCAAGATTCAGAGACCTTGTAACGCCGCAGTTTCGCTTATGTTTCTCCAGTCTGGTGCCCTACTTTCGTTAGATGGGGAATTGGGGAAGTTGGAAATCAAACACACCGGGAGGGCAGCAACTGGGGAAAGCAGGTGCTCCACTGGGTGGCTATGACAATGGTACAAAATATAGGAGAACATTTCGAAGTACTGTTATAATAAATGTCATTTATTACTAACCGTCACTAATGATAAGAGTGACCCACATCTGTAAAGTAATAACTAACTCTAAGACTCAATACACCACTGACGAGGAAATGGCATTTAACAACATGGACATTCACACCTATGCTATCTGCAGATTTACATAATCAAGCCAGCTAGCAACTAAAACTGAATTCAAGTTATAATCTATGGAAAGCCAGTTATTCGTTACCTGAAGCAGAGAAGCAAATCCCTAATGCCCACAAAATATATATCACTGCAATCAAATTATTTTGAAATTTAAGACAGCCTGAAAAGCATTTAAAAGTACCTCCTTGGCAATCATAAATACGTTTGCTTTCCTTTTAATATATCCCAAAGCAAGTTACCAGAAACAAACTTCTCAAAAAAACTGCCTCGTTTTTTTTTTAAATACTTCAAGTCAATGTTGACTCCTGGAGGCTGCCTGGACAAGTCACTGCAGCTTTCTTGGCAAGATTTTGGAAGTTATTTGCCATTACCTGATTTCTGCTTGCCTCATGTTGTGCTTCTGTTAAAACCTCTGAAATCATGTCTGGATCAGAGACAAATAGAAAATTAAAAACAATATTAACACAATAACTATCAAGGCAACATTTTCTTTGTAATATAAATTTGAATAGGTGCCCAATATTTCAGTTGTGATTTCAGGTCAACACAAAATTTAAAACCAACAGAACAACTTACAACAACAACTGTCAAGCTCACCCAACCTATAAGGTCATTCCCAGGTGACATTCAGTTGTTGAAGGATTTGCAAAATGCCAGGAGGGTCAAGGACAAAAAACCTCCAAGGTACATGAGCTTCCCAGGTCTGCATAGTACTGCTTAATAAATGGGCCTCCCTTACCTAATCTAGTACACCAGGCAGAAACAATTGCAGAAAGGGATCCCACGTATACCATAAGTCCCCATGAAGGCCTTTATATAATGTGGTAATTAACACCCTGAAGTATACTTGAAAGCTTACTAGTTCTATGTAACCAAATTAATAAAGTTTGACAAAATATCATGAATAGCTTCCGAGTGTTTATTATATGCTGCAATGCAGTAAAAAACATTTACACAAGTAAGTTTAATAAATAATTGCAGGTTAGTGGAAAAATAATGGCAGCAATTATTTCCATTTTCTTCTAAGTGTAGCAGAATAAGACCTTTAAGCCAAATTTCTGGATAAGAAGCATAAGGCAAGTATTTATCTGAGATAACTTATTTATCTGAAACAACCTACTCTCTAATAAACAATTTGGTTTCAGAAAAAATTTATCATGCAATTTACAACTTCTTCACTGCAAAAACATGGATTACAAATCTTGATCAGGGCAAAGCAATAGATGCAATCTACATAGACTTCTGTTAAGTTTTCGACTCAGTAGTACATGATAAATGTCTCCTAAAACTAAAATCCTACGGCATCTCAGGACCCCTCCACAATTGGATAAGAGCTTTTCTATCAAACAGACAAGAAGTAGTCAAAATTGGCAATGCTATATCAAATCCTGTTCCTGTCAAAAGTGGCGTTCCCCAAGGCAGCGTTCTTGGACCAACACTCTTCATATTATACATTAATGATCTCTGTGACCATATTACAAGTAATTGTGTTCTCTTTGCTGACGATGTCAAACTATTTAACACCACCAACAATACAGCTATCCTCCAAAAAGACCTTGACTTCGTATCTGAATGGTCTAAAACTTGGCAACTCCAAATCTCAAACAGCAAATGCTCAGTCTTACATATTGGAAAAAAGAACCTAAACACTAAGTACAAGCTTGATGGACATTACCTTACTGATAACCCCCACCTTGTTAAAGATCTTGGAGTTTTCATATCAAGTGATTTAAGTGCCAAAGCCAACTGTAACTACATTGCAAAAAAGGCCTTAAGTGTTGTAAACCTAATCTTGCGTAGCTTCTCCAAAAACACTACACTACTAACCAGAGCATATAAAACATTTGCTAGACCAATTCTTGAATACAGCTCGACTGTTTGGAACCCATACCACATTTCTGACATCAATACAATTGAACGTGTCCAGAAATATTTTACAAGAAGAGTTCTCCATTCCTCTGTTCACAACAGAATACCTTATGCCACCAGACTTGAAATCCTGGGTTTAGAAAATTTAGAACTACGCCGCCTTCAACATGACCTAAGTTTAACTCATAGAATCATCTATTACAAAGTCATTCCTGTCGAAGACTACTTCAGCTTCAATTGCAACAATACACGAGCACACAATAGATTTAAGCTTAATGTTAACCACTCCAATCTTGATTGCAGAAAATATGACTTCAGTAATAGAATTGTTAATGCTTGGAATACACTATCTGACTCTGTGGTCTCTTCCCAAAATCCCCAAAGCTTCAACCAAAAACGGTCTACTATTGACCTCACCCCATTCCTAAGAGGTCTGTAAGAGGCGTGCATAAGAGCACAAACGTGCCTACCATTCCTGTCCTATTGTTTCCTTTTGTTATATCCAATTAATATAGTTATTACATACTCATACTCATATATATGCTTATATATTGTATAGTTATTTTATACTTATGCTTATATATACTGTGTGAATGAATGAATGAATGAATGAATGAATAAAATCTGTCTACAGGGAACTGTTATATGGATTAAGTGATTGCTTAAATGCCAGTACTGCAAAAATCTATAAAACCACAGTGTTATGATTTTTTTTGGAACAATGTATGATGTACTATCCTGGGATATTGATGAATCTGTCAAATACCCATACTCAATGGCATCCAAAAATGTTGATTTTGTGCCATGGAAAACACTTACATTTCTAACAATATAAATGGATCTAGAAGCAATCCCAAAACTATGAACTTAAACTGAAAATACGTTGAATGCTATCATTTCCACAGGTAATCTGTTCAATAATAGCACTTCCAACTTGTTTGGTTCAAGTTTCACTTTGTTGTCTGTCATTACATCTCTTAATACAATTAAGCCACTGTGTTGTACTGTTAAGGTACTGGAGTAGCATTGCAGAATTCCAAATTTTAATTCTGAATTAACTTTAATTTACACTTCACAAGGTGATCGGCTTTTAGCCTTGTCACTCACAGCCCAATCTATCTCTTTGTGAGATAGGTTGCTATAGTTGCCAGCATAAAAAAAAAATAGCTATGTGTCATCAGAATGCTGAATCTTCAAATGATATTATCCAGTCTTTTAATATAGATTTAACTTTAATAATAAAACTCGAAGAACCTCACAAAACAAACAATCAGCATACATTATGGGTTATATGCCAACCTAAGGCTGATCAAAGGAAACTGCTTTCAGACCCTTTCATAAATAATTCCCAGATTCAGTTAAAGTCATTATTAACTTGTATTTTTACATTATTTTTTGACATTGATCCAAATCTGTACTCTAATACAGGTAATCCTTGATTTACAACTGTGATTGAACCTGGAATTACGGTTCTAAGTCATGCTGATTGATAAAGGGTCATCATGTAACCGCCCCTGATTTTACAACTTTTTTGTGGTGGTCATTAAGCAACTGCTTAATGTAGTCATAAAGTCAACATGGTGGTCCTTAAGCAAATGCTGCAGTTGTTTAGCAAACTCATTGTTTGCAATGGGTGTTTTTTACCAGGAACTGGAAGTAAATGTTGTAAATTGTGGTCAAATCTGAGGCGTCTGAGCACTCAAAATGCAGTAATTTGACTGTTGGAGGGGAGGAGGGCAACCATGAGAACTTTGAATCTGGATTGTAAGTACCTGTTTAATGTCTATTGTAACTCCAAACAGTTACTAAGTGATGGCTTATATGTCAAGGACTACCTGTAGCTGAGTCTATCTTTGTTCTAAAGATGGAATTATATAGTTTCCAGCAAGAAGAATAAAGATGTACAGTTTCCTAGGACTGTTATCATATACAGAGCCAACTCCATATACTTTGGGTGAAAATAAGAATTAGTACCCAGTGTTGAATGTTTCCTGACAGGCAGCAATTTAATTTGAACAAATCAATATACATGGCCATAGGAAATATTTTAAAGTATAAAAATCTAGACTCCCATATATGTTTTCTAATATGTCATATAAAAAAAATAATTGTATTGTCCATGAAAAAAAATTCATTGATCCCAATTGCTTTTCTTTGCTCCTCTCTTTCTTAACTTCAGTGTTTCCAAGAACAGCTGCTGATCAAAAATAGACAAAAATTCTTCTGCGTGTCTTGCATATCTCAAGAATAGATTAAAGCAGCTGATGGTATGTATTAATGTAGTCCTAACCATGTAGTTGTTTTGCTTTCTTCCTGTCCCAGAGAAAGGTGGAATGAGAAACTGTAAACCAGCTACCCCAGCTCATTTTTCTCACCTTATAAATGAAGAGGCACTAAATATCAGGCAGACCCAGTTTCTGTATTAAAAGGTCTTCTTAGGGACAAGATTGGTATACTTTAAATGAACTCTGTTTTTATCATTGGGTATAACCAGAAGAGAAATATATGCAAATATATGCAAATAAAATATATTAAGTTCTATTATACAGTTCATCAGTCCTTTTAATTATCTTTATATTATATAATTATATAACATTACTAAAACCTCAACAAGTCTTAAGCATCAATTTTGCTTGTAATGGTCTTTAGTATAAGACAGGGCTGTCAAATTCGTGGCCTGTGGGCCGGATGCGTCACACATTGGCCACGCCAATGCCGGTTTAGTGAAGGGGGAAAAAGTCATGAAACATCATGATTTTTACTCATGGAAATTAATTAATTAATCAGGAAATTTTTAAGAAAATGTTGGATAACCATCTGTCTGAGATGGTGTAGGGTTTCCTGCCTGGGCAGGGGGTTGGACTAGAGGGCCTCCAAGGCCTTCCAACTCTGTTGTTGTTGTTGTTGTTGTTGTTATTGTTATTATCATGTGACAACTCCGTGACAACATGAGTTTGACACCCCTCATATGAGACAATGCTGATACAGTATATACAATCTCTATTACTAGTCCATAACCTATCTATAATATCTGTTCCAAGTCACTGTCAAATTATGTTGCCTGATTAGTGAGTGTGACTATTGCTATTGGCAAGATGATGCATTTTCACCTCCAGTTTTGAATATGTGCAAAACATGTTTATTTCCCAATTTTCTACACGGAAATGGGAGTGTGACAGGCAATAGGTAATGGAGGGAAAGGAGCAAATAAACAACAAAGGCTCCCTTCAATAATCTTTCATTATTTTCTAAACACTGCAATAAGGAAAAGTGGGCCTAAGGCATTTTAAGGTGAAAATAGCAACTGATGGCGTTTCAGAGTATTTTAATATTGAACTGCACAAGCAGGCTTCCTCTTCTCCAGATAAAATAGTGGAAGTCTGGGCTTTCCAGAGTAATATGGTTATTTATTATATTGTTTTAATATGCCTGTGAACCGCCCTGAGTCCTACGGGAGATGGTGCGGTATATAAGTTTGATAAATAAATAAATAAATAAAATAATAAAGTGATAAGGATTAGCGCAAATGAGCTCCTATTTTTCTTCTTCAGATAAAATAAGGGAAGTCTGGTTTTCTTCAAGCCACCTTGTTGGAACCCTAAATATAGAGAGGGAGAAGGTGGTAGATTTTAAATAAAGGGTGTGTGCATGTGCAAAAAGACCTAGCCATCTTGGAAAGAAAGATGGCATAGGTGGGGGCTGGGTAGCATTCATAAAGAACTCCTCTGGTGACACCCATAACAGAGAACCTAACTTTGCCCCAAGTGACAAAATTTTACAAATTGCACACATTTTGAAGCTGGTATAATAAAGGGTAAAAACTAATTTATTCTGTATTAATGGAGAAAAAAACTAGTTTATTCTGGTATAATAATAGTGACAATTTAAGGCTCTTTCATTCATGCGTGAGTTGAAGAAAAGTTTAGGTGAATAAGAGGGAGCACTTGGATTGTTAGGGGATGCTATTGCTGAATTAAGCTACAAGTAACCACAGGGTCTCCATATAAGAAAAAGAAAAATAGAATCACCCATTTTGAAGAGAATAGTCCAATAATAGAATAAATAAATTTATTAGAATAAATTGAACAGATCTGAGTATCTTTATGTACAGGTATTCCTTGACTCCCAACAATTCATTTAGGGATCGTTTGAAATTTTTCACACTTATGATTGTTGCAGCATCCCATGGTCACATGTTCAAAATCGATTGGTAACTGACTCAGATTTATGATGGTCACATTGTCCTAGGGCCATGAGACTTTCTGACAAGCAAAGTCAATGGGGAAGCCAGATGCACTTAACAACCAGTTCTAACTTAACAACTGCATGATTCATTTAATAACTGTGGCAAGAAAGGTTGTAAAATTGGGAAAATTTCACTTAACAACTGTCTCGCTCAGCAACAGAAATTTTGGGCTCAATTGTGGTGGTAAATCAAAGACTGTAAATGCCATGACAAGTTATCACAATGACCTGACACATAAGTAAGTAGAGTGAAAATGCAGACTAAAACTTCATCATTGATATAGAGGATTGCAAGTTCTAATTGGTTATATTCTTAGAAACAAGATCATTTCCAAAATAGCAAGGCTTAAAATACACAAAATGCACTTTGTCTGGAGATATGCTTATGATATGATTCATAAACTATATGACGCATACAGCAAAAAATTTAAATAAATAAAGAAAGAAAAAGAAAAGGGAGGGCATCCATGAAGAATGTCTTGAAAAAGCTATCAAGCAGCTGACCTGGTATTTGAATTTTAAAAAGGATAAAATAGTTAAGTCTGTAAATATTTCTAGATGGCTGTTATTTTTAGATTTCCCTAAAAATATATATTTAATTAATATTTCAATAATCTAATTAGTAAAAAAAAAAGTATTAATAGGAGCCAAAAATGAGTGCTTTCTGCTGGCTGAGCATAAACCTCAGAGACAGCTAAAAGAAAAGAAGTATTTTAAAAACAATAAATGAATTAATGTCTACTTTTGATTCACATGACACCATGAGATATAAGATTAATTTTGCCAAATGTCCACAGATTTTATAACTTCTAATGAGACAAAACAGGTATTACAATTTAAAGAAAACAGTCATGTCTAAATCAGCAATGATGAATATTGATAATTACAGGGTTTATCCTATGTGCATCCTAGTATCAAGTTTCTTTTGTCCTAAAGAATTGGCATTAAAAAGCAATAAGGGAGAAAACTTTGGCATATTAACTCTTTGGAAAAAGCTCTTTACTTTCTTTGAAACCAATGTTTTTGGAATCTAAGTTTCAATACTTAATATTGGATACAAATAGATAGTAGGCCTGGTTAAGAAACTGTGATGTTTATAGATATTCTGTGGTAGTTGCAGAGCCAGTTAGCATCTTTCTGAAGAATGTTTCAATATTTGTTGAAGGTGTTGCTGCCGCTTGTTTCAACAGAGCATAAAATTTAGATTGGTTTATTCTACTTTTTTGTTTCCCTTGGTTTGGACTCCTTTGCTTCCAGAGACAGTGCGCTCATTGGCAGTTAGAAGCAGGAATGACAATAAGACAAACAAAATCAGAGCAGGGTCCTTTTAAAAGAAACAGAACCTGAACAAGAACAGTTGTGTTTCCTCTTTTCTCTTTGTCTGAGATCCAGGTTCAAAGTATAGATTGAGAACTGGCAGAATCATGGTCATGAATCATATGCAGAAGGAGATCACAGGCTTGGATTGAAGAAGTGACCTTATACTAAAACATTAGACTGAGGAAATGTCCTTATAATAAAACATCAGAGGATAACAAGATGGAGGGTTTATATTTTTTTCTTTTATACTCAATATCCAGAGGTGAATTTTTGAGTTTTAAGCTGAGGAAGGAGTTCTCACTTTCTGAATTAATGCCTAATCAACTAGATTCACTGCCAAGTATGCACTTTATAAGAATTGTTAATATCATATTGGATTTAAGTCCTAGAAGCAGACAACTTGAAAAAGTCATCATCATCTCTTAGCAATTATGGTAAACATAACTGATTTATTCTGTCCATCAGCACTTTTGAAATTGGTAAGAAATCTCTTGTCCATGGAGCTTGGTGGCCAGAGTCCATAATAGTGTAGTCATATCTGACTTATCCATAAAGCATTTTGCTGATCGATCACTTGAATTCATTTTGACTTGGGTTGCTTCCAGACAGACAGCACTTACCATTAACATTTTAAAAGTGCAGCTTATAGGTAAGTTATAAAAAAATTAAGGATAGAAAAAGGAATAGAAGAAGCAGGGATTTACCAGTAAGGCAATGTGCACCCATGACATTCTATGTACAAAGAGGGAAATTGCATCCAAAAAATATTTTGCAAGTATCTTTGAATTACAGATCAGATAATATCCAAAATATTATTTTAATACTTGCATCTCTTTCTGATCTTGCAGCCTCAGGATTTTGATAGAGAAGAAATTCAACTGGAAGAATTCAACTTGCACTGATTCTTATCTGTCAGGCCTTTATAATAAAGAGAACTGATCTATAATGAAAGAAGAAAGGATAATTCATACTTGGTTTCAGTATGGACAGCTGCAAGCTAGATGGAGAGAAGACCAGAAAATTGGTATCATGCAAAATGAGGAAAATTTGGTAAAACAAATTAGAGATCAAAGTCAATTGCATATTAAAAAGTTATATAATGCGTTGATAGAAATAGACTCAGAAATGGAACTAGTTAAGGATTGTATGGTAAAATGGGCACAAAATATTCAGCAACCTATAATGATGGAAACGTGGGAAAAAATTGGGTTAGGAATGTTAAATTTACACAAGCACAAAATTTAAGAGAAAATTTTTACAAAATGTTTTATAGATGGCATCTAGATCCTAAAAAACTGGCCTGTATGTATCCGAATTTGCAAGCTAAATGTTGGAGATGTGATTGTGATGATGCTACTTATTATCATATATGGTGGACTTGTAAAAAGGAGGGAGGGAGGGAGGGAGGGAGAGGGGAGGCATTTGTGGAAATTTTCTGTAAAATAAATAAAGAGAACTGATCAACTGGATCCAAGAAGGTAGTATCTCTTTGAAAGAAAAATCATTGTCCACTCTCTCTTTTAAAAAGAGGCAATTTTCACATTTATAAAGAAATTCTAATTAGACTTGTCAGGCAAGACATGAAATCATAGTTGGATCTTAGCTTGTTCTCATTAGATAGTTTAAATATAGGTACCTAGTTTGGAAGATTCAGGACTACACTAGATTAACATAAGAGATAGAATCAGAAGCTTCGTCTAAAACAGGGGTGAGCAATTAATTTTTGCAAGGGGCCACATGAAAAACTGGGACTGTTGTGGAGGCTCAAATCAATAGGGCCATGAAAGGGCATAGGTACATAAATCGGGGGGGGGAAATAGCAGGCACCTTCAAAATCAAAGCAATGCTGTTGTATTATGTTCATGGCATATACTTATTTATATTTGATTTCTACTTTCCAACTGACCCCATGAGGGCCAAACAGGGTCAGCAAAAAGGTTGGATCTGGCTTGGGGGCTGTCAAATGTTCAGATCTGCTCTAAAAAGCCAAAATAGAGGACTGGATTTGTACAATTGATGTAGTTTCTTTTTATTTCTGAGTTAGACAGAATTTAAGTGTGAACTATTTTATTTACCGTATATACTCGAATATAAGCCGATCCGAGTATAAGCCGAGGTCCCCAATTTTACCCCAAAAACTGGGGTAAAACTGGGGACTCGAGTATAAGCCGAGGGTGGGAAATGAGGCACCTACCGGTTGGGGAAACCCTCCCTCCCTCAGCTGAGAAGGCTGGCGGCTCCCCCGCCCCGCCCTCTCACTGCACCGGCAGGGCTTCCGTCCGGTAAAATGTGAAAAAAAGAAAAAAAAAAACTCGAGTATAAGCCGTATATACTCGAGTATAAGCCGAGGGCTTAAAAAAAAAACTGAGTATAAGTCAGAGACCCGAGTATAAGCCGAGGGGACGTTTTTCAGCACAAAAAATGTGCTGAAAAACTCGGCTTATACTCGAGTATATACGGTATATAGTAGCAACAGTCCCAACAAAATAGTGGCTCAAATAGCAAAAAAGAAAAAAAAATGAAAAAATGAAAAAATGAAGAAAAAAAAAAGAAAAAGTTTTGTGACTAAGCAATGGAACCAATTGTAAATAAACAGAAAATATGTTTTACTATTCATAGCTCTGCCTGGACTAAAAATTACTTGGAAGGATATAATATTACATAATCCTGATGGATAGGATATTTTGAAAGGTAGTGTCAAAAAATTGCATTGGTATTTTTATTTTCATGTGTTTATAAATCAAGCTATATTTGCATTCATATATTACATACATTCATACAAATGGATCCATCCCACTATTCCACTCCATTGGTTGCAAAATGCAAAAAAAGATCTAAGAAACAGAGAGCCAACAAACTAAAGAACTGAGATATGGAGAAAAAATATTGCCAACACAAATTTATACTGACAACATTCATGTACTGCTATCTCTTCATACATTTCTATCAGTATAAATTTGTGTTGGCAATATTTTTTCTCAGTTGGTTCTATCCGGCTCGGGCGAACTGGTAGCGCTGGTGGTGGGAGGCTCCGCCCACCTGCCTGGATGTCATCACGTCGCATTTTTGACCCTCTGTGCATGCGTGGAGGAGGCGCGCACGCTCATATTTGTAAACCGGTAGCAAAGGTAAGCGAATTTCACCCCTAATTTCTATCCTTGCAAACAATTTTTTCAACATGTCCCCACTTTTGTTCTTTAAACTTTTCAGCTTTCTTTTTCTGAGGATTTCAGCAGTTTCGCTTAACTATAACTTTCTTGGTCTTCTTTTTCTTTGCCCATTCACAGTCATTGCATGTATTTGTTTTCCAGATGGATCCTCAATCATTATATCACTACATTAACCATATCAATGTACTTCTTTCACACTGGTCCATATTTAACACCTATTTGAACTTATTACATCTTATTAAATACACATCTTTAAATGCCCCATTCCTGCTGCAACCAACTTACTTGTATATTTCTCTTACATTCAATTATTTTCTTATCTGACAAAGTTGGCAGAAGCAACTTCTTTTTATAAAGGTAAAGGTTCCCCTCGCACATATGTGCTAGTCGTTCCCGACTCTAGGGGGCAGTGCTCATCTCCATTTCAAAGCCGAAGAGCCAGCGCTGTCCGAAGATGTCTCTGTTGTCATGTGGCCAGCATGACTCAATGCCAAAGGCACACGGAATGCTGTTACCTTCCCACCAAAGCTGGTCCCTATTTTTCTACTTGCATTTTTTACCTGCTTTCGAACTGTTAGGTTGGCAGAAGCTGGGACAAGTTAACGGGAGCTCACTCCATTACGTGGCACTAGGGATTCGAACTACTGAACTGCCGACCTTTTGATTGACAAGCTCACCATCTTAGCCTCTGAGCCACGGTGTCCCTTTCTGTTTATAGATATAGCCATTATTACTTCTTTTGCATTATTAGATTAATTTTCAGGTCCATATTCATTGTTGCATTGTACAAACTAAAATTTGCTATAAATTGAGTATTATCTGCATACAAAGGCACATAAACATTCATACCTCCACCTAATCTCTGGAGGGCCAGGGATAGGGGTTACTCCTCTGCCCTGGTCCTATTAGACCTCTCAGCGGCTTTTGATACCATCGACCATGGTATCCTGCTGCGCCGGTTGGAGGGGTTGGGAGTGGGAGGCACCGTTTATCGGTGGTTCTCCTCCTACCTCTCTGATCGGACGCAGACGGTGTTGACAGGGGGGCAGAGATCGACTCCAAGGTGCCTCATGTGTGGGGTGCCGCAGGGGTCGATTCTCTCACCCCTCCTGTTCAACATCTATATGAAGCCGCTGGGTGAGATCATCAGTGGCTTTGGGGTGAGATACCAACTGTACGCTGATGACACCCAGCTGTACTTTTCCACCCCGGGCCACCCCAGTGAAGCTGTCAAGTGCTGTCCCGGTGTCTGGAAGCCGACGGGTCTGGATGGGGAGGAACAGGCTCAAACTTAATCCCTCCAAGACGGAGTGGCTGTGGATGCCGGCACCTCGGTACAGTCAGCTGCAGATGGGGCTGTCTGTCGGGGGTGGATCATTGGCCCGATGGAGAAGGTACGCAACTTGGGCGTGCTCCTGGATGGTCGGTTGTCCTTTGAAGACCATTTGGCGACCGTCTCCAGTAGAGCATTTTATCAGGTTCGCCTGATCCGCCAGTTGCGGCCCTTCCTGGACCGGGATGCCTTATGCACAGTCACTCATGCTCTCGTTACCTCTCGCCTGGACTACTGCAATGCTCTCTACATGGGGCTCCCTTGAAGAGCACCGGAGACTTCAGCTAGTTCAGAACGCGGCTGCGCTGGTTATCGAGGGAGCGCCTCGAGCTCCCACATAACACCTATCCTCGCAGACTGCACTGGCTACCTGTTGTTTTCCGGTGCGCTTCAAGGTATTGGTTACCACCTTTAAAGCGCCCATGGCTTAGGACCGGGCTATCTACGGGACCGCCTACTGCCGGCTTCTATCTCCCATTGTCCGCACGCTCCCACAGAGAGGACTCCTCAGGGTGCCGTCAGCCAAACAGTGTCGACTGGCGGCCCCAGGGGAGGGCCTTCTCTGTGGGAGCTCCGACCCTGTGGAACGAACTTCCCCTCGGACTTCGACAATTACCTGACCTTAGGACCTTTCGCCGCGAACTTAAAACTTATTTATTTCGTATGGCTGGACTAGCCTGATTTTTATTTTTATTGGATGGGTTTTAAAATTTTGTTATTTTACGGGGGAGTACGTTTTTTAACATTTTTGGGCATTTGAATTAGTTTTTTAAGGGATGTTTTTAATTACTGTGTGTATTTATATTCTATCTGCCTGTTCACCGCCCTGAGTCCTTCAGGAGAAGGCGGTATACAAATTAAAATATTATTATTATTATTATTATTAATAACCATAAGCATTCTTTATGTATTTATCCATAAGAATATTAAATAACAGAAAGTCATCTTTGTCCTATTTCCTATTGAATTTTGAAACATTACTAAACATTCCATTTATTCTCAAAATTTATTTCCATTAAATGCCACTCTTATTATTTAGGAACTTTATAATCATATACAATATTCCATAATTCAAGCCCGTTCAGTTTATGATACGTTTTCTCTAAATCAACAAATGTTCAATAACATTTCTTCCTTAGATTAATATCCTGATGAAAAGCAAAACTTATTCTAGACAGGTCTGATACATCAAATTTTGCTTATTCTAACTTCTTAATTCCTTGCAAATTTTAGGAATTCACACTTGCGTTCACACTTGCAATTAAAAAATCATTTATTTTTTCACTTTTAATATTTTGAAAGACAAGGAAGAAATAAGAATAGAACATAATATTCAAGAACAGTATATCTCACAATTCAGTTATAATTCTCATATACCATTGTCATACTGACAAACAGCTATTATTATTAACAAAGCCCACAACATCTTTCCAAATGTAATAAAAATGGGATCATCTCTTTCAAAAATTTTTTCAAGAAAAGCAATACTTTGGTTTTCTTGAAAAAGAAAAGCTATCCAATGATAAATTATTTAAGAATTTCTGAGTATTGAATTAGTAGCTGAGAATAAAAATAGAGTAAATTATTTTTTATTTCACTGAAAATATGTGACAATCCCAAATCTGGAATAAATTATACTTATTTAGTGACTATTCTGACTTCCAAAAAACTTTTTTTCAGAAAAGTGCAATCTTTTTACTAGTCCATCATACATGATAAAAAAAAATGGTCTCTCCAATATTTTGAGGTATAATTTGCAGTAGTCTAACTGGTGTTAAGTGCCAATGATGTACCATCTTCCATTGTACTTCTTGTAAATGAGCTGACTGAAGTAATCTGATTTTCATAATATTTCCTACCTCATCTCAGTTTTTTATGGTTTTCCCAGTTACAATGTATGGCTGTGAAGGTTGGACCATAAGAAAGGCTGAGCGCCAAAGAATTGAGGCCTTTGAACTCTGGTGCTGGAGAAGACTCCTGCGAGTCCCTTGGATTGCAAGGCGAACAAACAAGTCGGTCCTAAGGAGATCAACCCTGACTGCTCTTTAGAAGGCCAGATCCTGAAGATGAAATTGAAATACTTTGGCCACCTAATGAGAAAGAAGGACTCACTGGAGAAGAGCCTAATGCTGGGAAAGATTGAGGGCAAAAGAAGAAGGGGACGGCAGAGAACGAGGTGGCTGGCTGGAGTCACTGAAGCAGTAGGCATGAGTTTAAATCAGTGGTTCTCAACCTGTGGGTCGGGACCCCGTTGGGGGTCGAATGACGATTTGCCAGGGGTCACCTAAGACCATCGGAAATATGGAAAGTATACTTGTGAGTCGAAGAATCGCGCTCCAATGGTTGACTCCACAAGCCAGCTGCAATCACTCCCAATCGCTAGCCTAATCTGGCTTCAGGCGCGATAAACTTAATAGGGGAGGAGTCTCCGCTTTAATGCCTCCGTCCTCAAGGCAATCGCAAGCAGTTCAGATCGCTAGCCAATACGGCTTCAGGCACGATAAATTCAAAACGAAAATAATTTTACGGTTGGGGTCGCCACATCGTGGGGAAAGGGGTCGCAGCACTATAAAGGTTGAGAACCACTGGTTTAAATGGACTCCAGAGGATGGTAGAGGACAGGAAGGCCTGGAGGAATGTTGTCCATGGGGTCGCGATGGGTCAGACACGACTTCGCAACTAACAACAACAACAACCTCATCTCATCTATTCATTTTCCTAAATCTGTATGCACTACTTTTTAAAAACCTACTCTGGTTTTAAAACCTACTCAGGTGTGTGTGTGTGTGTGTGTGTGTGTGTGTGTGTGTGTGTGTATAAATTCCAATTCCAATAATAATTTACACATTTTTGAAATTGTTCCTTTAGGTTGATAAGTTATCTATTAATTTTTCAAAAGTAAACACTGATCTGTTGACTTTTATATCCTTATTCAAGGAGGATTTAAGTTGGAGCAATGTTAGCTAATAAAGGTAGCAAGCTATTTGTAACTTAATCTCTTTATTACACATTGTCTTAGTGTATTATTGTAAAAGTGATTACAGTGTCTCCTAGGCTTCAGTTGCATTGACCTATCTTAATTACAAGTATAGGTAGCCCTCAATTTACAACAGTTCATTTTGTGACCATTCAAAATTAGAACAGCACTGAAAAAAATGATTTATGGCCATTTTCACACTTATGACCACTGCAGTAACCTGATGGTCATGTGATCAAAATTCAGATGCTTGGCAACTGATTATGCTTGGTTATGTGATCACCTTTTGCAATCTTCTGACAAGCAAAATCAATGGAGAAAACAGATTCACTTAACAACTGTGTTACTAACTTAAAAACTGCAGTGATTTGTTTAACAATTATGTCAAGAAAGGTCATAAA
The DNA here is from genome assembly GCF_028640845.1 of Ahaetulla prasina. Lineage (NCBI taxonomy): Eukaryota > Metazoa > Chordata > Lepidosauria > Squamata > Colubridae > Ahaetulla > Ahaetulla prasina. The sequence continues at coordinate 118,600,830 of NC_080540.1, forward strand.
ATACGGCAAAATTCACTTAACAACTATCTCACTTAGCAACTGCAATTTTGGGCTCAGTTGTGGTTGTAAGTCAAGGACTACCTGTATACCCTTTTGGGAATGTATTTATATTGCCTATTTTCATTAAAACATTTGCAAGAAAAAAATTGTCTTGTGGATCCAGCTACCTCTTGTATGCTTTCCAACTTTATTTATTGTTTTGCTGGTTCTTCCTATATATACCAAATTGCCCTATCTAGATGATAGTCCTTTCATACATAATTAATCCAACAGTTTCATTTCATTTCATTCATTAATTTCACTCCACAAGATCAAACCCATCTTCATCCTGATCTATTACATTCTCATATATCTCATAGTTTCACAATCATGAAAGATATTTAATAAACCACAAGCACAACAAAGGAGTTTTTTATGAATTATGCTCATGTTAACTGCCTGAAATATAGGCTCTGTAAGATATAGAGTATCTTATAAGCCGACATACCATTGCCTATATACAGTGCCACCAATTACAAAGTATATATAGCGTACTGACAAATAGATATGCATACACACATACTGTTGTGACCCAGGCCCAAGTAGGTTAGTAATAAACTTAGTCCGTGGAAAAATAAACTTTATTCAAACAGCTGGGAACTACTTCATTCCCAGTGGCGTTCAACTCAAAGTAAAACAAATGCCTCCCAAACACAAATCCTTCAGTTATCTCACAAACCTCAATCCAATTAGGCAAACTGCCAAAGGCCTTCCTGGCAAACATCCAGAAGCCACAAAAACAAAAACGTACACGAAGCGGGGCTTCTGTGTGGCGCCACCTTTCTCGCTGGGTGCTAATTTATGGCACTCCGCATTGAATATGGTAAAAGCCGGTGATAACAGCTGATCCCGGCTTAATTTCCCTCTCTGGTTGAAAGAGAGAGAAAGAGCAAGGGGGGGGAATTATGGTAGATTCCCCTAGGGGCTTTGTTTTTGTAATGCAAAGTCCTGAAAGGTCGAATCCCCTTGAACCCTCCCCCAACCTCCAGTATTCACTGCGCTCCTGAAAAAGCAGGAAAAGAGGAAGGTGTCCACTTCTGCTAACAACTGATTTCTTTTTGTGGTTACTAAAAGCAGACGGAAGAAGCGTGAGTGAACAATTATTGGTTTGCAAGTATTTTTGATTTTCTGACTTCTACCTTTTTTTTAAAAAAAAGAGAAATTTCCCCCCCCCCTTCAGTTTCGTTTTAGAGAAACTGAAAGCAGAGCGATACATCAAAGGGAGCCTTGCTTTTGAATCGAAACTGAATGGAGATTTTATCTTATTGTGTTTGACTGTGGACTGTTGGATTATATTACGTTGTTTAAGTACTTTATAAGGGGATTCTCAGCAGGAACTTTGTCATGGAGGTTCTTTCAGAAGAATGGATTCGTGACTTTATACAGGACTACACAGAAAGTATGTATTTAATTATTCAAAAATACGAATTGATAAAAAATGGGGACGTTTTGGATGAGAGCTTGGAGCAAATTAACCAGTGCAATCATTCGGAAAATGGAATGGAGGAGATACAAATAAAAGTGGATAAATATGAAGATTTGATCGTGAAGAAACAAGTTGATGTAAAGAAGTTTTCTTTAAATAGTTTGGATGAAATGCCTGAATTTGTGCTACAGGAGATTGTCCCTCGAACGGAAAAGACTCACAAGCTTAATGTTTCCCAAGAGTTCTCTTTTTGGACTGATGGAATATACGGCAGTAATTTTTGGATTCTTGGACATAAGGAATTACTAGGAAATATTGTGATTGACTTTTTAAAAGGAGTAATGAAGGAAAGACAGAGATTAATGCATCAAAAAAAATGGCAAGAGACAAAAGTATTATCCTTGAAACAAGGTTTTTTTAAAATATTAACAGACAAAAATATTAGTGTCCCGGAAAGACAATTTGTGAGGAAGATCTGGAAGAAATGGGTTGATTATATGTTTTATATCTATCATAAAAGACTAGATATTTGGATGTATACTGGATTTTGATGAGGAAGGACTAAAGTTGAATAGATATTGTAATTTTCTGTATTGAAATTTTATAAGGTGTTGCACTAAATTTTAAATAGAATATTCTCAAAAGATCTTATGTAAGAAAGACATGGGGGGGAAATTATATGGTTATAGAAGTTATAAGGGACATATTTTTTGAATTGGATTGGATTTTTATGCTTTAGCTGGTTTTAAATACTTTAGGATTAATTTGTTCTATTGATTTATATATTTTACTATTGTTAATTGTTAATTTTTATTTTTATTTTTTATTTTTTTGAAGGATTTTGGTTATGTTAGGAGGAAGTCAGAGCTAGAGAGGGAAAATTGGTATAATAGTTTTGGGAGAAAATTTTCTTAGCATATGTTTGTTTTATTTTTAACTATACCTTGTGCTTCTTCCGGGAAGCCAGGGGGGAGGGGGGAGGGTATTAGTGAAGGGAGGGGGGTTGGGGGGAAAGGGGAAAAAAAATTTTTTGGTAAAACTTTTTGGAAAAAAAAAACCAAACGTACACGAAGCGGAGGATGAAGCAGAAGACACAGCTACAACATTGTTTTCCGGCAAAGCTGAAACACCGGTGCTGGTCTGTTTTAAGCCTTATGGAAGGGGCCAATCATCTCTTGGCCCTATTCCTGAGTTGTCCTCTCTGCTTGAGCTGCTCTTGCCTTCTGGTAGCTCTTCTCATGCATGCATTAGGAACAGGCTCCTCCTGTTCCTCTGCCTCACTATCAGTCTCTGGAGGCTTTGGAGTCCGCACTTCACTTCCCGATGGCCCTGGTCTCACCTCAGCCTCATCGCTGTCCAATTCCGTTGCCAGTTCCGTAGGCTGCTGACGGACCACAACACATACAATATCCTGCATCTTTAATACTCAGTTAAATATTGGTACCAGAGTTATTATTGGTTGTGTGAAAAACCTAGAGAATTTGATAATGCATACTTTGACATGCATTAGCTTCTTAAATAGCTATATTGTTTTAAATATAGGGTTGTCATATCTGGATTCAGGGGTGGGCTGCTGAGGGTTTGCAGGGGTTTGTAAGAACCTCTAGCTAAGGTTCTGTGCAGTTCGGAGAACCCCCAAATCCCACTCCTGGCTGCCTCGGCCCCCTCCCCTCCCCTCTCAGGAGTCCCCACGTGGCCTGTTTTGGATGCAGGTAAGTGCAGGGTGCACGTGGAGGCTTGGGAAGGTCAAAAAACAGGCCTATCGGAAGTTCGGGAAGGTCAGAAATGGGCCTGTTTCTGATCTCCAGATGGCCTCCAGAGCCTGGGGAGGGCAACACCCCCCCCTCCGCCATGGTGCAGGAGGCTGACTAGGCCATGCCCACCATGGCCACGCCCACCCAGCAACCAGGCAGAGAAACCCTTGCTAAAATTTTTGAAGCCCACCCGTCTGGATTGCATAAATTGGAATAAGCACTGGAGAAGAGCAAACCATTTTTGTTCTGAATATTTTCAGAACTGTAATTTCTAAAAAGCAAATATTGAATTTAATTAAAGAGAGCAAGATGTGGGGCTCACTCCTAATTCACACTGTGACTATAGACAGAAATGAGCTAAGCTCTCTGAATCTCACGCCATTTGTCTGTGCATCAGATTTTCTACCTATGTGACTCATAGGTGAACCTGAGTTGAGAACTTTATAGGCACCTGAATGGAATTATTAAAAGTGGAGAATTCTGGCCTTAGAAACATATTAGTAGAACTGAGTCAGCAAGGTGTGGTGCTGGAAGTAACCGAGAAAACAGTCATTGGGCAACTCACTAGGTTAGTAGTTTAATTGAAAAAGCAAGATGGTATTGCATGTTCATGCTTGCAATGCTTAAACTTGCTAATGTTAATAATATTTTAGAATCCATTCATGTGGTATAACTTGTCCTAGCAGCAGTTTTTCTAAAGTATTAAGCACAGGATTAATCTAATGCTGCCCTGGATTAGTAGAATTTTAGATGAACAGTAGATGGAGTGCTTTAAACAGGACAAATGATTCTTTAATGTTTTGATCTTGTACGCAGCCAATAACTTGCCATCTGCTAATAAAACAAATGACTCTGTTCACTTATTTGTACAAATACAAATCACATTAACAAAGGGTTTTTTTGAACTATGAGGAAATATGCCTCCTACTAAAGCATCCTAGGCAAGCTCAGAACCCTTTTCCATTAGAGGGCTCCATTGCCCTCTGCTCACTCTATCAGCAGAACTTTGTACTTGCATGAAATCTATTTATTTATGTCTTGTAGCTTTTGTATAGTTTTTATCTTTTTAAGATTGTAAGTTGCCTGTGGTAAGGTGGGTGGCCAATAAATTTTACAAACAAACAAATACATTTGTTGTCTTCATTGCTGAATCCCTGTCCTGGCTCAACTGCCTAGATTTCAGATCACTGCAATTATTTGATTTCCCACCAACTAATCCGTGACCAAACATAATAAGTTTTACCTAATTTGAGGTTACCCAAAGAAGTGTCAGAGTAAAGGAATAAATATTATTTTATCACAATATAGCCAAGCATGATGGAAATCTGACTCATGGAGTAGCTCCAGTGGGTCAGGTGAACTTTGACCTATCAATACTTCAGCTAACAGAAAACTACGCAAGCATAAAATATGCTGCCTATGCTGTTGATCCCTATCCTGCCAAGTATGCCATCAACTAGTGGAGTCTTCGTTTACTATAAAGTGGGCAAGTTAAGGAAAGAGATTGGTGGAGTCCCCCGATATTGTTCTCCTCCCTCCAAACTACCAAATAGCCATCATAAACTAGCATCATAAACTATTCATCAGTTGTTGTTCTTAAGTGGGATGGGGTTGAGAAATGTGAATTTTGACAGATGATGAGATCAATACCTTCTGTCAGTATTTACTGCAGGCTTTGCAAAAGCTAAAGGTCTTGGGATGACAGGAGATAGAAGAGGTAACAAGGGAAGTGAGGATCTGATCCTTGGCTTTACCAGCATATGACAGGAAAACCCCAAAACATTAAAAGTTCAGGGCACCTGTCAATTATTTTTCAGGCTCCTTTAGAAAACTCATATTTACAACTTTTTCAGATGAATGCTTAAAAGTCATCCATCTTTAAAAGTAGGCCAACTAACACTTGATAGGCAGGCAGGTGGTTGCTTGGCACAGTGATTTAAAACCTCCTGCCACTTCACTTTACACTCCTCTCCCAATCCTGATTCTGTTTAAGAAGAAAATATTACTTTGCGGCTGGCACAGGTAAGGCCAATTTGGAAGTGCTTGAGATATGGAGTTAGAATAAGGATGAAAACAATGTCATGAGATATGGTAGGAAAAAAGTTGCTGATCATGTTTGTACAAAGGTTAGGAACAAGCTGAGAAGTACGTATCTTTCACAATGCGACCAAGCATAACCATTTAGCATAACATAAGGAAATGTTTATAAATGGACTAGTCAGGAATGTTTCAAACACGTTCTTAGTAGTTCACAAACAAGCCAATAAACTGAGTACTGATTCAGAGACTACAAAGACTCTAGGAAACTGCAAACCTCACATACTGTAATTGTTAATGGCTCCTTCAAAACAGCTCTCAAGAACTCAAATACACAAATCAGCACCTATAAGAACAGGGCTCTTATGCTACTAACTATACAAAAACACAGCAAAAACAGCCCCCAAAGCACATGATTATAGTATTCAGGAAATTACAATTATATTATAGTATATAATAAAGTATTTAATATAGTATATTAAAATAATATTATAGTATCCAGGATACTATAGGTTGCGGACTGCTGTTCTATGGGATGATTTTCAAAAACAAGGAGGATTTAATATAATTGTTATAATGTTGGCCAGTGCCAATTCCTCAACACCACCCGTTTTGGAATAGCTGAATGTTGGATTTGCAATTAGTTCAAATTAGAGCATGCCACTAAAGAATAGAATAGAATAGAATAGAATTCTTTATTGGCCAAGTGTAATTGGACACACAAGGAATTTGTCTTGGTGCATATGCTCTCAGTGTACATAAAAGAAAAGATACGTTCATCAAGAATCATAAGGTACAACACTTAATGATAGTCAGAGGGTACAAATAAGCAATCAAATCATATTAGGAAACAGTCAATATAAATTGTAAGGATACCAGCAATAAGGTTACAGTCATAAGTGGGAGGAGTAGGTGATAAGACATAATAATTTTCAGTATAATTTACTAATGTACAGTTTAAAAAAAATAACAAAGATACAACTTGTATAACTAATATAAAGTGAAAAATTCATAGGGCTGCTAATAATTATAATGAAGTTCATGCTGCTTTATTGTCAAGTAGCTGTTCTGAGTGAAAGGACTAACTTCATTTACTGGGGGAATCTGTAGTATCTTAGATCTTGTTGAACTACAGCACATCTTTGAACAGTTCTAGCCTTTATGGCTAGGGAGAGGCCACCAATTATGCATATTATGCATAATAACAACGCAGTAACAACACAGAGATAATATTTTAGACACAGAGAAGTTACTGTAATACTTGGATATGTTGTACAATCTCCCTAAAAATATGAGCAATTCTGTGGAAAAGGAAATGGAAGAAGTGCTTAGGAAAATATTAAAGATACTTTAATATTAAAGTAAATAATAAATAGTGAAGATAAACACACAAAAGATTTATATTCTACATAGTTTCCCTTATAACTAATTATCTGGTTATATCACTGAACCTACAATATTACTACTTGCCATAGTTAATGTACAGATTTTTCAAGTTATTTGATCAAGTTCCTAATTACACTGGAAATCAAGCATTAGAATGCATATAATTGAATATCAGCTATTTGTATTTTTGTAGAAGTGAACATTCATTTAGATGTTTAAATTCCACTAATAACACCTTTGTGATTACCAATCACTGAGTTTGCTCAGTGCAAACTCTTTAAATGATGGTTTTGTAAGACTGTCTCTTCTCTGCAATATCTTCAGATCTATTTGTTCAGACAAACAGGCACCAGAATGTATTGCACAACAGAGATTTGAAATAAGCAAAATAGCAAATCTTACAAAGCAAAATAAGAAATAGGAATTCTCCCACATGGAAGAAGTTATTGTGCTATTCCTGTGAATCTAAAGGTGAACTAGGAAGAAAAGAACTTGCTGAGGTATTCATTTAAAATAGAAATTTGCTTATGATGCTGCAACAAACTAGATGAACAAGGCTGAAATCTAGTAGGTGTATGTATATCACTATGAAAAATAACTATGAAAAATCAGCAGCATTACACAAAAGTGTGAATGTAGGGGGCTATCATAAAAAGTCAAGGGGATAGATGCAGTAGTGGGTTTCACTTACCGTATATACTCGAGTATAAGCCGAGTTTTTCAGCACATTTTTTGTGCTGAAAAACGTCCCCTCGGCTTATACTCGGGTCTATACGGCTTATACTCGAGTTTTTTTTTTTTTTTAAGCCCCTCGGCTTATACTCGAGTATATACGGCTTATACTCGAGTTTTTTTCTTTTTCACATTTTACCGGACTGAAGCCCTGCCGGTGCAGTGAGAGGCGGGCGGGGAGCGGCCAGCCTTCTCAGCTGAGGGAGGGAGGGTTTCCCCAACCGGTAGGTGCCTCATTTCCCACCCTCGGCTTATACTCGAGTCCCCAGTTTACCCCAGTTTTTGGGGTAAAATTGGGGACCTCGGCTTATACTCGGATCGGCTTATATTCGAGTATATACGGTACCTTTGCTACCGGTTTGCAAATGTGAGTGTGTGTGCAGAGCGTTTGTGATGATGTCCGGGGGGGGGGAGGAGAGGGGGCAGAGCCACCTGCTGCCGCCGCCGCTACTGGTTTGCCCAAACCTGGTATAACCGGTAGAAACCCACCACTGGATAGATGTGATTGTACACTTGGACTCTCATGACTTTTTAAAAAATACCTGTGATGTGTATGGCACATATGGAAATGCATCAAGGTTTCAAACTGCATGGTCACAGTCACAGCCCGACTTTTTTGATCTTTCCCTGTGAATACCCAGCCATTAATTTTAGAATCACATGCATATTGATTCAAAAATACATATGATTAATAGGCTTAACAATGATTAGGTTTATTCAATGTACTAAATGCGGGTTGTTTAACCATGGCTTACTGGATAAGCTGTAAATTGCTAAGATTTCAAAATATGCTGAGCTAGAGCTATACTTTTAACAGCAGGATTCACACAATGTGCTAAGCCAAAGCCATCCAAACCATGATGGCATGATATGACATATGAATCACTGACTCAACTGACTATTTCATCACAATCAGAATGATCTCCCAGGAACAATTTACTGGAATTTCAGTGGTTTTTAGCATATTGTGTAGGGATCGACAAACATTTTTTTGTAAATGGACATTTTCTGCCTCTTCTCCAACTCTGCTGGTGCAGCTGCCAGGTCTGCAAGCGCAAAGAGTGTTAAAATAGTCTCCAATATTGCTTCCTGTTATGCTATTTATTTTTGCTGATGTCCCCTGTAAACTGCTTCAAAAAGATACATATCTTGAGAAGTAAAAATAGAAGTAGACTTGTAAAACTACTGGACAACGAACTTTCTAGATTGAGCTTGAGACAGAAAAAATGAAATTCTGACTTTGGGATTTACTGATTAGATAAGTTTGTTGTTATAGAAATGACTATTATATACTAAGTATGTAAAAGTAAAATGTTGAGGCTGAATTTTATTTTTATTCTACTGTGCTGAAAAAAAGTTGTATTTTATCTTCTTTCTTTCCTTAACCCATATTTATCTTTCCCTCTTTTTTCCCTTCCCCATTTCCCTATTTTTGTTTTCATTTGTATTTTATATTATAATTTCTATAGATAGATAAATAGATAGATAGATAGATAGATAGATAGATAGATAGGGAAGTAGGTAGATAGGTAGATAGATAGATGAAGAGATAGAGATATATAGATAAATATAGATACATACACACACAACTACAAGGGCAAAAAACAAACTAAAAATAAATAGATAAAATAATCTAAAGAATAGGAAAGAAAAAGAAAGTGAAAAAATAGAAAAAAATGAAAAGAATCAAATATAGTAAAGAAAAAGTACATTTATAAAAAAATGACTTCCCTATTTCAGCATAAGTATAAGTAATGTAAGTAACTTATCGCCTTCTTTAAAAATACAACAAAAGATTTCTTTTTCCCACAACCCATTCATCTACAAACAAATCCTTATAACCTCATCATTTTGGTCCTGCTTAGCAGAAGTCCATTAAAGGTTATCAGAGATAACAAAATATATTTTAACCTTGATCAACCAAAACAATTTAATATTCCTTTCTTTTACTTAAATCTTTAGTTCATTCAAGTAATGCCCTAGAACATGATTTCTTTTCATTTTTTTCTTCTTCCCATCTTGCAAAACTTTTCAGTTTTAACAAGCATCTTTAGTAAATCCAGCATGGGAAAATTGTCCAGGTTACTCTCTTGGTTTGTTATCTGCATATCCCTTTTCATTATTATTAAGATAGCAGCTGGTTCTTTTGTTATGTTCAGTGTAGTCTCTTTTTCCATATAATTCTTGTAGCTTGTCATTTTAAAATCCATTTTCACATCAGTCTTGTCCAGTAAAAACTGTACTTTCTGTGACATTTTTAAAATATGAGGCAGACACTCTAAAAATTAATTTCGGGTCCATTGTTCAAAATATTCCCCAGTATGTCCAATATTAAAATATTTTACTCTATTTTGTATTAGTATCTCATTTAATTGCAATATCAGTTCCTTCTAGCTCCTTAAGTGTTCAACCTTCAAAATCCCATTCTAAAGAATTAAAAAGAGAAGCATTTTCTCATTGAATGGATTTTTATAATGTTGGAAGAAATATCCATCTGGGTTCAGTTCCAAGTGGGGACAAAGACACTGGAAACATGGAGGCTGCTTGGAAAGATGGTTTAATGGTGGTCAGGATCACATGGCTTGAGTTCCTGAACAGAAAAAGGGCGAGATCCTGTGCGCTCCCTGGTTTTATGCTTTTTCTGAGCATTGAACTTTCTAGGGCACAGGAAGAGTATCCTGATTGGCTGTCAGACTCCCAGGGGGTGGGGGTCTTAGCTAGCCTTGCTGGCTGATGTAACCTTCCCAGGTGCCATGTGGTGAAATGGGTAGAGGCTAATCCTATCATGTCCTGAGGGCCATGTCTTAATCCCATCACCCTGGAGCTGAAGGTCTTCTGTGTTGTAGATAAGATGTCTTTTGTCTTTCTGGGGCTATTAACAAAGGTGGGGGCCGCTTTCCAAGAGCATGTTTCTCCTTTTCTCATCCAGGAAGGTATAATATTCTGCTTTTTTAAATATTTCCTAGAATATGTCATTCTTCTAGGAGGGGGGTGGGTGCTAAATTCCTACAATAATTAATTCCAAAATCTTATTTCAAATCCATCTGGTTCCTTATCCTGTTTGTAATTTTCAAGTTCTAAACATCCTTTTGCTGTTTATTTCAGCCTTCCCTTTTTTTAAGTCATTGTAGTTCTATTTAAAGTTTATTTCACTAAGGATTGAAGGAAACTTAGACTATGCTTTCATACTTGTTGGTGAAAGGTTGTAAAAAAAAGTTTTAAAAGGCTCCTCTGGCAATCCCAGCTGAGTTGCCTGACCACCAGAACCTTTAAAAAACATGTTTTCTACAAGCTCTGTAGAAAAAATCCTTTTAAGAGGTTCTGGGCTGCCATGAGGCAACTTCAGCTGGGATCATCAGAGGAGCCTTTTAAAATCTTTTTTTCCTCTGGCAATCCCAGATGAGTTTCCTGATCATCACAGGCTTTTAAAATCACTTTTTTACAACCTCTAACAACAGTCCCCACCCATGCCCACCCAATCGCCCCCTCCCTCGCTTATCTAATTACTGCTCCTTTTGGGCTTGCAAAGCCATGGCTTCTGCAATCAGTTGCATCAGCTAGCAACTGAATCTGCCTGCCTACAATCCATCTCCTCAGTGAGCAACTCAATCTGCCTGCCTCAATTGGGTAAGCAAACTGAGTCTTCGGAGAAGGGCGGGGTATAAATGTAAACCAAAAAAAAAAAACTATTAAAAAATATTTAATTGGTGTTTTTTTTAAGGAGTTGGGTTTTTAGACAGCAATTAAAAGTTAAGGAAGTTTTAAATTTAGCTGCTTTTCTCTAAAACAGGGGTCTCCCAACCTTAGTAACTTTAAGGCTTGTGGACTTAAACTCCCAGAGTTCCTCAGCCAGCTTTCCTGGCTAAGGAACTCTGGGAGTTGAAGTCCACAAACCTTAAAGTTACTAAGGTTGGAGACCCCTGATCTAAAAAATATAAATAAAATAAAATAATAAAATAAAATATTTGTGCAGCTTTCTGAGATTTGGTGTGTTTGTTTTTGTTTTTTTACATTTATATCCCGCCCTTCTCCGAAGACTCAGGGCGGCTTACAGTGTATAAGGCAATAGTCTCATTCTATTTGTATATTTTTACAAAGTCAACTTATTGCCCCCCCAACAATCTGGGTCCTCTAACAACACAAACACACAAAATCTCACAAAACTGTATGTGGCATTTTGTGTGTGTGTGTGTGTGTGTGTTTGTGTGTGTGAGTCAGTTGTGTTGTGCTGTATATGTGTAAAGTGTGAAAGTTGATTTTTGATATTTTTATGGTTGTGTGAGGTTCTTGCTTGTTGCAGGGGCCATTCTGGGTGAAGTGCAGCTGCTTTTACATGTGTGTGAGTCAGTTGTGCTGTGTTATGTGGGTGTAAAGTGTGAAAGTTGGGTTTTGGTACCTCTTATTGTTTTGTATACTTTGTTTATTATTTTTATTATTTATTGTTATTGGCCATGCCCACTCAGTCACATGACTGCCAAGCCAATACTCACCCAGTCACATGACCACCAAGCCATGCCGTGTCACATGACCATCAAGCCACACCCATAAAATAAGCCACACCCACAGAACCGGTAGTAAAATAATTTAGAACCTACCCCTGATCCACTTGTGCGCTGGATGGTGGCTCCTCATGAAACAGATGTTTTTGCAATTGTCCCGCTGAGCAGCTGAAAATCCTGGGATCCCATATACAAATCACAACCTATAGGTGAAACTAAAAAAATTAGATTATCGTGCAAAAGTTCATTTATTTCAGTAATGCAACTTAAAAGGTGAAACTAATATATGAGATACTCATTACATGCAAAGTGAGATAGTTCACGCCTTGATTTATCATAATTTTGATGATTATGGCTGATAGCTCAGGAAAACCCCAAATTCACAATCTCAGAAAATTAGAATATTACATGAAATCAATAAAACAAGGATTGTACATAGAACAATATCAGACCTCTGAAAAGTATAAGCATGCATATGTACTCAGTACTTGGTTTGGGCCCCTTTTGCATCAATTACTACCTCAATGCGGTGTGGCATGGATGCTATCAGCCTGTGGCACTGCTGAGGTGTTATGGAAGACCAGGATGCTTCAATAGCAGCCTTCAGCTCTTCTGCATTGTTCGGTCTCATGTCTCTCATCTTTCTCTTGGCAATGCCCCATAGATTCTCTATGGGGTTCAGGTCAGGCGAGTTTGCTGGCCAATCAAGCACAGTAATCCCATGGACAATGAACCAGGTTTTGGTACTTTTGGCAGTGTGGGCAGGTGCCAAGTCCTGCTGGAAAATGAAGTCAGCATCCCCATAAAGCTTGTCTGCGGAAGGAAGCATGAAGTGCTCCAAAATCTCCTGGTAGATGGCTGCGTTGACTCTGGACTTAATGTAGCATAGTGGACCAACAGCAGCAGATGACATGGCTCCCCAAATCAACACAGACTGTGGAAACTTCACACTGGACTTCAAGCATCTTGCAGTGTGTGCCTCTCCATTCTTCCTCCAGACTCTGGGTCCTTGGTTTCCAAATGAGATGCAAAAGTTGCTCACATCAGAAAAGAGGACTTTGAACCACTGAGCAACAGACCAGTTCTTTTCTTTCTTTAGCCCAGGTAAGACGCTTCTGACATTGTTTGTTGTTCAGGAGCGGCTTGACAAGAGGAATACGACATTTGAAGCCCATGTCCAGGATCCGTCTGTCTGTGGTGGCTCTTGATGCACTGACTCCAGCCTCAGTCCACTCCTTGTGAAAGTCCCCAACAAAGTGGCCTTTTCCTGACAATCCTCTCCAGGCTGCGGTCATCCCTGCTCCTTGTGCACCTTTTTCTTCCGCACTTTTCCCTTCCACATGACCTTCTATTAATGTGCTTTGATACAGCACTTTGGGAACATCCAACTTCTTTTGCAATTACCTTTTGAGGCTTTCCCTCCTTATGGAGGGTGTCAATAATGGTTTTCTGCACAACTGTCAGGTCAGCAGTCTTTCTCATGATTGTGATTCCTACTAAACCAGACTGGGAGACCATTTAAAGGCTCGGGAACCCTTTGCAGGTGTTATGGCTTAATTAGCTGATTAGGATGGGACACTTTGAGCCTAGAATATTGAACCTTTTCACAATATTCTAATTTTCTGAGATTGTGAATTTGGGGTTTTCATGAGCTGTAAGACATAATCATCAAAATTATGACAAATCAAGGCATGAACTATCTTGTTTTGCATGTAATAAGTCTATCTCATATATTACTTTCACCTTTTAAGTTGCACTACTGAAATAAATGAACTTTTGCACCATATTCTAATTTTTTGAGTTTCACCTGTATAGTCAAGCCCTGCCATCCTAATTTCTTAATCACACTGGGAAATTTATACACTTCTAAAACTCTGGTTCCTGTAACCTTTAACTGGGCAAAGCAACACAACAGAACTTTTTAAACCAAGTCCTCAAATGGGCTAACTCCAAAATCTGGGACCCATGACTCCTATGGAATTGGAATCTGGCAAATTTTATAAAACATTTTATGACATAAATATTATCATAAAACATTTCCTCTGTTGATGTTTCACTGTGCTATATAATTCAATATGGGTTATTTTCAAGGCAGATACATCTCTGAATATATTCCCAGTTTTTCATTAGAAGCTCTGTCATTGTTGAAGACATTGAGGGGTCTGATAAGGAAATATCTCTGAAATGATGATGCAGCAGGGCACGGGGTTGTCTAGTAATTAATCTATAAGATGTAGAGAGATTTCCTTTGCAACAAAGGTAAGATTTCTTTTGGTGAGTTGGGGTGATATAAGGAGACAATGGGTTCATACAATACACTAAGCTAAAACTAAGCAAACGTATAGGTTGCTTTGTTCTGTGACACCAGCCAACTGGAGTTCATTCAAATTGGTTTGTTTGTGAACAAACAAGTATGGTTCAGAATGATGTGCAAACTCATTTTCTTAGATTTTTGTTTTGTTTTGTTTTGCTTTTTGCAGTTTTGGGGTGGGAAGAATTAAACAAGAATTCTAGAAGACACAGTTTTGACATTTTATATTATTATTTTTTTCATCAGTCCTTCACCTGTTTCTAGAATCTATACTATGTGTGCTTGAAATAGCCTTCTGATCTCAGTATGCATGAAGGGCATTTGTTAAGGAAAGAGGATTAAGGAAAGGAGCTAAAATTAATGAAGGCTACTCCTCCTTTTGCAAACCATCAAATGATAGCTCTGCACTCATTTCCTGATCTTTTCCTCATTTCCTATGCTGCTATACTACATTGGGAGCGGGGGATTGGGGGCTGCAGCTGTTTTACAAAATAGAATTAAGTCATCTTCTTGCTTCCATTTTTCTCATATTAGTTAAACAGTACTATATTCAACAAACCAAATTCTTTCCTGGTCATTCCTGCAATACAAAAGACAAAAGAGAAAATCCTTAGGTTTTTAACTTTGAATTCCTATATTACAAAAGAGATGATATTTAAATGGTTTTTTGTACATTGTAGATTCATCCAGTTGAAGTGAATAAAATCAATTGACTTGTTTTCTCCCTAGTAGCAGGTCATAATTAGTGGATTATCTTGACAATTCAGTATTGTATTCTTATCTGACAATGAAATCTTGTTTGCAATCTCCTACTAGCTGCTAATGGTGTCTGCTCCTCCTATGTGTGTGACTTCTTTTGTTTCCCCTTGAGCTACTCTCTAAGAAACTAACAAAATTCAACTTTCTTTTTTCAGAGAAGGTTGAGAGCTGCAGTTGCAGGGGGCTCTGAAGGAAATGGTTTCTCTGGACTTTTTTCAGTCAGAGTTCAGGCTGAACACAGACATAGAACTACCGTATTTTTCAGACTGTAAGACACACTCCCCCCAAAAAAAATGTGGGTGGAAATGTCTGTGTGTCTTATAGAGCAAATATTGCAACGGGGGGCAGGGGGTTGGTGTGGCACCGATCAGCTGTTCTAGGCAGCAGGAATCGCCACTGCCGCCTATCAATGATCGGCGGCGAATGGGCGACAGCGGCAAATGGGTGGCAGTGGTGAGTGGGTGGCAGTGGTGGCAAGTGGGCCACAGCGAAGGCAGAGGCAGATTTTCTCCCCTTGTTTTCTTCCTCTAAAGCTAATGTGTGTCTTATAGTCCGAAAAATACGGTAAATCTACATTCATTGCTCTTGTGAAAGAACTAGGGCAGTATTTGTAAGACTGTCTTCTGCAAAGGCCTCTCCACATGCATCAGCAACTGAAAGAAAAAGGATCCTTCCATGTCCTATTTGTACATGTGATTTGTAGAATCTTGGGTTAGGCCTCTCAATCACTATGTCTCTTGCAGGATCCAATCTGGGTTGTCACCAGGACCAGAGGTTTAGTTTCAAACTCTTGCTGGAGCCCATCCTCAGGGAACTTCTCTCTCACCAGAATGTGTTCTCTGGAACAGTGTTCTCCCTGATATAGTCAGGCTCTGACCCTGTTAGTTTTTTGCAGTGCCATTAAGACTTGGCTATTTTGATGGTCTTTTGGAGCTGAGGGAATCATTTTATTCTCTGCAGATGACAGTGGTCTTATGGTTGCTTGTTGTCATGTGGTTAAGTATTTATCACATGATTATTAGCTTTTAGGTTTACACTGTTACAATGTTTAGTTTTAATATTATTGTTTGGAAATCTATCAGCTATTCAGAGTCAGACATCATTGGAGGGGACATGCAAGTAAATTAGAAATTAATAAAATAGTGTAACAAAATCAACTTTCAATAAGTGAAAAACTAGTATTATTTTCTCTGCCAATTATGTCAGTTTTCTGATGCTAACTAAATAGGAAATTAGATGGGAATGGCACACAAAATACTCTAGGTGTGTATGAATCACCAGGTGGATTTTTGTACTAGTTCCTGCTTGCCCATATTCTTAGATCACAGGATTTTCCCAGGCATAATTTTAAACGATTTCATCACCATATGATTCCATGTAATGACAAGACAACAGAATCATTGAGAAATCCATTAATTAACATTTTCCCCTTTAACCTTTTAATAAGATATCAGCAAGGTAACACCCGGAAAACAGAATATAAGATAATCTTATGGAGTTATCAAACTATTGCACTAATTCTCTATGCAAGACAAAATTGGTTCAAGACCTTACAAATAGAAATGTACATAGATAGAGAAATATCAAACAAATGGACATTTTTCAGAAAAGGCAGAGGGCCATGAAATCAAAGAGTTAACATAAAATGAATAATAAAGAGATTATGAGAAAGGTAAGATATGGATACATATTGCTATTTGATTGCTATAGCCACTCCTCTTAACAGATGACCTTGGGTGATGAATATTATAAAATATAAAATGAATTTAAAGCAATTACAAAGTAAATATATACAACACTATGTAAAACTGTTACTAAGGATGGTAATACACTCAGGAAACAAGTCCCTTAATACACTTGTGACCCTAGAAAGACCCTAAAGTAACTCATCTCCAAGCCTTGGAGGGCTTTGAAGATAATCAGCTCCTTGAATTGTACCTGGGAACACCCTGACCAGAGGTGGTATTCTGCAGATTCTGACCAGTTCTGGAAAACCAGTAGCAGAAATTTTGAGTAGTTTGGAGAACCGGTAAATACCACCTCTGACTGGCCCGCCCCCATCTATTCTCTGACTCCCAAGTCCCAGCTGATCGGGAGGAAATGGGGATTTTGCAGTAACCTTCCCCTGGAGTAGGGAGGGAAAGAAGATTTTACAGTATCCTTTCCCTGCCACGCCCACCAAGTCACACCCACAGAACCGGTAGTAAAAAAAATTGAATCCCACCACTGACCCTGACAATCAATACAGTTCACCAAAAAATGATGTTATATATGTCGGATATCTGACACCCTTTACTACCCATGCAGCTGCATTCTGTACAGTGGAGACTTGCAGATGCTCTTAAAAAGCAGCCCACTGCAGTAGTCTGTTGCATATTGGACTTACAAAATGAATATAATTTAAGAATGGCAGACTCAAACCTGGGTATCCAAACATTTTAAAATAATCTGACAACACAATTTAGAAGTTGGAAGCATTCAGCAGAGTTCATTATGAAAATAAAGAGAGGAAAGGAAAAATCTAAGAAGTCAAAACTAGTGCCAACCTCCACTCTTTCGGAATGTAAACTTAATGCAGAAATTAAGGTGGAAAATAATTTTGTTTACTTGGGTTAAAGAACAGATAGAGGGAAGAGGGAACCAATTCTTGGAAGGAAAGCAGTGACAAACACAAACTTAGGATCAGCCTATATTTTAGAACAAGGTAGGTCAGAATGGTTAAAATTAATAGTCCAGTGGCAACTCAGGACTGTGGAAGATGGACTCTGGAAAGACGTTTTCACTGAGAAAAAAAGGGGATCCCTCCGAATTATGGGATTGGGCGAGACGGAATGGAAGAGGTTATTGGAATCCCTGGAAGAGTGACTTGTTACCAAAATGAGGCCAAGGTAGGGGTATTTATACACGGAACCGCCAGGAATCAAGCCAGACCGACTAGCATCGAACTAATTGGATAGTTACTGAGCTGGAACATAGACATGGTTCATTCTGTTGAGACTTACTCCAGTGTAAAAGCGATGTAGAACAACTCTACACAGCAACCAGTCTTTCGACCGACAGGAACGGAACTAAACGTTCTCATCCCGATCATTTAACCCTCGCTTGCGGCCGACTCTGGAGGAGCTTCCAACGAACTCTTAACAGCGCCCGCTCTCAGGTAAGCAAGCGCGCAGGGGACCTTTGCCCTCGGAATCTTTTTTCAGCTCCCACCGCATCACCTGCGGCAACCCTTCGAAGGTCATCTATATTTGTTTGCAGCTTTGTGATTGGCTCAAGTCGGCGTTCTCGGATATGATGATTGCTTCGACGGGTTGCCACTTCTACCTTTCGCCCACTGGATTGGGTCAGGCGTGGTCACGCGCCACAAGTTGCCATGGTGACGTTTGGAGGTGGGTACGTAGGCGGGAAGGGATAGTTCCTTGCGTCTAATTGGCCGATCGTCCGAGAGAAGAGTTCCCCGTGATTCGCCTTGTACTTCTTCGCGGCGCGCCCCCCTTCAACGAAGTTGGAGCGTGTCACGTGAGGGGAAAGGGTGCTTTACGCCGCGGGAGCGAAAACGAGCGCGGAGCTATGAAGTATTACGAGGTGAGGGGAGTCCGAGAGCATCGCGTGGGCCGACGGGGGTGGGGCGGGGGGAAGTCGTGCGGCAGCGGCCACCGGTCAACGGCCGCAGGAGAGGAGAACCAGGTCCTCGCTCTCTTAACCTAAGGGAGGTGGTGGGTACCACGCACGCGTGGGAAAGCGCGAGAGGGAAAGTACGCATGTGTAGTATCTTGAGCCAACAGTCGCTGGGAGTTGGAGGGAACGAGGATGGGCTTTTCATCGAGTTTGAAGTGTGGGGTAGCCCTCCTCTGTTTCGTTGTTGGCGTGTCCTCTGTGCTTCTGCAGGGAAGTGGTCCATTTCAGCTTCCGCAGGCTGCTCTGTGAAGGAGCGCTCCGAAAACCCTTTTTGTGTCTTTTGGAGTATTTAGCTCTGCTATCTCCCCGCCTGCTCACGTTTCTCTGTAAATGCGATAACTTCGTCTTCCCTTGTACTGATTGCAGCTCGCGGCTATGTAGAACAAGATCGCTGTGTCTGGTTTTGCTGGTTTCCATATTCTGAATTTTCTTTGGGGAAGACAAGTGATCCAAATGGAAGGTTTTTGGACTTCTGACGGTGGCACTGTTAGTTAAAGAAAAATAAAGACCCATGACCAAGATTGGATAGGAAATTGGCTATGTCCAAGTGAATGGGGTTTTTTTTTTGCCTCAGGCTGTCGTGGAACCCCATCACGTTCTTGCAGATCACTTTGACAAACCTAGTCCGGGTTGCTATCAGATTGTGCCTTTCTGCATATATTCTTCGATGTGTCTTTCCATTTTCCAAAAACATAAAAATGATCATATCTGATAGGTCTGGAGGGTGATGTTCAATGAGTGGTAGTAGTGAAGTAATTGAGTAGCCACGTTTGTTGTTCAGTCGCTAAGTCATGTCCAACTCTTCACAACACCATAGACCATAATGTGACAGGCCCCCCTGCCCCTCCACTGTTTCCTGGAATGTGCAGAAATTCACGTTTGTTGCATCAATTACATTATCCATCTCATCCTCTGCCATGGCTTTCTCCTTTTGCCTTCAATCTTTCCCAACATACCCATCCTTAGAAATCTTAATTTTAAAATAATTTACAATTATTTTGTATGTATATGTTTCTATACATACTATACATCTGTATATCTGTTTTTTTTTAAATCTCCAAATCTTTCTGCTGTTTCTTTAACAGACTTCTTGTCTTTTCCCATGATTCTGATTACTCAAGAGAACCTAAAAGTCATTGTGCAAGGCAGCTTTTGATATGTTAATGTTTTGGCTTGTTCAGTTAAACAGGTATTGCAAAGTCTATTATTAATTCATCTCCGTACAAAGTTAATTATGTGTTACATTGCTTTATGTTATTGATTATTAAGCTTAATACTTTTTTTAGTACATCACTGAACTGGAACCTTAACATTTCCTGAAGATTTGCAGAATTTCTCATAGTTTTGATTACTTTATGCAGGAAAGTATTGTCTTAATTTTAAGTTTTTATAACTTTTAATGTCTTTTTTCATATTAGTCACTGAATGGAAATACAGATGTTTAGGATAGTGGATGTCAATTGATTGGATTCCTTAAAAGTAACAGTAATATGGAACAGAAGGGCATTTTATTTAGTAATACAAATTAGTGTCACCTGCTTTGTTTAAACACGATGCTTAGACTGGTTTAATGAATTTATTTTCTGGGTTTGCACAATATAATACTTTGAATCACAAGCTAAACAAATGGCCTGTGTTTACATACCATACCATCATAAAACACCAAAAAACCCCAAAAAACAAAATTTTAAACTAACACCTTAGCATGGTGTACAACTGTTGCTAGTATATTAATAACTGATTTAAGCAATACTGTATAAAGTTTGAGGACAAAGGAGCGAGGGAAAGAAAGTACCATAAATACATAAACTATCTTGTCTTTTTTAAGATAAGCAACTGTGTTATATTTATTATAAGCTTCAGACACAGCCTCTGTGACCCAATTCCTAATAATTATAGGTGAGAGAATAGAATGTTACAGCATGGCTATTGATTGCTACATTTTAGTTCATTGCTCTTTTATCTTGAAAATTGATGCATGATAGAGTACTTGAAGAACATGTTACAGAACCATATTTTTTGCAGTCAGCTTCCAAGATCAAAAAAGAAAAGATATACATCTTAAAAACATAACCAGCAGTTTTGTATTAGTAAGATTATTATCTCCTGAGCACCACAGGACCCTTATAGGAACTTTAAATTAACATAGCTTGCTTTCTTCAAGCTAGATTAATTTTTCCTCAGAGCGGATTTATATTTTTTCCCCTGGTAGATTGTGCTAAACAAATGCTCAATTTTCCATTTACTGGACATATGCTAATTTATGAAAGTAGAGTAGGGGAGCTTTCCAAAAGGCTTTTGTATTTCATTGAGGGTTTTCTTTTATTTGATATAATAGACTTAGGTTCTTGTGCTACATTTGATTACTAATACCTAGTAATCAAATGTAGCACAAGAACCTAAGTAATAACTGTAACTGATATCCTTGTTGGATCTTTAGCAATTCACTTTATATCCCAGCTGAATATATCCCATACTGAATTCTCCTAGTGTCATCTCTGTGTTGTATAGTATTGTATAGTTCTACAAAAGACAAATACTACTTATCTAAGAAAATATTGGTATAGACTGCAAAGTAAGTTTGAATGATAACACTCATTCAGACTTACTTTGAATGTTCAACCACATTCTTTGTTTGATGTTCAATGGTTGTCTATTTTTTTAATACTATGACCAATAGTCACAGTTCCTGTCTAGGAGGGTTCTGCCCTGGACACCGTTGCATGGTTTAACATTTGTTTTGGTATTTGGAATTCTTTTAAAGAACAAAATATCCTTGTATGGATTGCTTCAATACTTTTCTTTTTCCAAGAACACTTTGTAACTTTTAAATGTTTGCAATACAACTTTTGTACATTTGCCTTACAATCTGGTGATGATCTGAACAGCTCAGTATATTTTTCCAGCCTTGAGGTCAGAGCAGCCTTTGCACCTGTCTTGTAAATGGATATATGCTTAGCAGTGCAATGGTACTAAGATTGGCTCTTTGCATTGCCTGCTCAGCTCAGCAGTTTTTCAAATGGCCCTGTCTGAATACTGAACAGTTGAGTATTTAATATCTCTTCCACAATACCTTGAGCTGGTAGAGAATAATAATTTTTCCAGAATCAATTGGCAATATTGCTTATTTGCTGACAGTTTGTAGTTTTTTCTTTCATTAATTTCCTGATTTTAACCTTCATTAATAGCAGATATACCCAAATCAGGCTCTTAAAGCCACATGCTCTCCAAACAACCATGTGGGACCTTTAATGACATACAAATCTGGAGGGCATTTAGTTGAGAAAAACTATCCTTGAAGAATATTATTTCTCCAGTCATAACTATTTGCTAAGAAGACAAAGATCAAAGAAATAGGTTATCTAGAGTTCTCCAGAAATTTAGATTAAATTTGTTAAATCGTATTAGCCACAGCTAGCATGACCAATACAAAGGATTTCAGTTATCATAGTTTAAACATTTGGAGGGCACCAAATTGCCTTCCCTTGTTCTAGTCTAGGCAATTATAAGTGCTTATTTCTCTATTAGGCTAAAGTCTCCTGGAATACTACATGTATATGTTAGTTTACTGGTGATTATAAAGAAATGACTTGCAATTGCGCTCTGTGATATTTTTCACCCTTCTAGTCTAGGATAAAACCTTGGTGTTTTCTGGTCTTCCACATCTGGCACAGCTAAACATTTTCAAGAGAATTGTCTGGCTATTTCTCTATTTAATGTTTATATAGTGTTTCTTTAAATTGTTATGAAAATGCATACAAATCTTGCAAAAATCTTAACATTTTATTATACTCATGTGATCATGAAAATTTAGAGTGAAGCTATGCAAATGGTAAAATGATTATTCATAAATCAAAAATGTTTCTCAATGCTTTTATTTTACTATGAAGTTAATGAATAAGGAGTTAATCTCAGCTGGAAGCTTAAGACAAAACATGTTGTAAGCAATATTTTTGGTTTGGGTCTTATACTCCTTTTAATAAGAATACTGTATGTTTGCATGGTCCAATATATATTACTGTAGTCATATGCAGCCATTCTGTAAGTTAGAGGCTGCATTTATAATGACAATGATAAGAAATTGATAGAAACTTAGAAAAAAGAAAAGGTATTAAAAATAAATAAAAAAATAAGAATATAATTATATAGACTTCCCTTCATCACCAGTATAAAAAAATTAATAAGTAATTACCTTATTTAAGCAAATGATCTCTTCTTTGCATATCCCATCTCTTACAAAAAGGGCCTCTGTGGCTCAGACTGGTAAGACAGTCTGTTATTAACACAGCTGCTTGCAATTACTGCAGGTTCTAGTCCCACCAGGCCCAAGGTTGACTCAGCCTTCCATCCTTTATAAGGTAGGTAAAATGAGGACCCAGATTGTTGGGGGCAATAAAGTTGGCTTTGTATATAATATACAAATGGATGAAGACTATTGCTTAACACAATGTAAGCCGCCCTGAGTCTTCGGAGAAGGGCGGGATATAAATGCAAAAAAAACAAAAACAAACAAACAAACAAATCCTTAAAAATCTAATCATTTCAATCAGAATCAGCAAAAGTCCACTTAGATTATTAGAGATAATAACAAATCTATTTTAACCTTTATCATATAAACCATCTTTGTATTTCTTTCTTTTACTTTTAACAATCTTGATCTTCAAAGCTTTAATGAGCCTATTTGTAAATCCAATATAGAAAAATTATCCACCCTCTTAATATGTTATTTGTGTATTCTTTTTAGTTATTAAGTCATCAGCTGGTTTTTTTGTATGTCCAATGTAGCATTTCCCCCCCCCCCATACCTTTTGACTGTTGTTCTAAAATCCACTTTTAGATCAGCGTCAGTCTTGTTAGTATATTTTTCTCCATTCTGTAATAGTACCATATTTTTTGGAGTATAAGACACACCTTTCCCCACCCCAAAAAGAGGGTGAAAATCTGGGTGCGTCTTATATCCAAATGTAGCCCCACCAGCTTCTCAAATGGAGGTTTCAGAGGCTGAAAAAAGCATCAGAAATTAAGCTTCAAAAAAGAAGCCCCCAAACAAAGTTTCAGAGGCTTTTTTTCTGAAGATGTTTCGGAGGCTTTCAGAGGCAGAAAAAAGTTTTTTTCTGAAACAGAGTCTTATACTCCGAAAAATATGGTAAGTCAAATTTAAGTGTTCTTCTCCTTTAATTGTAATCTTCAGTTATTTCTAGTTCTCCCTAGTGCCGTGATGGCAAACCTATGGCATACGTGCCTGAAGTGGCACATGGAGCCATGTTGCCTAGCACGTGCTGCGTCGCCCATTACTCTTCCAGGTTTCCGGTGTGTATGCGCACGCAACGATCAACTGGCCTTTGTGTGTGTGGCAGTGCTGGAAAGAGGGGCAAATAACTAAGGCAGAGTATCAGCAAATAGCCCGAGCCTGTAAAGATGAAGTGAGGAAAGCTAAAGCTCACAACGAACAAAGGCTAGCGACAAAAGTAAAAAATAACAAAAAAAGCTTCTTCCAACATGTTAAAAACAAGAAAAAAGTCAAAGAAACAATTGGCCCATTGCTGGGAGAAAGTGGCAAGGTGACAAGCAACAGGGAGAAAGCAGATCTACTTAACTCATCTGTCTTTAAACAAAAGGAAAAAACAATCCAACCCACCACCACAAAAAACAGATTAGGAACACAAATTAAAATAGGGAAAAAATGGTAAGTGAACACCTGTCTACCCTAGACGAGTTCAAATCACCAGGACCGGATGGATTACACCCCAGGGTTCTGAAGGAACTGGCAGATGAGATCTCAGAACCACTGAACTATATCTTTCAAAGATCCTGGAGCACAGGGGAACTGCCAGAGGACTGGAAAAGAGCTGATGTAGTTCCCATCTTCAAAAAAGGGGGAAAAAAAACAGATCCAGGAAACTACAGACCTATCAGCCTGACCTCAATACCAGGGAAGATTCTGGAAAAGATAATCAAACAACGAATCATTGAACACCTAGAAGCAAACAAAGTAATAACCAAAAGCCAACATGGGTTTGTCAAAAACAGATCATGCCAGACTAATCTCATTGCATTCTTTGACAAAGTAACAGAATTAGTGGACCAGAGGAATGCTGTCGATATAATTTACTTGGACTTCAGCAAAGCATTTGATAAAGTAGACCATAACCTACTACTAGATAAAGTAGAAAAATGTGGGTTAGACAGCACCACTACTAGATGGATTCGTAACTGGCTGACCAACCGCACTCAACGTGTAGACCTCAATGGAACTACATCCACATGGAGGGAAGTATGCAGTGGAGTACCCCAAGGCTCTGTTTTAGGCCCAGTACTCTTCAACATCTTCATCAATGACTTGGACAAGGAGATAGATGGGGAACTCATCAAATTTGCAGATGACACCAAGCTGGCAGGAATAGCCAACACTCCAGAAGATAGGCTCAAGATACAGAAGGATCTTGACAGACTTGAACATTGGGCGCTAACTAACAAAATGAAATTCAACAGTGAAAAAAGTAAGGTTCTACATTTAGGCAAAAAAAAATAAAAATGCACAGGTACCGGATATGTGGTACCTTGCTCAATATTAGTAACTGTGAGAGGGATCTTGGAGTCCTAGTGGACAACCATTTAGATATGAGCCAGCAGTGTGCAGCAGCTGCCAAAAAAGCCAACACAGTTCTGGGCTGCATAAACAGAGGGATAGAATCAAGATCACGTGAAGTGTTAATACCACTTTATAATGCCTTGGTAAGGCCACACTTGGAATATTGCATTCAGTTTTGGTCGCCACGATGTAAAAAAGATGTTGAGACTCTAGAAAGAGTGCAGAGAAGAGCAACAAAGATGATTAGGGGACTGGAGGCTAAAACATGAAGAACGGTTGCAGGAACTGGGTATGTCTAGTTTAATAAAAAGGACCAGGGGAGACATGATAGCTGTGTTCCAATATCTCAGAGGTTGCCACAAAGAAGAGGGAGTCAAACTATTCTCCAAAGCACCTGAAGGCAGGACAAGAAGCAATGGGTGGAAACTAATCAAGGAGAGAAGCAACTTAGAACTAAGGAGAAATTTCCTGACAGAACAATAAGTGGAACAGCTTGCCTGCAGAAGTTGTGAGTGCTCCAACACTGGAAATTTTTAAGAAAATGTTGGATAGCCCTTTGTCTGAAATGGTGTAGGGTTTCCTGCTTGGGCAGGGGGTTGGACTAGAAGACCTCCAAGGACCCTTCCAACTCTGTTGTTATGTTATGTTATGTTACGTTACGTTACGTTACGTTACGTTACGTTACGTTACGTTACGTTAAACCAGAAGAGCTGGTCTTCTGTTTTCTGGCATCAGCACGTGCACCAGCCAGTTGATTGGTGTGTGCGCATGCGCAGAAATAATCAGAAGACTTGTTGGCTGGAAACCGGAAGTGTCTTATCTAGCATGCGGGATGTTCCCTAGGCAGCTCCTCTTCCTGATTACGGCTGTGACGAGTGCACACGCATGTGTGAAATGCTTCCTTTTTGGCACTTGGTGCAGCGCTCGTGTTCCCTTTTCAGCACTCGGTGCGAAAAAAGGTTCACCCTCACTGCCCTAGTGTCCAATCGTTAAAAGTTTTATCCTATCATTTTTAAAAAAAGAATTCAAAACAAAAACAATTTCCCACAGAAAGGATTTTTATAATTAATTCCAGAATCTTATTTCAGATCCATCTAGACCCTGTGTATGTCCAAAATGAAAGTTCTAATCAGCCTTTTGAGGTTTATTTAAAAAATCAAGTCCTTAAATTTGTATTTAAGAATTCTTTTGCTAATGATTGAAGGAAACTCACCCTGTGTTTTTAAATATGTCGATTCATAGTTCCTAATGGCTGAAAAGCAGTTGACAAGCAATTTCCAAAAGTGATTAGAAAGATATGGGAGTCCTATAGCAATTCTATGTCAAGTTGATTTCAGAAAATATTGGCCCTAACTAGATACCTAACAGATGCCACTTATTTCTATCCCTTCATTGCAAATTCATTTAAACCTATGTTTTCTTCCCCTTACTATTGCATAGTGGGTTTCTTCTTATAACTACTACTAAGGGGTCATAATTAAAGATAGATAAAATAATTTTGATTAAGGTTCAGTTTGGATAGTTTTAAAATTGTATGTTATGTTCCAGGTACAATGGCTATGTGTTGAAATCTTGGCCTTTTTATATTTTATTATATATTGGTGACTATAAGATTCCCCCCCCCCGCATCTCGATTTCAAAATTAATTTTAACTGCATTACAATATTAGAAAATACTTTTTTCAAATCACTAAATTACAAAATGAAATTAAGAAACTTCATTTAGCTTGCAATTATCTGGGAATAAGACAACTTAATATTATAAGATTTATACTTGTTACTTAACTGTTTCACATTTATAGATGTTTCTTTGGAAATTGTTCGCTAGTATATGCTGCCATTTTTGTACAATTTGCAGCATTGTTTCCATAGACATGATATAAGAAATTCAGTGTAAAATAAAAATCAAAGTCAAAATGCAAGAAACTTTTGGTAAGTTACATTTGTAAGCCGTTTATGAGCTAAATGGAGAAAGAACTTTTAATTTATTTTGATAAGGGTATACATATTTCTCTAGTCTCTTCAAACCCTTCATCTACTGAGTGTTCAATATAGTTCTGTTGAGTTGAATTGAATAATTTAAATAATAGTTTACTTAATAATTATCTACTACAGTGGTGTGCTTTTTGTCAGCAAACAGAACATCTCACGTATAAGCCAAGTGAGAATTGTTTTGTAGTACAACTGTAGGCCTTTTAGTTGTTGAAGTTTGGTTGGTACACCAGAGGGTGCTGTTAGCTTAATTTTGGAGAATGTGCATTTCAAATAAGATCTCCAGTGTTTTCCTGGTTTTTTTCCTCCCCTAATTTGAACTGATATTTAGCAGAAAAACCAATACCCCATTGTAACCTGACATAGGATCTATTCCTATTGCTGAATAATTAATCCATGGATCAGTAGAAAACTATTCTAGGATGAGATATTTTGCCTCCATTGCCTATCAACGGTATATTCTAAATCTGTTGGATCTGTTTTGCTTCACTGATCAGTATTGGTATCCTGACTGTCCTCCTGCAAGTGTGTTAATGAAAATGGTTAATTCTTCTGTCTTAGCTTTCCTTTCCCCCTCCTAATGTCATTAGCTGGTAGAAAACATCTCCAAATTAGTAAAGTGATCCAGGAATTAGGTGGGAGTAGCAACTGTGTACTTTTGTACCCTTCCTCTTGTTAAAGACTAAGCACTGGGAAGTGAAAAGGAGCTTACATGCACACACAATCATCTGTGAACGAACACAAATGCTGACTTCCCCTAGTTCTGAAAAAACGTAGAGGGAGCTCTAATGTTCCTGGGCAGCAGTGCAAGCAAACGTTATATAGCATCAGTCCTATGCCAGCCTTTTGTAGGTAGCAAGTTTTTTTTTTTTTATGCAAATGCTACTGTAACATGCACTGGTGCTTGCTGCAACCTCCTCCAAAAAGGATCAAGCAGGGAAAAGCTCCCGTGTCTATGCAGAAGTTGAAAAATGTCTTCCATGCTTCTGGAATGTTTATAATTTGAGAGAAAAACAAAACAGTGGTAGAAGAGATGAGCTAGGAATTAGAGGGAAAATTGTCCATATTGGCTTAAAATGGATAATAATTACTTAATTTTTATCACTCGTGATGGAATGGGCTGTGAAACATGTCAGATTTTATATGTCTTGCAACTTGTGATCTGTAGTTTAAGGACAGAAATACTAATATTATTCCAATACAGCTAAGGGTGACATAAATTTATCTCACTTTGTGGACCGAATAAGCAAATGTTGCCCATGTAAAATGATGCTTATATAAGAGATAAAGGGCAAATGGAGATAGGCTTGAAGTCTGTATCCCTGTATTGGAAATAGGAACTAGCATTATGCTGTAGTCTGTCCTATTTTAGGTTCTATAATGTGGATTTTCATGTGTTAAAATACAGACTTCCTATGTTCTATGTTATATTTGTTGTTTACTAAGCTATAATGTGACGATGGCTTTTGACTTAGTCTGTTATATGAATCTAGATATTGTGGCTTATTCCAATAACTGTGTTCTGTCCCCCTCAACCACAACCCAAAAGACACGCGAGCTGACTATATTTGCCAGCAATTTATTCCTATTACAGATATCAGTTCTGGCAACGAACCTGCGATTGCCTGCCAAGTCCTCCTATCTCTTCAGTGCAACTGCGGTCCGTTGCTGGAGCAACCCAGAGTTCAGAAATAAACAGAAATCCAATTCCTTAGTCTTACAATAAAGCAGCCAAAGTTTCCAAAAGTCAGTTTATGTCCGTCACGAAGCCGAATGGCAGCTCCACCCACTTTTATACCCTGTGGGGTGTGGCTCCGTGACTCAGCACTCCCTGGGCCGGCCCCTCCCTTTCCTTTGCTGCGCACATTTCCCCCGGCGTCGCTACCTTGCAACTAGCCAAGATTGATCCTCCTCAGCTGGCTCTTGAGGCATTGCCACGGAGAAGGAGGAGTCGCAGGAAAGAGGCCGTGTCAGCTCCTCCTCCTCCACCTGGCCTGCCTCTGGAACCTGGAGCGGAGCCAGAGAGGAAGGTCCTGCAGAGGGAAGCCCTGTCGGCTCTTCTCCCTCACTCTCTAAGTCACTCTCTGCCAGGAGGCCAGGTTCGGGGCCTGCAGACACAACAAACTGTTATAGGGTTAAAACATTTGGAATGATATAATACAATGATACAACAGTTGGATTTTGCAATACTTTGATTCAAAGAGCAAAAGGGCATTTCAGACTTGCTTGAATGTTCACACAGCATCTTCTGCAAGTCCTTAAACCAAGCACATCTTTTCACTGCTGTTGAAAGGCAGTTTTGTGATCTCAAGAAATAATTCAAATATGTTAATGACTTGCAGGTATCCTGTTTTCCCCAAAATAAGACATCCCTTGATAATAAGCCCAATCAGGCTTTTGAGTAAATGGCAATAAGGCCAAGCACTTATTTCAGGATTCAAAAATATATAAGACACTTATTTTTGGGGAAACATGGTAGGTGTTACATGGATATCCCCATGTTCTCCAAAACATCCCCCCCCACTCCCTTCCCCCCATTACTGATGTAAGGCTGTCAGCTTAGCCGAATGGCAGCCATGACATTTATCGTCACCCATTTCAACAAGAACCATATTGGAGTTCCTGGATATAGTGACAAATAAATTACAGACTGAGGACTGTTAGCTGAGCAATCAGAACCCACAGCTGTGGGACTAATGGAAGAAAGGTTATTTAACAGATATATATCTGTAACAGATATATAAAGACTGAAAAAAATTGAACTATTACAAATCCAATCCAATGAGATGTTCATTACCTTGAGTTATTGTAAAAATATTAAAGTCAGGCAGGGAGGGAGTGGGGGAGGGAAAGAGAAAAAAGAAAAGACTTCTGGAAAGAACAGCATCTAGAATCAGAAATAAGAGACTAGCATATCAACATTGATTTTACATATATATATTTATATATATATAAAAGGGAAAACCACTCATGCCGGATTCATGAAATCTCCAGAACCATAAAGCCTATAAACTTGAAATTTGTCGTGTATGTTCCTCTTGGCTTCTAGGTGCTAAGAAAGGATTTTTCAAAATGACCATCACAGCATTAGTATTTCCTATATTATTATTAACACGTTCTGATGCTAAGGAGTTCTACTTCCCCTCCCCACCTGAAAAGAAATCTGTTCCAAATGCAAAACACAAGCAGAGGAGAGGAGTTTCACTTACAGTTTCACTTTCACAGCAGCAAGCAGCTTTACCAGAGAACAGTTGAGCTAAGCACGCCCAACCTCCTTCCTGTCTCCTCCTTGTTCACACAGCAAATATTGTTTGAGTTTCCAAACACTCCTCAACTCTCACACACTGTCAGGATGCTAGCCAGGTGAATACCAATGGATGCTGGTAGGCAGAGGCAGATCCCCCCCCCCCCCCAGTTTAGATGAGTCTGTTTCTTCTACTGTAACAGCAGTTAAAGGGAAAAGAGGCAAAAAACGCAGAAAAAAATTTATAGATGCGATTAGGAAAACACAAGTAAGGGAAGCTGTACACAAGTATCGTCAAACTCAGCCCCACGTCAGTAGACAGGCTGTAAAAAAGTATACATCTAATAACTCCTACGTTAATCAGTCACAAATGAGATCAATGCCTTGGACTAGTAAGTATTTGTCTGGTTTTAAATATGAACCTCAGATTGATTACTTCAGGGACAAGGTTGTTGATCTCGGACCTTGGTTACCCTGTGTCTGGTGGCAGGATGAGAGTCCAGAGATGTGCTGCAGTGGCGGTAAAGTCCACCTCCCTCCCCTTCAGCCCTACTCTGAACCCTTACATAGCCTTCTCACCCACCAGCAACCAATAGCAAAGCACTTTATAACTTTCTGCTGGAAAAGTTGTCCACTGAGCATATGAAGTATGAATCTGGGGACTCAATAATGGAGATCAGGGATGCTGTACATTACCCTGTGGAGTTCTTGCACGCTCTCAACCCACCAGCATTACCATCTCATGTCCTCTACCTCAAGGTTGGCGCTCCAATCATGCTGTTACACAATCTAAGTCTTCCAAAACTATGCAGTGGCACCAGGCTTAGGTGAAGACTGTACAAATACGTAATCGAAGCCACAATTTTCGCAGCCATCAATCAAGGAGAAACCATTTTCATACCCCGAATTCTTCTGATCCCATCAGACTACCACTTTGAGTTCAATTTCTCGTTAAGGCACAGGGACAGACTTTGAAAGTGGCTGGTGTGCATCTGATGAGTGACTGTTTCTCCCATGGCCAGTTCTATGTGGCATGCTGCAGAGTCAGTTCACCTGACAGCCTGGTCATCCTCCTGCTAGACAGCAAAACCATGAATGTTGTTTACAAGGAGATCCTGAGCAATTCATCTGAGGGACGAATTGAAAGTCTGTGCTATGCAATTTATTAGCCTGGCTACATAGACAAAACAACCACGGTTGCTGCTGGGATTAAAGAGTTTAAGCCCATCTATTTAATTGTTGTTACATTTACAATAATGTCTTCATCTGTAACAGAAACTTAGTTTACTGTCTCTAACCAAATAATACAGTCACTTTTTAAACTCTCATTAATTTTCAAGCTTTAAGTGTCAGTTTATCAAGCCCCATCACATAATTTCGTAGCGAAGCACGGGTATCCAGCTAGTGTGAAATAAAAGTAGAAACAGAATTAGAACTGCAAAGGTCTACACAGGGCAAAGAAGTGAAAGTCTTGCCAGAAGTAGCTCAGACTGTAGAAGCAAACCAGGGGGAATCAGTAATAGAGGATACTAGCATAGGTGTTGAATTGTTTTCATTCTCAAACCAGGCACCTTTGCTTTTGCCTCAGAAAGACCAAAGCCCATTTAACAAAAAAACAAGAGGAATTGAAACACAGAATGCTTGAGTGTCTAGAACAACAACAACAACAACAAAAATCAGAATAAGGTTGTTTGCAATAAAGTTTGTTCCAAAGAAAGAGCTAAAGTATTAAAAGTTGACAATATTGTGATACTAAATGCAAGCAAAAGCTCACTGTAAGAAACAAACTAATGCACAGGATGATTAGTTATAATTGAATACCCTAGATGCAAAATCAACAAACAAGAAAAAAAAGCTAAATAGTGCACCACCAAAATGAAATATTGGTTGAAAAATAAGACGAGCATGCTAAGATCAGATGTGACAAAGTTAGAGTAGATGACAGAAAAGAAGCTGAAGAACAAGAAGATCAAAGAATACCTGATAAAGAAATGTCATCTAGAAACAAGGAAGATCAAGAAACCACTAGAAATAAAAAGCAGCAAGTAACAGCTACAGTCAAGAAGCTCAACAGATAGGAAGCTCAAATTGCACACTATAGACAGAATCTCCAATTTCAGTCAAGTCAGAAACATTTTTACTAATGCGTCAGTGGAGGGATTGCAACGAACCAGTCAATACCTGGGAAAGGAGAAGAGTGGAGTTCTGGCACAGCTATTGAAACAATTCAAAGAAATACTATAAGAATGCAGCCTGGATAAAGGAGGTGGATAAGTTTTTTTTTTAATGAAAGAAAGCAGAAATGGTTCAGAACAGGGCAAGGAAGATCAAGAATTGGTCAGCTTTAAGGGAAGATGATCTGCATATTTTTTTGTTGAAACGTCTAACTCACCTCTACCCACTAATTTTGTCAAGCAGTTTAACAACATATTCAAGGAGGTCAAATTGAAGATTGGTTAACATTTGGCAAAACATACTAATAACAAAAGATCCAGCAAAAGGGGAAATGTTAGGAAACTACAGACCAATTACTTGTTTACCAAAAACATTCAAATTGCTAACTGGTTTGGTAGTTGATGCAGTCCAACATCAATGAATTGAAAACAAGTTTTTTCCACATGAGAAGAAAGAAAAACTGCCCAAACAGCAGAGGAACAAAAGGTTCGTTATTAATTGACAAGATGATTTTGAAAAACTGCAAGAGAAGGAAAACCAAAATTCAGCTCCCTGCCACATGATTGGATATATAGTCAAGTGCCTAGAAATAACAAGAGTGTAGAAAAATCAGAAGGTTTGTGCAAAAATCAATGGCACAGTGGAAGATGCTGTTGGGAGAGGTTAATATTAAGAGAAGAATCTTTCAAAGAGATACTTTGCCCCCACTACTGTTTGTCATTGCATTGATTCCTCTGTCAATAGTACAAAACTATGCTATCAAACATCATCATGTCTGCCAGGGTAGCCTATCTCCTTTACATGAATGATTTATAGCTTTATGGAAAAACACCATCTGAAATAGAATAGTTCAATGTTGTCTGCATATACAGCCAAGATATTGTGATGCATTCATTCATTCAATTTCCATAGTCACCATTCTTAATCAATGACCTGAGGCGTCTTACAGTTTCTAAAGTATACAACAATTAAAACAAAAACATTTTAAAAACAATAAAACCACCCAAAAATAAATATACACCGCAGCCAATATATTTGACCAGTTAGTCATAAAGCTGGGAAACAAGGCCATTAACACAGTCATCAATTTAGGCTTGGGAACAAAGCTAGGTTTTTAAAGCTTTACAAAGAGCCAGTTAGGTTGCAGCCGTTCTGAGGGGAGGTTATTCCACCGAACGGGCTACTGCATAAAAGGCCCATCTTTTAAGCTCCGCCGGCCGAAACTGGTTGGCAGGATCTGGAGCATGTCCAATCTGCTAGATTGAATTGGAAAAAAGCAGTCCTTCAAGTAACTCGGTCCAAGCCATATAGGGCTTTAAAGGTGACAACCTTGAATTTCACCTGGAAGGATATCAGTAACCAGTGCAGCTCATGCAATAGTGGTGTCGTGTGCTGTATATTTGGCACCATTTACTACTTGCATAGCACATTCTGTACCAGTTGAAATTTCCGAATGCTCTTCAGGGGCAACCCCATCTAGAGTTTGTTGCAGTAATCTAAACGAGAAGTTACAAGGGCATGATGGTGGTGAGCAGACTCTCCTGGTCCAGAAATGGATGCAGTTGGCCCACCATCCAAAGATGGGAAAAGAGTCTCCTAGCCATGTTTGCCAATTGCTCTTTGAACAGGAGTCATGAGTCTAGGAGGACCCCTAAATTGTGTATCAGGTCTGTCTGGGAAAGTGCAGCCTCATTCAGAAATGGAAGAACCTTGTGTCTGGAGTGTCCAAACACCCATAGACATAACCCAATCTTGCTAGGGTTTAGTTGGAGCCCATTTCGCATCCATGGCATCATTCTAGGAGTATGGAGTAGAGCTATAAAGCTGGGTGTTATGAAATAGTATAAGGTTTCCTGCCTAAGCAGGGGATTGGACTAGAAGACCTCCAAGGTCCCTTCCAACTCTGTTGTTCTATTCTATATTGATGATATCTGATCCCAAACCAACAGATCACCTCACCAGTGGCTTCACATAAATGTTAAATAGAAGGGGAGAGAGAATAAAATCCTGAGGCATTCCACAAAGTGGGACCCATGGGCTGGAGCTGTCTCCACCTATCAACATTGATTGGAACTGACCCCAAAGCAAAGATAGTAATAGTTGTCCTGGGTACCATACAAAAACACTTAGAGCACCACTTGAACAGCATTGGCATTTACAAAATCATCACCAGTCAATTGCAAAAGGCAACTTTACCTGGAATAGCTTGCATTTTGTGACAGTACCTTTACATCATCAAACAGTAACTTCTGCCTAGCCCAGGTTCTTGGGAAGGACTTGATAAGTGGATTAAAACAGCAAATCTAGCCTAAACATCTTGGTGATTGTGCAACCAACCCTAATAATAATATGTTGAACCAATCTGTTACCACATTTCTGTATTCAACTTACAGGTTACTTACCGTATTTTTTGGAGTATAAGATGCACCTTTTTCTCCCCTAAAAAGGGGTGAAAATTTAGGTGCGTCTTATACACCGAATGTAGCCCCGCCCACCCACTGGCCCCCACCCTTTGGCCTCTGCCTCCCAGCGATTTACCTCCTTGAAGCAAACAGCAAGAAGAAACAGCCCATTTCAGCTTCAGCACAGCCTAAATAGCACAAGTTGATTGTCCCCGACTCTCAGCTGTTTCAGGCTGCAGGGATTGCCATTGGCTATTGCTGCGCGGGCCCCTGCTGCTTGCTGCAAGGAGGTAAATTGCTGGGAGCAGTTTTTTTTTTTTTTGTGCTAATCAAGCTATGCTGAAAATGAAAATGAAAGTAAAGCAGGCTGTTTGCTGCAAGGAGGCAAAATTGCTGGGAGGCAGAGGCAGATTTCTTTTTCTTGTTTTCCTCACCAAAAAAGGTAGCTGCGTCTTATACTCCAGAGCGTCTTATATTCCAAAAAATACGGTATCTTTGCTGTCACTATAATGACTGAATGGCAAGTACCATCTTGCTACATCTCAAAGATGCTTCATTGCGCTAATCAGAAAGGTATCAAAAGTTTTTCGAAGGGCCTCTTGGCACCTGTCCCACTGCTGTCTCTTTTATAGATTGGAAAGTCAAGTCTAACTTATCTTCACTCTTACTGAAGGGTGTTGAAATTGTCCAGACTTCTGCCAACTATCTTTTCCTAACTATTTCAAGAATGCTAGAGCTATGATAAAATGCACATTGTTTTTTTATTTTTTACATTGATGAATGTAACTTGAGGTTTATTTTTTAGCTATCTTGGTTTCCAAAGTAAAACTGTACAAGGAATTTTTGTGAAAGTTTGTGATTTAACTACTGATTGTGTATCTTGAAGAACTGATGTCAATTATGGAAACAGTAATAAGTAATGAAATTTTCTTTTGGGACATAAACTTCTTAACGGTTATATTTTTGTGAATGTGTTAGATGAATAGAAACAGCAGGGAATCAGTCTGACACAAGCTTGAGTTGTTAATATTTTCAATCAGTGGGGAATTAAGAGATACAGTTACCACATTCTTGCACTGTCTCCAGTTGCATCTGAGAGCATGGTGGGGGCGGGGGAGCAAAACCATAATTTCCTGATACTCTTCATACTGATCTTAGGCAACTGCACATGCACCTGTAGTAGTCATAGCCAGCCAAGCATATACACTCTCCCCCACCCCCACCCCCCACATCGCTAGCTGCTGATTCTGTGCTATATTCAAATAAAGACCTCAGAACAAATCAGAGTGAATGGTTCAAAGCTA
Organism: Ahaetulla prasina; assembly: GCF_028640845.1. Taxonomy (NCBI): domain Eukaryota; kingdom Metazoa; phylum Chordata; class Lepidosauria; order Squamata; family Colubridae; genus Ahaetulla; species Ahaetulla prasina. Next base: position 118,637,159 of record NC_080540.1, read on the forward strand.
CACTACTTACAGGCACAAAAGTTCTGGGTACGCCTACTGCTTATGTCTGCTTGTCCAATTTCATCTTGAATTATTAAAAAAGTACTAGCTATAGGACTATGGGAGATCCAGTTTTTGATTTTCTAGGAAACTTTATATGCAGTTTTTTTTTCTTCAGGTAGATTGTGCAATGGCCAGTGGCCACTTTCCATGCATAGGTTTAATCTGTCCCAGAGACAGCCATGATACACATTATACAGATTTAATTATATACATTTGATTATACACATTTAATAACTTTCTAGTTATTTACCAGCACAAGCCTACACTAAGTACACCAGATTTATTTACTTCTGCAGTATATTTGTCCTTTTGTAGATAAAGCCCATCAGATTTAGACAGAAACTGCACTTAATTAGAGCAACAATTGAAATACCACATAACTAACTAAAATGCAGCTTGACAAAGAAATCTCAGAAATTAAAAACACTGGGAACTGAAAAAAGATCTTTGCAGGAATTAAAAAGATAACAGACTAGACACAAGGCAGCATTTTTAGATATTGCATACTATAAATGCTATACTATAAATATATAGCAAGCTATTCTTTGGAAAGTTTAAAGTTATCCCACTGAACAGCATTATTATAGAGAATTTGAAAGAAACGTTCTGATAATTTTAGTGATTATATGGGCATATATAGGAAGAGACATGCCTTGAAATGTCATGCCTATGAAACTATGAGTCAGGTCTCCCAAAAGAGATGTAGAGAGTTATTAAATACTTACATGAAATTAGAATTAATATTTAAACTGTATGCTTGGATTTTGTAAGCTGTTACAAATATAGCTATTTAAATTTATTTTAACATTTTGAGTATAAATTGGATGTGTCTTTGTTATGCCAATTAGGAACATTTTGTCTATGAGAGAATTTCTGTGCGCTGAGGTACACGTTTATTTAATCCTCATAATCTCTGTGGTCAAACTTGGCAAATTGGACACTGCAAATTCAGTTCATTCATGAAAGGAATGTAACAATCAAATGTGGCTTTATGAATAGACTTCTAGAAAATTTTCAATGTTAGATTGTAAGTGACATCAATTTTAGTTGAGGCCACATAGTGGGAAAACGGTCCTATCTATGTGTTGTATGCCTTTTTGCATTTTTATATTTTATTTTTACTTCAGTGCTTAGCCAAGCAATTTGTTAAGAATGATGTGTAAGTGGATATCTCAATGAACACCACCCTTATTTCTTGTGTAAAATGTGTGCTTGAAATAGTCTGTAGTATATGCAGGTCTGATTAGGATAAGCAATTCAGATGTTGATCTCTAAATTCCACTATTTCCCCTCACCCCTCACACCAACAACACGTACTTACCAGGGCTTCTTGCTTTTTTTTAATATCAGGTTGCTTCGGTCTGTGTTAGTAGTTCTTCTTACTTTCATGGTGATTTTTTAAAATTTTCCCAACAGACTTATTGAGAGGCTTCAATTGGAGGTTGCTTTATTTTCAATATATTCTATGTTTCACTAGCATCAAGTTGTTTTTCTAGGGCTTTACTCTCTCCCTTAGTAGATCATATTATCTTCAATTCTTGCTGCGCAACTGATTGTAGTTTACAGTAGCTTAATTTGGTCAGTGTGATCTATGTGTTGCTTTCCACTGGAATAAATTCTTTGTTTTAGAAGCTCTGAGGTATGAGAGTGACCATTCCTGTCTGAGGCACAGTTCTATTAATACCCCTGTTTGGAGCTGTTCCTTGGTATCTGTTGGACATACTGAACAGACTCCAAATTTTTGTCCCACTTAAGACAGCTCTTAATTTCAAAGAGCTAAGCTCTTATATAAATAAGAGAAGAAGGAGATTATGTTTCTGTCTTTTGGAAAGAGTAATGATTACATTTATTTAATATAAGAAAATTTTTGTAAAGTTGAGTATAATAGTATAATTTGGTTCAAGATCCTGTCATTATGAACAACCTTATTCTGAAAGCATAGAATATCAAGGGACAAACATTAGCAACCTTTGAAGCCTAATTACAGGTCATCCTTGACTTAACAAAACTGAGGCCAAAATTTCAGTTGGTAAGCAAGACAGTTGTTAAGTTAATCACTGGTAGTGGTTAAGTTAATCTTGCCCCATTTTACAATGTTTTTGCCACAGTTGTTAAGTGAGTCTGGATTCCCCATTGGCTTTGCTTTTTGGAAGGTTGCAAAAGGTGATCACATGACCACAGAATACTGCAACTGTCATAAATACATGCCAGTTGCCAAGTGTCCAAATTTTTTTTTTTTTAATTCAAAAAGTTTTACAAAATTTTTCCCCCCCCTTTCCCCCCAACCCCTCTCCCTTCACAAACCCCTTCCCCCCTCCCCCCCGGCTTCCCGGAACAAACACAAGGTATAGTTAAAAATAAAACAAACATATGCTAAAAAAAATTTTCCCAAAACTATTATACCAATTCTCCCTCTCTAGCTCTGACTTCCTCCTTACATAACCAAATCCTTCAAAAAATTAACAATAAACAGTAATAAAATATATAAATCAGTAGAACAAATTAATCCTAAAATATTTAAAACCAGCTAAAGCATAAAAATCCAATCCAGTTCAGAGAATATCTCCTTATAGCTTCTATAACCATATAACCATATAATTTCCCCAAGTCTTTCTTACATAAGATCTTTCAAGAATATTCTATTTAAAATTCAATACAACAGATTATAAAATTTATAAAATTTCAATAGAAAATTACAATATTATTTAATTAATTACAATATCTATTCAACTTTAGTCCTTCCTCATCAAAATCCAGTATATCCAAATATCTAGTCTCTTATAATCACAAATTGTCTTTCGGGACACTAATATTTTGTCTATTAATATTTTAAAAACCTTGTTTCAAAATAATACTTTTGTCTCTTGCCATTTTTTGGTGCATTAATCTCTGTCTTTCCTTCGTTGCTCCTTTTAAAAGTCAATCACAATATTTCCTAGTAATTCCTTATGTCCAGAAATCCAAAAATTACTGCCGTATATTCCATCAGTCCAAAAGAGAACTCTTGGGAAACATTAAACTTGTGAGTCTTTTCCATTTGAAGGACAATCTCCTGTAGCACAAATTCAGGCAGCTCATCCAAACTATTTAAAGAAAACTTCTTTAGATCACCTTGTTTCTTCACGATCAAATCTTCATATTTATCCACTTTTATTTGTATGTCCTCCATTCCATTTTCCGAATAATTGCACTGGTTAATTTGCTCCAAACTCTCATCCAAAACGTCCCCATTTTTATCAATTCGTATTTTGAATAATTAAATACATACTTTCTGTGTAGTCCTGTATAAAGTCACGAATCCATTCTTCTGAAAGAACCTCCATAACAAAATTCCTGCTGAGAATCCCCTTGTAAAGTACTTAAACAGCGTAATATAATCCAACAGTCCACAGTCAAACACAATAAGATAAAATCTCCATTCAGTTTCGATTCAACAGCAAAGCTCCCTTTGATGTATCGCTCTGCTTTTCAGTTTCTCTAAAAGCGAAACTGAAGGGGGCGGAAGTCAGAAAATCAAAAATACTTGCAAACCAATAATTGTTCCTCACACTCGTTCCGCCTGCTTTTCGTATCCACAAAAAGAAATCAATTGCTAGCAGAAGTGGACACCTTCCTCTTTTCCTGCTTTTTCAGGAGCGCAGAGAATACTGGAGGTGGGGGAGGAGTAAATAAGGGGATTCGACCGTTCAGGACTTTGTTTTACAAAAACAAAGCCCCTAGGGGAATCTACCCAATTCCTCCCCCTTGCTCTGTCTCTCTCTTTCAACCAGAGAGAGAAATGAAGCCGGGATCAGTTGTTAAATCCGGCTTTTACCATATTCAATGCGGAGTGCCATAAATTAGCACCCAGCGAGAAAGGTGGCGCCACCCAGAAGCCCCAAGTGTCCAAATTTTGATGACATGACCATTGGGATGCTGCAATGGTCAAGTGAGAAGCAGTCATAAGTCACTTTTTTCAGTGCCATTGTAACTTTGAACAGTCACTAAATGAATGGTTGTAAATTGAGGACTATGTATATTGCACTTCCAATTTGATGAACAGCAAAATAATTACAGCTGATTTTCAAAGGATTTGTCATGCATTGGGCTAAAACTGTGTCAAAATATTATTTATTTATTTAATTTAATTAAACTTTATTTATTTTATTTAATTAAGATATGTTGAGATCCCCAGACTGTTGGTCATGGGTGATTTCAACTTGCCATCTGCCGGCTTGTCGTCGACAGTGGTTCAGGAGTTCCAGGCTTCCATGACGGCCTTGGACCTGATTCAAATAACTGATGGCCCTACCCACACGGGGGGATCCGCGCTGGACCTGATTTATATCTCTGGACAGTGGTTTAATGATCTGGTAGTAAGAGATTTAGTGACGATACCGGTGTCATGGTCAGATCATTTTCTCCTCCGCCTAGACTTTCAGACCGCTACTCACCACCGCAGGGAGACGGAACCAATGCGTTGGTTCCGTCCCAGGCGCCTGATGGACCCTGAGAGGTTCCAGACGGAGCTTGGGCCGTTTCCTGAGGATCTTGCCCATGGCACGACCGAAGAACTAGTGGCGGCCTGGGAACAGGCCGCGGCTGGGGCTTTGGACCGTGTCGTGCCTTTGCGGCCTCTGACCTGGCGCAGATCTCAATTAGCTCCTTGGTTCTCTGAGGAGCTGAGAGAGATGAAACGCCGGAGAAGACGCCTAGAGAGTATTTGGAGGTCCAGCCGTTCCGAAGCTGATCGGACACTAGTTAGGTCTTTTTCAAAGACCTACCTAGTGGCACTGAGGGTGGCAAAGCGTTCCTATGCTTCCTCCCTCATTGTGTCGGCAGATAACCGCCCGGCCGCCCTGTTCCGGGTAACCCGTTCCCTCCTTCACCAGGGGGAGCGGGATGACCCCTTACAGGGACGTGCCGAGGAGTTTAGTGGTTATCTATACGATAAAATCACTAAGCTCCGGGATAGCTTGGACCAAGATTGCGATGATCCGGATGAGATGACTGAGACGCGTCTTGTTGATGTTGTTTGGGATGAGTTTGATTCTGTGGCTCTCGAGGACGTGGACAGGTTGCTGGGGAGGCTGCACGCCACTACATGTTTACTGGACCCGTGCCCCTCCTGGCTGGTGCTGGCCACTCAGGAGGTGACACGAGGCTGGCTCCGGGGGATTATAAATGCTTCTTTGATGGAGGGGATCTTTCCCGCCTTTTTTTTTTTTGTTTGTTTACATTTATACCCCGCCCTTCTCCGAAGACTCAGGGCGGCTTACAGTGTATAAGGCAATAGTCTCATTCTATTTGTATATTTTTACAAAGTCAACTTATTGCCCCCCCAACAATCTGGGTCCTCATTTTACCTACCTTATAAAGGATGGAAGGCCTTGAAAGAGGCGGTGGTGAGACCCCTCCTCAAGAAACCTTCCCTGGACCCAGCTATTTTGGGTAATTACCGTCCAGTCTCCAACCTTCGCTTTGTGGCGAAGGTTGTAGAGAGTGTGGTGGCGTGGCAGTTTCCTCAGTACTGGAGGAAGCTGTCTATCTAGACCTGTTCCAGTCCGGCTTCCGGCCCGGGCATAGCACGGAGACAGCTTTGGTCGCGTTGGTGGATGACCTCTGGAGGGCCAGGGATAGGGGTTGTTCCTCTGCCTTGGTCCTGTTAGATCTCTTGTCGGCTTTTGATGCCATCAACCATGGTATCCTGCTGCGCCGGTTGGAGGGGTTGGGAGTGGGAGGCACCGTTTATCGGTGGTTCTCCTCCTACCTCTCCGACCGGTCGCAGACGGTGTTGACGGGGGCAGAGAACGGCCGCGAGGCACCTCACTTGTGGGGTGCCGCAGGGGTCGATTCTCTTGCCTCTCCTGTTCAACATCTATATGAAGCCGTTGGGCGAGGTCATCAGTGGCTTTGGGGTGAGTTATCACCTGTACGCTGATGATACTCAGCTGTACTTTTCCACCCCAGGCCACCCCAGCGAAGCTGTCGAAGTGCTGTCCCGTTGTCTGGAGGCCGTACGGGTCTGGATGGGGAGAAACAGACTCAGACTCAATCCATCCAAGACGGAGTGGCTGTGGATGCCGGCATCTCGGTACAGTCAGCTGCAACCGCTGTTGGGGGCGAGTCACTGGCCCCAACGGAAAGGGTGCGCAACTTGGGCGTTCTCCTGGATGGATGGCTGTCGTTCGAAGACCATTTGGCGGCCGTCTCCAGGAGAGCTTTTTACCAGGTTCGCCTGGTTCGCCAGTTGCGCCCCTTTCTCGATCGGGATGCCTTATGCACGGTCACTCATGCTCTCGTCACTTCTCGCCTGGATTATTGCAATGCTCTCTACATGGGGCTACCCCTGAAGTGCACTCGGAGACTTCAGCTAGTCCAGAATGCAGCTGCGCGGGTGATTGAGGGAGCACCACGTTGCTCCCGGGTAACACCACTCCTGCGCAGTCTGCACTGGCTACCTGTGGTCTTTCGGGTGCGCTTCAAGGTTTTGGTCACCACCTTCAAAGCGCTCCATGGCTTAGGGCCCGGGTACTTACGGGACCGACTGCTGTTACCACATGCCTCCCACCGACCCGTGCGCTCTCACAGAGAGGGTCTTCTCAGGGTGCCGTCCGCCAAGCAGTGTCGGCTGGCGGCCCCCAGGGGAAGGGCCTTCTCTGTGGGAGCACCTACTTTCTGGAACGAACTTCCCCCCAGTTTACGCCAATTGCCTGACCTTCGGACCTTTCCCCGGGAACTGAAAACTTATTTATTTATCCAAGCGGGACTGGCCTGATTTTTAAATGCTAAATTTTTTAAATTCTTAAATTTTAAATTTTAATTGTATTTTATTGGGTATTTTATATGGTCAATTGGACGGTTTTAATTTCGGCCTTTTTTGGAATAAGTTTTTTAATTGTTATTTTAGTGTGTATATAAATTGTTTTAATGTAGGCTGTACACCGCCCTGAGTCCTTCGGGAGAAGGGCGGTATAAAAGTTTAATTAAATAAATAAATAAAATAATAGCTCCTACATGCTTTCACTTTTGGTTGTCCTCTTTTTAGGTATTTTAATGTATCAGAGTAGAAGATGATTTATTTTAATACTGTGGGTTTATTCCCAGGAATAAACTAGGGCCTCAAATAAAATAAAAAACTAGGAGGAAATTTGTATGAGGTATTGGAATGTAGTACACAGGATATCCATTTTTTAAAAACAGGGAATGGTAAGGCTTATGTTAGACTTATCTTAATATTAAACTACAGACCCCACTTTTAAATTTTTTCAGTATTTTATTAGATCTTTTTCACTTTTAGAAGAAACATAATCTGATCTAATGAACTTGCTATAAAAAGTTTAAATCCCTCATGGCCTCAGCTATCAATCACATCAAGTTTCCAGAGATCATGTCAGCAATCTTGGACATTTTCGACATATGATCATGAGTGCTTATAGACAGGGAGATAGCTTTTACAAACTTCAATTTATTTATTTTTGGACTAGATTCCTTGCTTCTAAAAAGCCTTTAAGGGTATTATAATTGTTCTTCCTTTGGATTAATTGATAATTTAATTTTAAGGACCTGATAACTTACCTATGCCAGTTATGGAAATGGCTGGTTAAAGTGATGAGGAAAAGGACTGAGTGACCTACTTATGGTAGACAACACTATGATTCTCATAGGTGACGCAGGACTTGAAGCATGAGCATTTTTGTCCTCCAAAATGTCTCACTGGCTTTTATATAGTTGACAACAGTGACAATAGTTGGAATATCTATGATTATTGAAAAATGAGCAATTATATCAGAGTGATTTTACTTCTTCTGGGACCCAGTATATAGGACCCAGCAGAAGTAGCAGAGTTCTAAACAATTAAGTTAAAGATCAGCCCAGTTCATAACAGCCGTTTGTCATACCTGTAATCTATAACATTGAACAGATATCATCACTCCCCTAATAGTGCCTCCTTTTCTTTGCACATTAAGAATTATATAGACTCTGAACATGAAGGTTTCACATAATTAAAGTGGCTAAGAATATAAATCATAACAAAATAGAAAATAATTCCACTGTAGGTTTTTAATTTACTCGATTAAACTACAGGTGGTCCTTGCTTATCAACTGCTACCTCATCAACCGCTTGAAGTTATAGTGCTGAGAAATTTTTTTTTACAACTAAGCCTTAAGATTGTGGTGGTTGCAGCATCCTTGAAGTCATGTGATCACGATCACATGATGGGTACTTGGTGACTAACCAGCATTTATGATGGTGGCAGTGTCCCACAGATACATGATTGCAATTTGTGATTTTCACAACGGGCTTCCAACAAGCCATGTCAGTGCCAAGAGATCACAAGTCCTGGTCATATGACATTGCACAGAACAGCTGCACAGGATTCTAATGTAAGCTGGCTGTGGTTACGTGATATTTCACTTTATGACCACATCACTTGGTGACAGAGTCGCTGATCCCAGTTACAGTTGATAAGTGGGGACTACTTGTCTGTTCAGGCTAGTAGACTTTTTAAATTTTGCTTACAATCTAACAAACTATGCTAAAAAGGATAAACAAATACAGTATATTTTAATAATTATGACTTGGCATTCTGTATGAACACATACTACATACTCTCATATTAAGAATGGGGCACCTTATGATTTGCAAAGAAATTTGGGAAGGGTCTATAATTCTGTCTGATGCACTGTGTTTATTCAAAGAAATAAGAATGTAGACATTCTACATTCTATCATTTTAAAATCTACTTGGTGTCCTCATTCTCACAGCAGTTTATGACGATAGTGATAAAAACACTGGCAAAGTACAAAATAAATATTGAAAAATTTCCTGAAATAAAATATTCTCCAATAGACTTATGCAATCTTAAAAATGCAATCTTAAAATTGACAAAAAAAACAAACAAACTGATTTCAGAACTTGAGTAGAAACACTGAAGCACTGCTATTAAAAGCTAAGTAAATAAATATTTTATGTTATTAGGTGGTATATAACTAGTGTGAACTGGTTTAAGTCATATTTCAGTGTATTCTGTCAATCACTCTACGAATTTATTTATATACTACTAAAACTCTTGTGTCTGTAACCTTTAACAGGGTGAAACAATGCATCATAGGGAAAAACATTTGAACCACAGTACTTCAAATGAGCTAATTTATGGAATGTGTGCAAAATCCTGGACCCATGACTTCTGTACAATTGAAATTTTGCAAATTTTATAAAACATTTTATGACATAAAAATCATAATAAAGTATTTTATAACATAATACAAAATGACATAAAATATTTCCTGAGGTCAATTGTTGATGTTTGATTGTGCTATACAGTGCAACATGGGCTACTTTCAAGGCAGATGCATTTCTGAATACCTCCCTTAATTTTTAATAACTTTTCAATTACATTAGTAGCTCTACCATTGTTGAAGGCTTTGAGGAATCTGGTAAGGAAATATCGCTGAAACAATGATACAACGAGAAACGGGTTGTCTTAATTATTTTTTAAAATAGCAAGCATAGTTTAGTTATTGTAAACAAGTTCTAGTCAATGTGGTTTTTTATGTACATTTTCTGAGCTAAAAAATAATCCAAGTTATGTGGATGTTTGATATATCAAATTGCAATAGAGAATTGTGAAGAATTCGACTGTTTTGTTGTGGAGAAATAGTGTCTGGTAGATTTCTTTTAAATGCCTTATATTATTAAGGGCATTTAAGACAGTGTCTATACATAAATTGAGCCCAGAAACGGATCACTAATACATAAAGCCACTGTGGACTTATGTCACACAATATACACGCCTTTTTTCTCACCACATTTTAGCAGCCATCTATTGAAAATTCCAATTATATTCAAAGGCAGCTCCATGTGCCACAGCGAGCATTAAGTAATTTGTCCTAGCATAATACACTCCTCCCCAGCCCAAAAAATACCTAGGAATTGTTGTTGTTTGGATTCTTGTGTTACTGTAACAGGAACTCCTGTTCTCCTGGGGAGAGAAAAATTCTAGGCTCTAATATCAATAAAGAGCTGGATAAGATCCTAGAAACTTGTTAGTTTTGCCAAGCAGCCTCCTGTATTAATGTGCAGTTGAAGGGAGAATTTTCTGAGTACCTTTCCACCCCAAAAGATGGCTTGTGAAATCGGGACATGAATGGGTTGGCATGGTCTCTTTGAATGAAAGATTAACTTTGAAACAAGATGGGTGGCAAATAAATTTCATAATAACAATAAAAATAAAAGGCTTTAAAATTTCCTGATATGACTTTACTAGCCAAGAGGCTGCTTGCAAGAAGTTTTTTTGCTAGACTCAGTTTTATATTTAGCTGAGAAGGGTTCAGCTACCATGCTATCGACTTACGTCTTGGAACACAACCTACAGAACAGACCAAAAGGGAAGCCCCTTTATTTGCTGAGCTGAATTGCTTGAAAGGCTGAACTCTGAGTCTTAATCTCAAGAGGAGCTTTTTTTCTTTCAGACTCAAATTTTCACTCAGATCAGAAATGATCCATACTTAAATTTTGATCATAGGGAAGGAAGCTTATTGTGAACAAGTCTGTTGACTGAACATACTCTTTGGGATTTGCTGCTTTGTGAATAGGCATGGATGGGAATTTGCTGCTCGTGGAGGGTTGTCCACCTCTTCAAAGAAATTTCAATGATTTAGGCCCACATCATCCTATTAAGAAATCTAAAAGGGGTGTTCTTTTTTTTGAGGTGGAGATCCTGGATGCCAAGACCCGGGAAAAGCTGTGTTTCCTGGATAAGGTAAGTGTCCTAATCTCGGAAGAAGGATTTGAAGCTGAAGTTGACTTTTTGTCACTGCAGAGCTTTAGAATTGGTTTAGTCTTAAAAAAACATAGTATTGTACTTTTATACTGAAAAAGTGAGTTATTTACTAAAAACTGCCATAAATCAAAGCTTGAATGAAATATACATGAAGTCGGAACTTCAGTTAGCAAGTGAGATCTACATGTGCAGGACTTGTAATTAGCAATGTGAGATATTTATGCACAGGACATTATAGTCAATTGCAAAATATATCAATATTTGCTATCAAAAGGCAACTATACAAAATATTTTTGTTTTGCAATTGTGTGATACATCGTTTAACTCCAAGTTGTTCACATAATCAGATCTCTGATCTGAATGTGTTAATCATCTTTTAGGCTGTGTTTGATATTAAGACCTTTTAGGACAGCTCTAGAATTATGGGTACAATAAGCATGTGATATGGCCAGCAGTAGAATTTTTTTGTTTTTTGTTTTAATGTTGGTGTGATACCTCCCTATGTAGATCCTAAGTAAAGAACAAAGGCATGAAACCCTACCTCCATGGAGATAGATTTGTATTATAAATGAAAGACAGAACTTTAAATCATTTGGAACAGTTTGTTATCTTCAATCCCACTTTCATTCTTACATAATAATTGCATTATCACTGAGTTAATGGTTAATTTGCCAGAAAAAATAACTGTTCTGGATCTGCATGTCTACCACTGTAACTAGACACATCTTCAGATTTTGGATATATTTGAATCCCCAAAATATGGAAGTTGTTTTGATTTAGTTTAGATAATGAAATTAAATTCTATAATTGTTTACACGTATGTCTGGTTGCCTTGAGGAAACACAGATGAGTGGACTTCAGATTTGTTGCTTGTTTCGAAAAATACAATCCACAGAAAATTTCCTACTGGCCAATTTTTCAGTCTTTAAAGATTCAGGACTGCAAGGACTCTCGTATAAAATAGCTATTAGTGCGTTTTGGCACAAGAACGTATTCAAAGACCCAGTACCAAAAGTATCTATAAGATAGGTAAACTTTTCAGACACAAGTCTACTGGGTGGAATTTGTCATTGCAAAGAATGAAAAATCCCATCCAAAAGTGCTAGCCAATCTGATTAAGGGGAGGATTTTGAACCCTTAATATGGTGACACCTTAGTTACAAATGGCTCTCTGTATTTGCATTGTTAATCCTTTTTCTGCATAAAGTAGATCAGAGAGATATTCTTTTTGAGATGCACGTTCTTTTGGATGAGATAAACTGGGAAGGTAGAAAACATGGGAAAGGAAAGGAAAAACAGATTTGGAGGAGAGCACCAAAGTGGGAAATTCACTTATTCTTTCCCCCCCCCCCAAAGATTTACTAACCATGGCTGTCCAGTTTTGTGTCAGCATTGAGTGGCAGTAGCATCTTGCCCTTTTTCATTTTGATTCCTTTGGGTATTGTTAATCCTTTCAGACCAATGAGACTCCTGCATTGACTGCACTTGCAAAGACACTAAATATAGAGATGAGACTAAAGTAACATCCAAATAGTGGTAGTGGTCAGCAAAGCATAATCCTAGTTTCTTCCACATTGTTGTATGCCATGTATGACATTTGGACCCTAGTCTTATGTCCCAGTAACTGATTTCTTTACTAAAGTGCTACTGTCTTCCATAGCCATGCATTGACGTTACTTTACTATTTTGTAGCATGGTAGCACAAATCAATAAGATAACCTTTTTTCTGTGTGTGAATGTATGTATGGCTGCTAGGTAGAGATAATGACTAAAAATTCTAAAAATATAAAAATGCAACTCAGAATTCCAGCACAACATTTCTACACCCATTTTATTATTAGTTTATTACAAGGTTTTAAGTCACTTTAATCAAGCAAATATAAATAATTTACAAAAGGGATGTAGCAATAGATAAGCCACAGAAAAAAAGACGAACATATTTAACAACAAAACAAGAATAAGCAGCATCCATACACATCTCAAGTCAGTATGTCATCAATTCCCAACTGTGAGAGCCCCTCTACGAGGGAGCTGGGCGGTTAGGAAATGCCATCAGTGTAATTTCCAAAACAGGATCCACACAACATAAACGAAGTATGCACGCCATCCACTGATGTTAGTTATACTTATAAAATATGAAATACAGTGTCTAAAAATCTAAAAACTAACCTAGATGTTTCAACCTAGATGTTTCAATCATGTACAAATCTGTATGGTCATTTCCTCTAAACCAGGAGTCTCCAACCTTAGTAACTTTAAGGCTTGTGGACTTCAACTCCCAGAGGAACTGGAGACCCCTGGAGACCCCACAAACCTTGGAGCCCCCTGCTCTAAACCTATAATTCTGCCTCTCCAGCTGAATAGTGCAAAATATCGCAAAAAAATGCACTCAACTTTCTTTTTTTGTTTTCTACCTTTTTATAATAATGTTTCTCCCATCAGTAAAATAAACTTCATTGCTTCCTTTGTCTTCCACACCAGTTGGGCTTCCATACAGGATTGGAATCTGGCAGAATAAATGATTAGAACTACACCAACTTTCTCATTTTGCTTAGTGATCATTACTTACATAGCACATTTTCACCACAGAAAATAAGTATTTAAAAGGAAAAGTATTCATTTAAGAAATCTTTACCAATATGCACCTAACAATGTTTCTAATGCCCATACTGCAGTTAGGCAATTTTTTTCACAATCTTTGTACATACAAATTATGGTATTAATTTTACTATTTCACTTTTTGCACTGTATCCAAGGCATCCATAGTTCTGGTATTAAACGTTTGAGTTGAATCAAAGAACTTTTACCTATTTTTCATTCGTTTTCAATATTTTTTATCATTGCTTGATTATTTGATTTCTCAAAAGAAATGTGGAGTGTTTTTAGTAGCTTGGGAATGAATATAAGAATAAATTAAAACCACCTAATATTCTTCTTCAAATTAATATAGGTGCCAATTGTTTCTTAGTTTTTCCTACCACTCTTTTCTTTCCCCCTCTCCTTTTCCCATGTTCCAACTTTCAATATACCCTGTCCCTTGTGCAACTTCCACCTGCTCCACATGGATGAAAAAGTAAAGTAGCCAAGAGTTTTATATTATATACATATACATATACATATACATATACATATACATATACATATACATATACATATACATATACATATAGAATAGAATAGAATAGAATAGAATAGAATAGAATAGAATAGAATAGAATAGAATAGAATTTTTTATTGGCCAAGTGTGATTGGACACACAAGGAATTTGTCTTGGTGCATATGCTCTCAGTGTACATAAAAGAAAAGATATGTTCATCAAGGTACAACATTTACAACACAATTGATGATCAATATATCAATATAAATCATAAGGATTGCCAGCAACAAGTTATAGTCATACAGTCATAAGTGGAAAGAGATTGGTGATGGGAACTATGAAACGATTAATAGTAGTGCAGATTCAGTAAATAGTCTGACAGTGTTGAGGGAATTATTTGTTTAGCAGAGTGATGGCCTTCGGGAAAAAACTGTTCTTGTGTCTAGTTGTTCTGGTGTGCAGTGCTCTATAGCGTCGTTTTGAGGGTAGGAGTTGAAACAGTTTATGTCCAGGATGCGAGGGATCTGCAAATATTTTCACGGCCCTCTTCTTGATTCGTGCAGTATACAGGTCCTCAATGGAAGGCAAGTTGGTAGCAATTATTTTTTCTGCAGTTCTAATTATCCTCTGAAGTCTGTGTTTTTCTTGTTGGGTTGCAGAACCGAACCAGACAGTTATAGAGGTGCAAATGACAGACTCAATAATTCCTCTGTAGAATTGGATCAGCAGCTCCTTGGGCAGTTTGAGCTTACTGAGTTGGCAGAAAGAACATTCTTTGTTGTCCTTTTTAATGATGTTTTGATGTTAGCTGTCCATTTGAGACCTTGCGATATGATAGAACCCAGAAATTTGAAGGTTTCTACTGATGATACTGTGTTGTCAAGTATTGTGAGAGGTGGAAGTATGGAAGGGTTTTTCCTAAAGTCTACCACCATTTCTACGGTTTTGAGTGTGTTCAGTTCCAGATTGTTTTGGTTGCACCACAAGGCTAGTCGCTCGACCTCTCGCCTATATGCGGATTCGTCATTGTCTCGAATGAGACCAATCACTGTTGTGTCATCTGCGAACTTCAGTAGCTTAACAGATGGATCATTGGAGATGCAGTCATTGGTATACAGAGAGAAGAGAAGTGGGAGAGCACATAGCCTTGGGGGCCCTGTGCTAATTGTACAGGTATTTGATGTGATCTTGCTTAGCTTCACCTGCTGCTTCCTGTTTGTTAGGAAGCTTGTGATCCACTTACAAGTCTGTTCCGGTACCTGTAGCTGGTTTAGCTTAGTTAGAAGAATGTCTGGAATGATGGTATTGAATGCTGAACTAAAGTCTACAAAAGGACCCTTGCATAGGTCTTTGGAGACTCAAGATGTTGTAGGATGTAGTGCAGAGCCATATTAACAGCATCATCTGTTGATCTATTTGCTCGGTATGCAAATTGCAAGGGGTCTAACAGCGGATCCGTGATGGTTTTCAGGTAGGAAAGCACTAGCCTTTCAAAGGTTTTCATGACTACAGATGTTAGAACAACTGGTCTGTAGTCATTCAGTTCCTTGATGGTGGGCTTCTTCGGCACTGGGATGATGGTAGAGCGTTTGAAGCAAGAAGGAACATAGCACATCTCTAGTGATTTATTGAAAATATGGGTGAAGATGGGGGCCAATTGGTCAGCACAGACTTTTAAGCAAGAAGGAGTTATCTTGTCTGGGCCTGGAGCTTTTCCTGGCTTTTATCTGTGAAATAGGTCCTGCACTTCCTTTTCTGTGATCACTAGGGGTTGTGAACCCAATGAAATGGGGTCAGTTGTAGGAGGCTTGGCTGTTGTTGGTGTGTCTGAGATGGGGTTGTGGAGATAGGTGGCTGTAGTTTCGTTTCAAACCTGCAGTAAAACTCATTCAGGTTATCTGCCAGTTGTTGATTACCTTCAGCCTGGGAAGGAGGTTTGCCATAGCCGGTGATATTTTTAAGAGTTTTCCACATGTTTGCTGGTTCATTTGCTGAAAATTGATTCTTTAGCTTTTCAGAGTAGCTTCTTTTGCTGCTCTTATCTCCTTGTTAGTGCATTTCTGGCCTGATTGTACAGCATTTTATCACCTTTTCTGTAGGCTTCCTCTTTGGAATGTCGTAGCTGCTTAAGTTTAGGTGTAAACCAAGGTTTGTTGTTACTGTGTATTCACAAGTTCCTTGTAGGTACATATAGGTCTTCACAGAAGCTGACATATGATGTTACAGTATCTGTGAGTTCATCCAGGTCTGCTGAGGTATCTTTAATAATATTCCAATCAGTGCAGTCAAAACATGCCTGTAGCTTTAATTCTGATTCCTCCGTCCAGGTTTTCACTGATTTAATTATTGGTTTTATGGCTTTAAGTCTTTGCCTGTAAGCAGGTACAAGGTGAATCATGCAATGATCAGAGTGTCCTACAGCTGCACGTGGTAAAGACCGATAGGCATCTTTTAGTGTTGTGTAGCAGTGGTCTAGTGTATTCTTGCCTCTGGTGGGACAATTGACATGCTGAAAGTATTTTGGTAGTTCTTTCCTTAAGTTTGCCTTGTTTAGATCTCCCAAAACAATGGCCAGTGAGTCAGGGTGTTTGGCTTCAGCCTCCATGATTTGGTCAGCTAGAGTTCGTAATGCCTTGTTTACACAGGCTTGTGGTGGGACATAAACAGCAATTAGAAGAAATGAGGAAAATTCACGAGGCGAATAGTAAGGTTTGCAGTTGATAATTAGAGTCTCTAAATTGTTGTCACAGAATTTGTAAATTATATTAAAATCTTGACACCAGGTTGAATTAATATATAGGTTGAATTAATATATACATACATATATATATATATATTTCTGAGGTTTTCGCGGGTGTTTGTATGGAGGTCTTTGGTTATTCGGGTTTTCTCCCACGTAAAATTGGAAGTGTCTTGGCGACATTTCGACGAAGTCTCATTCGTCATCTTCAGGCTTCAGCTTCGTGCTTCTGGGTGCTTCTGGTTGCTCCCAGAAGCACAAAGCTGAAGCCTGAAGATGACAAATGAGACTTTGTCGAAACGTCGCCAAGACACTTCCAATTTTACGCGGGAGAAAACCTGAATAACCAAAGACCTACATATATATATATATAGATATAGATAGATAGATAGATAGATAGATAAAGATAGATAGATAGATAGATAGATAGATAGATAGCCTATGGTTTCAGTTGTATCTTTAAAATCTTTCATGTTTGTCATAGTAACATCCAAATATTTAACCTTCTTCTCAATTTGTAGTTTCTGAAGTATAAATCAATCTCACCCATTTTATAAAATTCTCTCCAAAATTCTTATTCCAAAATTTTAAACAGAAAAGTATTTTAAATTGTTTCCTTTTTTCACCTTTGTATATAGTCACATACAGAGCATTCACATACTTATATAATACATGCTGCATGCTTTTGTGCCATGCAAAATCTGTTTAACATGTTAAAATGTCTTCTGTGCCATATAGCATAATCACTTCAACCTGAAAATATGTTTTTATCATTTTTTTTCTTTTTTAAACTTGGAAATAAATCTATAGGCTGAGGATTCTATGTCTCTCATGCATCAGGATTAGGAGAAATAATACCAGGTAAAGATGTCCCAATGGAAGTAGTGGTGGCAGCAGTAATTACCAAGCAGTTACACCCAAATCCAGAGGAGTTTTGGAAGAGAAAGACAAAAGTGCAAAAAAGATAAAAACAAATAGACTAAAAAATGACTTTGCATTTTGCAGGAAATACAAGTACAGGTAGTCTTCAATTTACAAGCATTTGTTCTATTATCTAACCATAGATCAGAAGTTCATTTTTTTCTGTTATACGCAAGAAGTTTATAGGGGATTTCCACTCAGCAACAAATATAGATATTGTCTTTTCTCTAATGAAAGAAATCAATTTAGCCATTTCTGCTAGTTCTATAACTATTCCTCCATTCTGAGTGGTACTGAACCTTTCCACTTTTGAGCATATTAATATTATCCATTACTATCCATACTATCTGTATAATCCATGAATGTTTCAATTTTCTTTCTCTTTTTCCTTTTCTTTCTTAACTTTATATTAGTTTTTGATAGTTTTTTCAGATTTTTTGGAAGAATGCCTAGATTTGCAGAGGTTTTCCCAGCCTGTATTAACCATGGACATATTCACTTTTTTATTTGTTTTAATGCATTGTCTTTGATCTTCGGGTCACACTGGCTAGGATAGAGGGAAGGAGAGAGAGAGAGAAAGATTCTGCACACAGAAACAAATGCACATTTACAAATTTTCTAGTTCATTTTCTGAATGAACACCAAAGATACTTTCATGTTCACATGCATATCTTTCCTGGTGGGGATAAGTTTGAATTCTTCAAGAATCAAGCAGGAAATACTCATTCCATGTTATGGCTTCCAAGAACTGTAATTCCCAGACATGTTTATAACTCCCAGCAAGAATTTATCAGTTTTTTGAAGTTTAGATAGCCCACCTTGACACTTTTCTTATATCTTCTTGCATTTTTTTCATCAAATAAAAATTCATATACAGTTGTATATGTTTTGAGAACTTTTCGTGTCTTCTTTGAACTGATGGTACTGTTATAATTATATAGTGGCATTAATTAATGAATTGTGTGTTAGTTTATTGACATGGCTATATGTACTCTGGGAAAAATAGGAGGCAGGAGTATTAGATAGGTTCACCACCTCTAGTTGAACAAAACTTTTATATATATTAAAGGCATGTTGAAAATATAATTAACATATTTGTGCTAAGTGTTTTTATTACACAAGAAGGCTCTCATTTCTTTTCTTTTTTTAAAAAAAGAGAAGGCTCTTAGTTGCAATAAACTTGCTTTGTTGCTTTATAAATTTTATGAGTGTGCCACTTCACTGTAAAGAACTAACTAGCCTTCAAGTTACATTAGGCAGTCAGTATTGGTGACATCATTGTTGATTTAAGAAGTCAGTTTCAGTATCCTTTGACTATTAATTCATTTCATCCAAACGTATTCTGGACCATAGAAATAGCTTTCCAAGGTGGAAGAGAACCAGTTTACATTCACTTCTTACTGTAAAAGGATTAAAATAGAGATGATGCAATGATTATACAAAGAAAGCAACAAGAGTTACTAAGAAAGGGAGAACAAAACATCTAACCACATTCTTGATGTTGTGTTCTTACAAAAGTGATTGTGAACAACGTAAAGGGATTAACACCTCTGCCAACAGATTCCTATTGACCAGAGCCTAGGTATGTGCAATGCTTTAGATTTTCTTTGAAATTTGTGGGAACATGAATGTGCCAGATGTTTGTAACTCATTAAAGGATTTTCTCCCTAGGATTGCATGGCTGTAGTAGAGAAACATCTGTAGCAGCCATGCAACCATAGAAAAATTTGCAAGTGCACAGACAACTGTTGCATACATGCTTTTCAGTATTCCAAAGACTTAGTCTGGATTGAATACAAACTTGCACCACTAGATGTACTAGATAGTTCTTGCTCCCAAGCCACTAGCTGATAAGACTACAGAAGTGTGTGACAGAAACACATTTCTAATGTTATCTCTAGCAGTGTTTCTGAGGTGCTAGGAAGATATTGTTCATCACAGCTTTTTTAATTTTCTAATTGGCTCATTTAGTATTATTTTGCTTAACATGCTGATGTGGTATATTTCCAGTTTAGGCATAATTTGAATATGCACTTGTTATGGCATTTTTATTGTTGTTGCCTGTTTGTTGAGCTAGAAAGTAGTTAAATTAAAGTGGTCTTACTTGATTATACAGAATAGTATCCTTTGGTTTTCTGATTCCTCTTGTATATTTCCTTTCAGGTAGAGCCCAATGCTACCATAACTGAAATCAAGAATCTCTTTACCAAGTCTCGTATGTATAGAAAAATATCACCTTTGTTGTTTATCATATCTTTGTGATTGGTTTCAATATTGAAAGCGAAGAGCACCTTAATTTATTAATAAAATTAGCTATTGAAAACTTTTATTATATCACTTAAATGGTACATTTTTGAAAATATAATTATTTTTCTTCGATTAGAATTAAAGATCAGTAGCTTCAGCTTATGAATTTATTTATTTTTTATCCCTTTACGGCAGAGGTCAAACTCATGTCGTCATGTTGTCATCACGTGACGTATCGTGACTTTTTCCCCCTTCGCTAAAACGGGTATGGGTGTGGCCAGCGCATGACACATCCGCCCCGCTGGCCGCGAGTTTGACACCCCTGCTTTATGGAGTTGAGAAAGAAAATGTGTAGATTAACAGCATTTCCCCCTTCATGCTGATTTGTTTCTTGATCAGTTGCTTTTACTTGCTGTGGAAGGTAAAGCAATCTGAAGCAGATGAGAGGATCTAAGATTTGTTTGTGTTTTCATCAATTTTCTAGTGCTCTCCAGATCTTTTGGGCTTCAGCTGTCATATGGCCATGTAGGTTATCTGTCTAAACTTGTATAAAACCTTTAAAGAAATAGTAATATCTATGAGTTTGGTCATATACCCAACTACTTTATTAGTCATGTGTATAGATTGTACTACTAGTATAAGACACTGTTTGGAAATTTTATATATTGACCCAGAATGAGTAACTTTCTCTAATTTTTAAATTTTCTTTCTCATGAAAACTCTGGGGCAAATATTTTTTTGTCTACCTCCATATCTCTAAATTGCTCTTGAGTGCTGCCAACTGATGGCACTAATGGTTCTGACTCATTATAAGAAAACTTATATTTTTCTTTCCTCAGACCCTCAATGGTATCCAGCCCGGCAGTCCCTGCGACTAGATCCCAGTAAGTTGCTGTGCTAAAATATCTCCTAATACTTGACTTCCTCTGTTAAGGATAATGTTTTTGGTAAAAAATATGGAAAAGAACCAAACAAAAGCTGGTACTTGCTTGAATGAGATTGTATTAGAGAATAACATTGGTGTGGACATTCTGTGGTTTGGGAATTCACAAGAAGGGCCTCTTTGAAAGAAATCTTTACCTACCAATCGTTAATTGCTAATGGTTTGATTCATGAATGAAGTAAGAAGATAATTAAGCATCTTTCATCTTGGGTTACTGTGCATAGGTTTGTCCTTTAGATTGTAAGGCTAATTATTTTTTCTTTGTTGTGTAGCCAAGCAAGCAACTGTTGTGTTTGATGTTCAAGTCAAGATTCTAAGTCCCCCAGAGTTTCAGTATGATTTCTCTTTCTTCTAGAGGGAAAGTCTTTGAAGGATGAAGATATCCTTCAGAATTTGCCAGTTGGTACAACAGCAACATTTTATTTCCGGGACTTAGGCGCACAGATCAGCTGGGTGACTGTGAGTAGTATTTCAGTTCTCCTCAAGAAAGCACTTCCCTGTGAGTTCCTTCTGCCTTTCTACATTCTGTTTTTGTTCTGTCAGGTATTTCTCACAGAGTATGCTGGGCCCCTCCTCATTTACCTGATGTTTTATTTCCGGGTTCCTTTCATTTATGGCTCAAGATATGGCTTCACCTCCAGCAAGTACTCTGTTGTTCAGTAAGTATTTAAAGGCCATAATATCCATTTTACTGATTACATTTAATTTAAACTGAAATGTTTTCCACTAAGTAAGCTGAAATCTTCTCCAAGGAAGGGCAATCCCAAACTTAATTTATTTTTCTTCCTTGCTAGGACTAGACATTTCCCTTCATATGTCTTGCTTTTGTAAAGGAAAACTTCCCTGTATTCCAACTAACATTTCTAGAGTTGGCAGAAAAGAATTGGTTTGAATATTGAATTCCTTTTTGCAATTGGGTATTATTGAAGAGTCACATAAGGATATAAAGTTTTGCTCCATAGACTAAAGGTACATTCTGTGCTATAAAATAGCCAGCTGGATGCATTTGGAAGCTCACAAATTTAGGTGGGAGTAACTGCCACCTTCTAATTACATATTCCCATAATCAGTATTTAAAGCACACTGCTATGATTCAGGAGGTAGTAAGATGCTATCTGTATTGGTAATCATTGATACTTATGGCACAACATAGGAGAATAATCCCATCAGGTCAAGATTCAAGAGTCCATCTGCATTTAAAAGACAAAGGCTATTCTTTTGAAGACAGCAAAGTCCACATTTTGGACAGAGGGGACCGCTGGTTGAGAGGTCAAAAAATTGAACAGCCCTCTCTCAACAGAGGGGGAGGGACACAACATTATCTATCTCCAGTCTACAATACAGTCCTTTCAACATTTCCAAGAAGCCTCCAGACCCAGTTGTACCACTCAGATGACCCAAAGGACATAGATAAACCTCCAGGTGGCCTCAACAATTTTTTAAAAGAATGCAAATGGCCAGCTGTCTGCAAGGAGTTCCCCACCATCCAGTCACAGCTGAAGAAGCTTCTCAGTTGAGAAGTGAAACATCTTCAAAGAAAAACAAGAAAGTCCAGTTGCCTCTTGAAAAAGCACCTTTGGGACAACCATGACCCGAATGACTGAGAATGTCCATAGACGTTTGCCGATTTGGCACTCTGCATGGAAGAGATAACTTTCCAAGAGAGTCATTTCAGCAGTCTTCAATTTCAACATCTTGCTCAGCAACCTAAATTTGGTTTCCAGGCCTGCCTGCCTATTTTCTTCACATTGTTAGTACTGAGGTGCATCCCATCTACTGATTCTAGTCCAGCATTACCTGTCAAGCTTATCTAGATAGCACATGAGGTCTGCATCTTCACAGTGGGAGGACAAATCACCATATGGTTGGCAAGCCTGTTCTATTTGACTAAGGATGATAGAAATATAACAATAGGACAGCTCAATAATAGAATAGAATAATTAATAATAGAATAATAAGAGTTCCTAATAATAACGTTCTTCACTACTGGAAGCATCCTCCATGAGGCAATATATGTGTTCAGTCACAAAGAGTGGATTCATTCTTAAGCTTTCTTTCCTCTTCCATGGGTGGAGTGCCTTCTACCTTAAAAGAGTTTTATTTTTCTGTAATTTATGAGGAACCATGGTTAGGATGAGAGGCACCATCACCCTTGAAGGCCTCTACTGCCACCCTCCCTGTCTCTCTCTTAGCTTCTCCAGTTCAGTTACTTGAAATTGCCTCTCCCAGTGAGTTCCCATTGTTCCCATGACATGGCAAATATAAAAAGCCTCCACAGCACAGGGCAAGTATTTGAGAGATCATCTCTCTCCAATTATATCTATCCATCCCATCATAT